>NC_080384.1:210821-560521 GCF_014773155.1 Arachis stenosperma | reverse complement strand
AAACAGTTGAATGATGAATGAGGAAAAGGGTATTGAATTGCATCGTTACTGAATTTAGGATTACTGCTTTTCCTGTTCTAAGATGTCTCTACCAAATTTTTGGAATTTTGGAGTATGTCCTACATTTGAAAATAGTCAATGTGCCTTGGATAGTTGAATTGTAACTTTCTAATATATTTGTTCTCCAATTTATTGTGTCCATGATCTTGTGATTATAAGTCTGAGTATTAGAAAACAATTTTTGACTCATTAGGGTAACTTACCAAAATATAGGAGAAATTATTTGGTCTCTACCTTCTACAGTTATTATTTATTTCTTTTGAGAGTTATTTGGTCTCAGCAGGATAGTTTTTATCCTCCTTCTGTTGTACTCTTAATGTAGTGGTGGAATTGGGAATTGACCAGGGAATTTAAAAGGTTATCCAACATTAATCAAATTCAAATAAAGCTTTAAACAAAGTTAGTTTTCTGGTTGTGGCGAAGTAGTATTTCATTGTTTTCTCTTGGCAGTTGGTATGACCATTGCTTCCATTTAAGCAAGCCCCTAGAAATTGAATGTTAATACTTGATCTTTAGTAGTAGGATCTAGGTATTTTTCCTTTTCTTTTTTTAAATTGGATTATCACTTAGAATTTGGCTAGACTTGTATAAGCTTAGTGATTTTGAGCTTAGTGCAAATTTTAGAGTACTAGATAAATTAGGTATGTAATTCATTAGTATTGGTGACTATAATTGATTCGATTATAATAACAATTCCACCATAGTTTATAATGAAGATTTGATATAAGTCCCATTATACTCAAAGACTGAATCAAGGTATATAGTTGTTTGTTTTTTTCCTTTCTGTGTTCTGTCCAAATTGGAATGAGAAAATGAAAAATCACCTACATAAGCCTATTCTACTACACTTATAACAAAAATGTAAAAAAAATATGAAACAACCTTGATTCAATTTTCTTCTCAAGGACTAGTAAACTCATATGGTGTGTTAGTGGATATTTTATTCGGATTTTTTATTTAAATAAATAAAATAAATATAATAATTATCAAAACAAATCATTATAAAATTAATTATCGATTTAAATTTTCCTACCTTATTTCGTTAATGTCATTTCGTTTACAATGTAAACGAGATAATGTCATCTCGTTTTGTAAACGAGATAAGACATGTTAGCATGACACGTGTCTATTTCGTTTACACTGTAAACGAGATACATGCATGTCTGTAAATGAGATTGGGCCTGTTCGCGCTTATAAGAGGAAGTCGTTCACAGCATTATTTCGAGCTCCAATTTGACTTTGTCAACCACTTTCTCCTCTATTTTAACCCTTTCTCACCCTATTTTAGACTCATACTGTGATGGCGCGCCAGGCGGGAAACGACTGAGACATCAACAGGTTGAACGAGATGCCGCATTATGCCGGGACGGCCGACTTTGAGGTTAGTTTTGCTTTGTTTGTTTAATCTAAGTATGTGGCCATGGTTAGAGTAGTCGTGAAGAACCAGAATGTAATTTGCAGCTTTAGTAGTAGATCTCTAGGAGGAACTTAGAGCTCTATGTCCTTGTGGAAGGTTGTTACGAAATAATTATTAGTTTCGAACTGTGTTTCTCTTGTGTTAGGTTGTTACCGTTTATAACGTTTCAGTTAGGGTTTGGTTAGTATGCAATATGTAATCTAGAAACATGTGTAAGTTAGAAACATAGATATATGTTCTTAAGTAGATGTAGATGTAAATTATAAAGAAATATTTATTTAACTGTAATTTTTTTGTATATAATAGTAAATTGACATATTTACGAAACTAGAGGAAATTGTCAGAAATAAATAACTCATATTTTAGTATTAAATAGTATAAGAGTCGTCGTAATGTCCGAGCTATTAGAGTTGCGCTGCCGGAAGCGTGAGCTTTGATAGTTTGGGTGTTACACCTTGCGGTAGTGGTGGAGAAGCTAGGGTTTCTTTCAGTTTCCTTTTGGTTTGGGGGAGAAGCTTTGTTCAGTTTACTAAACCTTAAAGCTTGAACTGAAGGGTGAAGAGAGGCACGCATGATTCTTTAAATTTCAAAATGGGGTTGTTTTAATTAAACCAGCCAGGTCCTAGTTCAGCAGTCTGCATGCGGATTTTGTAATTGCGATTTTTCAATTTAGACCGAACTACAGAGACATCCAGTTCTCAGTTAAGCTGCTCCAGTCTAGTTTTTAAAACTATGATGTAAAAAAGTGATGTTGACCAATAAAATATCCATTAAATGAAGGATTTTTTATTTAAATAAATAAAATAAATGTAATAATGACCAAAATAAATAATTATAAAATTAATTACCGATTTAAATTCCCCTACTTTATCTCGTTTACACTATAAACGAGATAGAAGAAGACAAATTCGATGTAGCTTTAAACGGATGTGTAACCCTTGGCATTCTTCACAAACATTTTCTATTCTTTTTTCTATCTCGTTTTTCTCACGAAAACAAGTGTACAACGGCCAGTAACAGTGTATACATAGTTGTGCTTGTTTATCCCAATTGTCGTACGAGAAATGGCGACAACGGGGTGACATTTGAATGCGTGGATCCGATATTGTTTTGAACTCAACGTGTGAATACGTTGTCGAATTTGAAGAGGTTGATATTGAGCAAGCTCGGTGGTACAGCAGTGAGGGAGATCGGAAGGGTGAGGTATAGGTTACTGGCACCCATGGGTAACGGAGTCTTCCGGTTTCGACTATTCCGACTTCAAGGGGACGAGCATGTGCGACTGATGTTCGACATCCATGGGAGGATCAGGCAGAACAGGTAATGAAGTATTAGCCTCTTGACAGTACAGCTCTTTATATCATGCCTCAAAGCAATTGAAGACAAAATGGTGTTAAAGGCAAATCATAAGTGCATTTTCTTGGTAGTAAAAGCAGTGGATTTGGTATTGACAACCGTTACATGATTTGACATGTTTGACTAGATTGTTATCTAACTACTCTCAATTATCAACTTCAGATTAAGACAACTCCATGTGAAATTCTTTTATGAACAAAGAAGTACCTTGCGAATCAAATAAAGGAAATCCTCAACAGATAGCTTCCCTCCCTGTGATCCAATATCTTGAGCTTTATGTACCTTCCGAAGGAAAAAATTTCAAAGCACAAAAATAAAAGGTCCAAATTAATCCACAACACTGTAATTCGGTTGAACAAGAACAATGAAAAAGTTAGGTTTAAAAAATAAATAAATTAGGTTACCAATTCCGTGACATATTCCACAACAATATCCTCCGTAAGCGCCACACTTTCAGGAAGAGGCTAATTGTGCGAAGCATAAAAGAGATCAAAGTTTAGTATCCATTAACATTCACATCCCAAAAAGTAATTAAGAGATGTAATAAAAGGTTAGGACACTTACATTTGGATCATCTCCAAAGCCGTACATCATGTGCTGCACTGTTTTAGCAAGCATAAGGAAAATTATTAGTGACAGTTACATGCATAAAAGAAACTTTTTTCTTTTTCATCTTAAAAAGAAAAAGGAAAACAGAAAATTGCAAAAAAAAAGGAGGTTGGATAGGAGTGGTTACTAACGTTCTTTTTGGAAGACTCCTCTTTTGCGCTTTGAAGAAGTTTCGGAAGGTTGAAAAGAAGCACTTCTTGGTTTCGACGAGCTTCCACCACCGGAACTGGTCATTCTTCCGCACAAGAAGAAGAAGGAATGAACGACGATGAGTTCAGATTTCTTCTTCAGATTCTCGTTTGGTGTGGATAGTTTTGGAGTACCTTCGGTGAAGATCCTGCACTCTTGAGAATTGAGATTCTCTCTTTCCAATTCACAAGTTGTTTTCTATGATAATCGGTAACAAATTCAACTCTGATCATTTTTAGCAACAAGAAAACTTAACTAAGTGATTACTCAGCAAGACAGCAACAAATGATGATAATCATTAACAAATTCATCTCGGTGATGATTTTCAGCAATAAAAAACTAGCTAATATTTTCAGCGACAAATTATTCAAGGTTCGGTGATGATAATCAGTAACAAATCATGTCACTGATGATTTTCAGAAAAAAAAACTTGTTCAGTGATATTTTCAGCAAAAATTCAACTCTCAGCAACAAAATTAGAGTGCAGTCATGAATTACAGCAACAGAACAGAAAAAGAAAGATCATAACAATTTGTTGGAACTCACCAAATCGGGGACCAGCTTGTGGTTGCGCGAAAGAATCTGACGGCGGCGGAGAGGAAGCTGACGGCGAGACTCAAAGCAAGAAGACCATCCCGGAGACCTGCTGGTTCTGCCGCCGGCGGCGATAAGCGGAAGGAAGTCCTATCCTTAGTATGAATTTATCATCGTACCGTAGCAAACACCAATTTTTTTAATCAAATGAATTAGAGAGCCCCTTCAATTCTAAACATCACTGAACCTGGCATGTGATATGTAAAAATCTAAAAATGTGAAGAGATGTTTGCCTTTTATTTTTGGTCATAGAACTTGACTAGAAAGAAAAGCCCAACTCAGATCATTATCATCATCATCATCAACACTCCCAGTCCCACCCTTCTCTCCTCCATCGAAACCCATAAGGCCATAATCCCACCAGGATTTCCCCTTTCCACCCCCACTCGATACGAGCATACGACGTTGTTTCTCTTCAGCCTGAACGTCTCCTTCCTCTCGGCAGAACCAGCAGATCCCTAGTGGTCGTCATCGTCGCGCTCTGTCTCGTCACCGTCTCACACTCAGTCGCGCGCCTTCCTTGCGCTCATCGTCGCCGGCGGCAGGTGTTTTAGTAAAAGTGGTGATATACTATATATTTAAAAAAGAAAAAATTAAATGTTGACGTGGAAAATAAATTCCACATGTCTTATTGTTATTTGCCCATATTTTAAATGTATCGGTACGTATGAATTTATCATCTTACCGTAGCAAACACCAATTTTTTTTATCAAGTGAATTAGAGAGCCCCTTCAATTCTAAACATCACTGGACCTGGCATGTGATATGTAAAAATCTAAAAATGTGAAGAGAAGTTTGCCTTTTATTTTTGGTCATAGAACTTGAATAGAAAGAAAAACCCAACTCAGATCATTATCATCATCAACACTCCCAGTCCCACCCTTCTCTCCTCCATCGATACCCATAAGGCTATAATCCCACCAGGATTTTCCCTTTCCACCCCCACTCGATACGAGCATACGACGTCGTTTCTCTTCAGCTTGAACGTCTCCTTCCTCTCGGCAGAACCAGCAGGTCCCTACTGGTCGTCATCGTCGCGCTCTGTCTCATCACCGTCTCACATTCAGTCGCGCACCTTCCTTGTGCTCATCGTCGCTGGCGGCAGGTGTTTTAGTAAAAGTGGTGATATACTATATATTTAAAAAAGAAAAAATTAAATGTTGACGTGGAAAATAAATTCCACATGTCTTATTGTTATTTGTTCATATTTTAAATGTATCGGTACGTATGGATTTATCATCGTACCGTAGCAAACACAAATTTTTTTTATCAAATGAATTAGAGAGCCCCTTCAATTCTAAACATCACTGGACCTGGCATGTGATATGTAAAAATCTAAAAATGTGAAGAGATGTTTGCCTTTTATTTTAGGTCATAGAACTTGACTAGAAAGAAAAGCCCAACTCAGATCATTATAATCATCAACACTCCCAGTCCCACCCTTCTCTCCTCCATCGATACCCATAAGGCCATAATCCCACCAGGATTTCCCCTTTCCACCCACACTCGATACGAGCATACGACGTCGTTTCTCTTCAACCTGAACGTCTCCTTCCTCTCGGCAGAACAAGCAGGTCCCTACTGGTCGTTATCGTCGCGCTCTGTCTCGTCACCGTCTCACACTCAGTCGCGCCCATTCCTTGCGCTCATCGTCGCCGGCGGTAGGTGTTTTAGTAAAAGTGGTGATATACTATATATTTAAAAAAGAAAAAATTAAATGTTGACGTGGAAAATAAATTCCACATGTCTTATTGTTATTTGTCCATATTTTAAATGTATCGGTACGTATGAATTTATCATCGTACCGTAGCAAACACCAACTTTTTTTCAAATGAATTAGAGAGCTCCTTCAATTCTAAACATCACTGGACCTGGCATGTGATATGTAAAAATCTAAAATGTGAAGAGATGTTTGCCTTTTATTTTTCGTCATAGAACTTGACTAGAAAGAAAAGCCCAACTCAGATCATTATCATAATCAACACTCCCAGTCCCACCCTTCTCTCCTCCATCGATACCCATAAGGCCATAATCCCACCAGGATTTCCCCTTTCCACCCCCACTCGATACGAGCATACGACGTCGTTTCTCTTTAGCCTAAACGTCTCCTCCTCTCGGCAGAACCAGCAGGTCCCTACTGGTCGTCATCGTCGCGCTCTGTCTCGTCACCGTCTCACATTCAGTCGCGCGCCTTCCTTGCGCTCAACGTCGCCGGCGGCAAGTGTTTTAGTAAAAGTGGTGATATACTATATATTTAAAAAAGAAAAAATTAAATGTTGACGTGGAAAATAAATTCCACATGTCTTATTGTTATTTGTCCATATTTTAAATGTATCGGTACGTATGAATTTATCATCGTACCGTAGCAAACACCAATTTTTTTTATCAAATGAATTAGAGAGCCCCTTCAATTCTAAACATCACTGGACCTGGCATGTGATATGTAAAAATCTAAAAATGTGAAGAGAAGTTTGCCTTTTATTTTTGGTCATAGAACTTGAATAGAAAGAAAAACCCAACTCAGATCATTATCATCATCAACACTCCCAGTCCCACCCTTCTCTCCTCCATCGATACCCATAAGGCTATAATCCCACCAGGATTTTCCCTTTCCACCCCCACTCGATACGCATACGACGTCGTTTCTCTTCAGCTTGAACGTCTCCTTCCTCTCGGCAGAACCAGCAGGTCCCTACTGGTCGTCATCGTCGCGCTCTGTCTCGTCACCGTCTCACATTCAGTCGCGCACCTTCCTTGTGCTCATCGTCGCTGGCGGCAGGTGTTTTAGTAAAAGTGGTGATATACTATATATTTAAAAAAGAAAAAATTAAATGTTGACGTGGAAAATAAATTCCACATGTCTTATTGTTATTAGTTCATATTTTAAATGTATCGGTACGTATGGATTTATCATCGTACCGTAGCAAACACAAATTTTTTTTATCAAATGAATTAGAGAGCCCCTTCAATTCTAAACATCACTGGACCTGGCATGTGATATGTAAATATCTAAAAATGTGAAGAGATGTTTGCCTTTTATTTTAGGTCATAGAACTTGACTAGAAAGAAAAGCCCAACTCAGATCATTATAATCATCAACACTCCCAGTCCCACCCTTCTCTCCTCCATCGATACCCATAAGGCCATAATCCCACCAGGATTTCCCCTTTCCACCCACACTCGATACGAGCATACGACGTCGTTTCTCTTCAACCTGAACGTCTCCTTCCTCTCGGCAGAACCAGCAGGTCCCTACTGGTCGTTATCGTCGCGCTCTGTCTCGTCACCGTCTCACACTCAGTCGCGCCCATTCCTTGCGCTCATCGTCGCCGGCGGTAGGTGTTTTAGTAAAAGTGGTGATATACTATATATTTAAAAAAGAAAAAATTAAATGTTGACGTGGAAAATAAATTCCACATGTCTTATTGTTATTTGTCCATATTTTAAATGTATCGGTACGTATGAATTTATCATCGTACCGTAGCAAACACCAACTTTTTTTATCAAATGAATTAGAGAGCTCCTTCAATTCTAAACATCACTGGACCTGGCATGTGATATGTAAAAATCTAAAAATGTGAAGAGATGTTTGCCTTTTATTTTTCGTCATAGAACTTGACTAGAAAGAAAAGCCCAACTCAGATCATTATCATAATCAACACTCCCAGTCCCACCCTTCTCTCCTCCATCGATACCCATAAGGCCATAATCCCACCAGGATTTCCCCTTTCCACCCCCACTCGATACGAGCATACGACGTCGTTTCTCTTTAGCCTAAACGTCTCCTCCTCTCGGCAGAACCAGCAGGTCCCTACTGGTCGTCATCGTCGCGCTCTGTCTCGTCACCGTCTCACATTCAGTCGCGCGCCTTCCTTGCGCTCAACGTCGCCGGCGGCAAGTGTTTTAGTAAAAGTGGTGATATACTATATATTTAAAAAAGAAAAAATTAAATGTTGACGTGGAAAATAAATTCCACATGTCTTATTGTTATTTGTCCATATTTTAAATGTATCGGTACGTATGAATTTATCATCGTACCGTAGCAAACACCAATTTTTTTTATCAAATGAATTAGAGAGCCCCTTCAATTCTAAACATCACTGGACCTGGCATGTGATATGTAAAAATCTAAAAATGTGAAGAAGTTTGCCTTTATTTTTGGTCATAGAACTTGAATAGAAAGAAAAACCCAACTCAGATCATTATCATCATCAACACTCCCAGTCCCACCCTTCTCTCCTCCATCGATACCCATAAGGCTATAATCCCACCAGGATTTTCCCTTTCCACCCCCACTCGATACGAGCATACGACGTCGTTTCTCTTCAGCTTGAACGTCTCCTTCCTCTCGGCAGAACCAGCAGGTCCCTACTGGTCGTCATCGTCGCGCTCTGTCTCGTCACCGTCTCACATTCAGTCGCGCACCTTCCTTGTGCTCATCGTCGCTGGCGGCAGGTGTTTTAGTAAAAGTGGTGATATACTATATATTTAAAAAAGAAAAAATTAAATGTTGACGTGGAAAATAAATTCCACATGTCTTATTGTTATTAGTTCATATTTTAAATGTATCGGTACGTATGGATTTATCATCGTACCGTAGCAAACACAAATTTTTTTTATCAAATGAATTAGAGAGCCCCTTCAATTCTAAACATCACTGGACCTGGCATGTGATATGTAAATATCTAAAAATGTGAAGAGATGTTTGCCTTTTATTTTAGGTCATAGAACTTGACTAGAAAGAAAAGCCCAACTCAGATCATTATAATCATCAACACTCCCAGTCCCACCCTTCTCTCCTCCATCGATACCCATAAGGCCATAATCCCACCAGGATTTCCCCTTTCCACCCACACTCGATACGAGCATACGACGTCGTTTCTCTTCAACCTGAACGTCTCCTTCCTCTCGGCAGAACCAGCTGGTCCCTACTGGTCGTTATCGTCGTGCTCTGTCTCGTCACCGTCTCACACTCAGTCGCGCCCATTCCTTGCGCTCATCGTCGCCAGCGGTAGGTGTTTTAGTAAAAGTGGTGATATACTATATATTTAAAAAAGAAAAAATTAAATGTTGACGTGGAAAATAAATTCCACATGTCTTATTGTTATTTGTCCATATTTTAAATGTATCGGTACGTATGAATTTATCATCGTACCGTAGCAAACACCAATTTTTTTATCAAATGAATTAGAGAGCTCCTTCAATTCTAAACATCACTGGACCTGGCATGTGATATGTAGAAATCTAAAAATGTGAAGAGATGTTTGCCTTTTATTTTTGGTCATAGAACTTGACTAGAAAGAAAAGCCCAACTCAGATCATTATCATAATCAACACTCCCAGTCCCACCCTTCTCTCCTCCATCGATACCCATAAGGCCATAATCCCACCAGGATTTCCCCTTTCCACCCCCACTCGATACGAGCATACGACGTCGTTTCTCTTTAGCCTAAACGTCTCCTCCTCTCGGCAGAACCAGCAGGTCCCTACTGGTCGTCATCGTCGCGCTCTGTCTCGTCACCGTCTCACATTCAGTCGCGCGCCTTCCTTGCGCTCAACGTCGCCGGCGGCAAGTGTTTTAGTAAAAGTGGTGATATACTATATATTTAAAAAAGAAAAAATTAAATGTTGACGTGGAAAATAAATTCCACATGTCTTATTGTTATTTGTCCATATTTTAAATGTATCGGTACGTATGAATTTATCATCGTACCGTAGCAAACACCAATTTTTTTTATCAAATGAATTAGAGAGCCCCTTCAATTCTAAACATCACTGGACCTGGCATGTGATATGTAAAAATCTAAAAATGTGAAGAGATGTTTGCCTTTTATTTTTGGTCATAGAACTTGACTAGAAAGAAAAGCCCAACTCAGATCATTATCATCATCAACACTCCCAATCCCACCCTTCTCTCCTCCATCGATACCCATAAGGCCATAATCCCACCAGGATTTCCCCTTTCCACCCCCACTCGATACGAGCATACGACGTCGTTTCTCTTCACCGAAGGTACTCCAAAACTATCCACACCAAACGAGAATCTGAAGAAGAAATCCGAACTCATCGTCGTTCATTCCTTCTTCTTCTTGTGCGGAAGAATGACCAGTTCTGGTGGTGGAAGCTCGTCGAAACCAAGAAGTGCTTCTTTTCAACCTTCCGAAACTTCTTTAAAGCGCAAAAGAGGAGTCTTCCAAAAAGAACGTTAGTAACCACTCCTATCCAACCTCCTATTTTTTTTTTCAATTTTTTGTTTTCCTTTTTCTTTTTAAGATGAAAAAGAAAAAAGTTTCTTTTATGCATGTAACTGTCACTAATAATTTTCCTTATGCGTGCTAAAATAGTGCAGTGCAGCACATGATGTACGGCTTTGGAGATGATCCAAATGTAAGTGCCCTAACCTTTTATTACATCTCTTAATTACTTTTTGGGATGTGAATGTTAATGGATACTAAACTTTGATCTCTTTTATGCTTCGCACAATTAGCCTCTTCCTGAAAGTGTGGCGCTTACGGAGGATATTGTTGTGGAATGTCACGGAATGGTAACCTAATTTATTTTTTTTAACCTACCTTTTTCATTGTTCTTGTTCAACTGAATTACAGTGTTGTGGATTAATTTGGACCTTTTATTTTTATGCTTTGAAATTTTTTCCTTCGGAAGGTACATAAAGCTCAAGATATTGGATCACAGAGAGGGAAGCTATCTGTTGAGGATTTCCTTATTTGATTCGCAAGGTACTTCTTTGTTCATAAAAGAATTTCACATGGTTGTCTTAATCTGAAGTTGATAATTGAGAGTAGTTAGATAACAATTTAGTCAAACATATCAAATCATGTAACGGTTGTCAATACCAAATCCACGGCTTTTACTACCAAGAAAATGCACTTATGATTTGCCTTTAACACCATTTTGTCTTCAATTGCTTTGAGGCATGATATAAAGATTACTGTCAAGGCTAATACTTTAGAATTTGTTGCAACTTTGCAACTTTCAAGTATCCATAAACATGATCCAATTCATGATTGAACATTTTGTTCAGGATTAATCCCAATTTCTTATACTACAGGATTTGCCAAAACTTAATCGATGTACAGAATTGTTGTCCATGAATGAAGAGCTAAAACAGGCAAGGAAAGTCTTTGAATCAGATGAAGAGAAACTGAGGAAGGTTTTTGAGGTAGATGAAATAATTGAATGATGAATGAGGAAAAGGGTATTGAATTGCATCGTTACTGAATTTAGGATTACTGCTTTTCCTGTTCTAAGATGTCTCTATCAAATTTTTGGAATTTTGGAGTATGTCCTACATTTGAAAATAGTCAATGTGCATTGGATAGTTGAATTGTAACTTTCTAATATATTTGTTCTCCAATTTATTGTGTCCATGATCTTGTGATTATAAGTCTGAGTATTAGAAAACAATTTTTGACTCATTAGGGTAACTTACCAAAATATAGGAGAAATTATTTGGTCTCTACCTTCTACAGTTATTATTTATTTCTTTTGAGAGTTATTTGGTCTCAGCAGGATAGTTTTTATCCTCCTTCTGTTGTACTCTTAATGTCCATTTAAGCAAGCCCCTAGAAATTGAATGTTAATACTTGATCTTTAGTAGTAGGATTTAGGTATTTTCCTTTTCTTTTTTTAATTGGATTATCACTTAGAATTTGGCTAGACTTGTATAAGCTTAGTGATTTTGAGCTTAGTGCAAATTTTAGAGTACTAGATAAATTAGGTATGTAATTCATTAGTATTGGTGACTATAATTGATTCGATTATAATAACAATTCCACCATAGTTTATAATGAAGATTAGATATAAGTCCCATTATACTCAAAGACTGAATCAAGGTATATAGTTGTTTGTTTTTTTCCTTTCTGTTCTGTCCAAATTGGAATGAGAAAATGAAAAAATCACCTACATAAGCCTATTCTACTACACTTATACAAAAATGTAAAAAAATATGAAACAACCTTGATTCAATTTTCTTCTCAAGGACTAGTAAACTCATGGTGTGTTAGTGGATATTTTATTCGGATTTTTATTTAAATAAATAAATAAATTATAATTATCAAAACAAATCATTATAAAATAATTATCGATTTAAATTTCCTACCTTATTTCGTTAATGTCATTTCGTTTACAATGTAAACGAGATAATGGGATATTTTATTCGGATTTTTTATTTAAATAAATAAAATAAATATAATTATCAAAAACAAATCATTATAAAATTAATATCGATTTAAATTTTCCTACCTTATTTCGTTAATGTCATTTCGTTTACAATGTAAACGAGATAATGTCATCTCGTTTTGTAAACGAGATAAGACATTAGCATGACACGTGTCTATTTCGTTTACACTGTAAACGAGAATGCAGTGCTGTAAATGAGATTGGGCCTGTTCGCGCTTATAAGAGGAAGTCGTCACAACATTATTCCGAGCTCCAATTTGACTTTGTCAACCCACTTTCTCCTCTATTTTAACCCTTTCTCGCCCTATTTAGACTCATACTGTGATGGCGCGCCAGGCGGGAAACGACTGAGACATCAACATGTTGAACGAGATGCCGCATTATGCCGGGACGGCCGACTTGAGGTTAGTTTTGCTTGTTTGTTTAATCTAAGTATGTGGCCATGGTTAGAGTAGTCGTGAAGAACCAGAATGTAATTTGCAGCTTTAGTAGTAGATCTCTAGGAGGAACTTAGAGCTCTATGTCCTTGTGGAAGGTTTGTTACGAAATAATTATTAGTTTCGAACTGTGTTTCTCTTGTGTTAGGTTGTTACGTTTAACGTTTCAGTTAGGGTTGGTTAGTATGCAATATGTAATCTAGAAACATGTGTAAGTTAGAAACATAGATATATGTTCTTAAGTAGATGTAGATGTAAATTATAAAGAAATATTTATTTAACTGTAATTTTTTTGTATATAATAGTAAATTGACATATTTACGAAACTAGAGGAAATTGTCAGAAATAAATAACTCATATTTTAGTATTAAATAGTATAAGAGTCGTCGTAATGTCCGAACTATTAGAGTTGCGCAGCCGGAAGCGTGAGCTTTGATAGTTTGGGTGTTACACCTTGCGGTAGTGGTGGAGAAGCTAGGGTTTCTTTCAGTTTCCTTTTGGTTTGGGGGAGAAGCTTTGTTCAGTTCACTAAACCTTAAAGCTTGAACTGAAGGGTGAAGAGAGGCACGCATGATTCTTTAAATTTCAAAATGGGGTTGTTTTAATTAAACCAGCCAGGTCCTAGTTCAGCAGTCTGCATGCGGATTTTGTAATTGCGATTTTTCAATTTAGACCGAACTACAGAGACATCCAGTTCTCATTAAGCTGCTCCAGTCTAGTTTTAAACTATGATGTAAAAAAGTGATGTTGACCAATAAAATATCCATTAATGAAGGATTTTTATTTAAATAAATAAAATAAATGTAATAATGACCAAAATAAATAATTATAAAATTAATTACCGATTTAAATCCCTACTTTATCTCGTTTACACTATAAACGAGATAGAAGAACAAATCGATGTAGCTTTAAACGGATGTGTAAGCCTTGGCATTCTCCACAAACATTTCTATTCTTTTTTCTATCTCGTTTTTCTCACGAAACAAGGTACAACGGCCAGTAACAGTGTATACATAGTTGTGCTTGTTATCCAATTGTCGTACGAGAATGGCGACAACGGGGTGACATTTGAATGCGTGGATCCGATATTGTTTTGAACTCAACGTGTGAATACGTTGTCGAATTTGAAGAGGTTGATATTGAGCAAGCTCGGTGGTACAGCAGTGAGGGAGATCGGAAGGGTGAGGTATAGGTTACTGGCACCCATGGGTAACGGAGTCTTCCGGTTTCACTATTCCGACTTCAAGGGGACGAGCATGTGCGACTGATGTTCGACATCCATGGGAGGATCAGGCAGAACAGGTAATGAAGTATTAGCCTCTTGACAGTACAGCTCTTTATATCATGCCTCAAAGCAATTGAAGACAAAATGGTGTTAAAGGCAAATCATAAGTGCATTTTCTTGGTAGTAAAAGCAGTGGATTTGGTATTGACAACCGTTACATGATTTGACATGTTTGACTAGATTGTTATCTAACTACTCTCAATTATCAACTTCAGATTAAGACAACTCCATGTGAAATTCTTTTATGAACAAAGAAGTACCTTGCGAATCAAATAAGGAAATCCTCAACAGATAGCTTCCCTCCCTGTGATCCAATATCTTGAGCTTTATGTACCTTCCGAAGAAAAATTTCAAAGCACAAAAAAAAGGTCCAAATTAATCCACAACACTGTAATTCGGTTGAACAAGAACAATGAAAAAGTTAGGTTTAAAAAATAAATAATAGGTTACCAATTCCGTGACCATATTCCACAACAATATCCTCCGTAAGCGCCACACTTTCAGGAAGAGGCTAATTGTGCGAAGCATAAAAGAGATCAAAGTTTAGTATCCTTAACATTCACATCCCAAAAAGTAATTAAGAGATGTAATAAAAGGTTAGGACACTTACATTTGGATCATCTCCAAAGCCGTACATCATGCTGCACTGTTTTAGCAAGCATAAGGAAAATTATTAGTGACAGTATGCATAAAAACTTTTTTCTTTTTCATCTTAAAAAGAAAAAGGAAAACAGAAAATTGCAAAAAAAAAGGAGGTTGGATAGGAGTGGTTACTAACGTTCTTTTTGGAAGACTCCTCTTTGCGCTTTGAAGAAGTTTCGGAAGGTTGAAAAGAAGCACTTCTGGTTCGACGAGCTTCCACCACCGGAACTGGTCATTCTTCCGCACAAGAAGAAGAAGGAAGAACGACGATGAGTTCAGATTTCTTCTTCAGATTCTCGTTGGTGTGGATAGTTTTGGAGTACCTTCGGTGAAGATCCTGCACTCTTGAGAATTGAGATTCTCTCTTTCCAATTCACAAGTTGTTTTCTATGATAATCGGTAACAAATTCAACTCTGATCATTTTTAGCAACAAGAAAACTAACTAATGATTACTCAGCAAGACAGCAACAAATGATGATAATCATTAACAAATTCATCTCGGTGTGATTTTCAGCAATAAAAACTAGCTAATATTTTCAGCGACAAATTATTCAAGGTTCGGTGATGATACTCAGTAACAAATCATGTCACTGATGATTTCAGAAAAAAAAACTTGTTCAGTGATATTTTCAGCAACAATTCAACTCTCAGCAACAAATTAGAGTGCAGTCATGAATTACAGCAACAGAACAGAAAAGAAAGATCATAACAATTTGTTGGAACTCACCAAATCGGGACCAGCTTGTGGTTGCGCGAAAGAATCTGACGGCGGCGGAGAGGAAGCTGACGGCGAGACTCGAAGCAAGAAGACCATCCCGGAGACCTGCTGGTTCTCATCATCAACACTCCCAGTCCACCCTTCTCCCTCCATCGATACCCATAAGGCCATAATCCCACCAGGATTTCCCTTCCACCCCCCTCGATACGAGCATACGACGTTGTTTCTCTTCAGCCTGAACGTCCTCCTTCCTCTCGGCAGAACCAGCAGATCCCTACTGGTCGTCATCGTCGCGCTCTGTCTCGTCACCGTCTCACACGTCGCGCCTCCCTTGCGCTCATCGTCGCCGGCGGCAGGTGTTTTTAGTAAAAGAGGTGATATACTTATATTTAAAAAAGAAAAAATTAAATGTTGACGGAAATAATTTCACATGTCTTATTGTTATTTGTCGATTTTAAATGTATCGGTACGTATGAATTTATCATCGTACCGTAGCAAACACCAATTTTTTTATCAAATGAATTAGAGAGCCCCTTCAATTCTACAATCACTGGACCTGGCATGTGAATGTAAAAATCTAAAAATGTGAAGAGAATTTGCCTTTATTTTTGGTCATAGAACTTGAATAGAAAGAAAACCCAACTCAGATCATTATCATCATCAACACTCCCAGTCCCACCCTTCTCTCCCTCCATCGATCCCATAGGCTATAATTCCACCAGGATTTCCCTTTCCACCCCCACTCGATACGAGCATACGACGTCGTTTCTCTTCAGCCTGAACGTCTCCTTCCTCTCGGCAGAACCAGCAGGTCCCTACTGGTCGTCATCGTCGCGCTCTGTCTCGTCACCGTCTCACATTCAGTCGCTCGCCTTCCTTGTGTTCATCGTCGCTGGCGGCGGTTTTAGTAAAGTGGTCATATACTATATATTTAAAAAGAAAAAATTAAATGTTGACGTGGAAAATAAATTCCACATGTCTTATTGTTATTTGTTCATATTTTTAATGTATCGGTACGTATGAATTTATCATCGTACCGTAGCAAACACAAATTTTTTTTATCAATGAATTAGAGAGCCCCTTCAATCTAAACATCACTGGACCTGGCATGTGATATGTAAAAATCTAAAAATGTGAAGAGATGTTTGCCTTTTTTTTAGGTCATAGAACTTGACTAGAAAGAAAAGCCCAACTCAGATTATAATCATCAACACTCCCAGTCCACCCTCTCTCCTCCATCGATACCCATAAGGCCATAATCCCACCAGGATTTCCCCTTTCCACCCACACTCGATACGAGCATACGACGCGTTTCTCTTCAACCTGAACGTCTCCTTCCCTCGCAGAACCAGCTGGTCCCTACTGGTCGTTATCGTCGTGCTCTGTCTCGTCACCGTCTCACACTCAGTCGCGCCCATTCCTTGCGCTCATCGTCGCCAGCGGTAGGTGTTTTAGTAAAAGTGGTGATATACTATATATTTAAAAAGAAAAAATTAATGTTGACGTGGAAAATAAATTCCACATGTCTTATTGTTATTTGTCCATATTTTAAATGTATCGGTACGTATGAATTTATCATCGTACCGTAGCAAACACCAATTTTTTTATCAAATGAATTAGAGAGCTCCTTCAATTCTAAACATCACTGGACCTGGCATGTGATATGTAGAAATCTAAAAATGTGAAGAGATGTTTGCCTTTTATTTTTGGTCATAGAACTTGACTAGAAAGAAAAGCCCAACTCAGATCATTATCATCATCAACACTCCAGTCCCACCCTTCTCTCCTCCATCGATACCCATAAGGCCATAATCCCACCAGGATTTCCCCTTTCCACCCCCACTCGATACGAGCATACGACGTCGTTTCTCTTCAGCCTGAACATCTCCTTCCTCTCGGCAGAACCAGCAGGTCCCTACTGGTCGTCATCGTCGCGCTCTGTCTCGTCACCGTTTCACACTCAGTCGCGCGCCTTCCTTGAGCTCATCGTCACCGGCGGCAGGTGTTTTAGTAAAAGTGGTGATATACTATATATTTAAAAAAGAAAAAATTAAATGTTGACGTGGAAAATAAATTCCACATGTCTTATTGTTATTTGTCCATATTTTAAATGTATCGGTACGTATGAATTTATCATCGTACCGTAGCAAACACCAATTTTTTTTATCAAATGAATTAGAGAGCTCCTTCAATTCTAAACATCACTGGACCTGGCATGTGATATGTAAAATCTAAAATGTGAAGAGATGTTTGCCTTTTATTTTTGGTCATAGAACTTGACTAGAAAGAAAAGCCCACTCAGACCATTATCATCACACACTCCCAGTCCCACCCTTTCTCCTCCATCGATACCCATAAGGCATAATCCCACCAGGATTTCCCCTTTCCACCCCACTCGATACGACATACGACGTCGTTTTCTTCAGCCTGAACGTCTCCTTCCTCGGCAGAACCAGCAGGTCCCTACTGGTCGTCATCGTCGCGCTCTGTCTCGTCACCGTCTCACACTCAGTCGCGCGCCTTCCTTGAGCTCATCGTCACCGGCGGCAGGTGTTTAGTAAAAGTGGTGATATACTATATATTTAAAAAAAAAAAAAATGTTGACGTGAAAATAAATTCCCATGTCTTACTGTTTTTTGTCCATATTTTAAATGTATCGGTACGTATGAATCTATCATCGTACCGTAGCAAACACCAATTTTTTTTATCAAATGAATTAGAGAGCCCTTCAATTCTAAACATCACTGGACCTGGCATGTGATATGTAAAAATCTAAAAAGTGAAGAGATTTTGCATTTTATTTAGGTCATAAAACTTGACTAGAAAGAAAGCCCAACTCAGATCATTATCATCATCAACACTCCCAGTCCACCCTTCTCTCCTCCATCGATACCCATAAGGCCATAATCCCACCAAGATTTCCCCTTTCCACCCCCACTCGATATACGAGCATACACGTCGTTTTCTCTTCAGCCTGAACGTCTCATTCCTCTCGCAGAACCAGCAGGTCCCTACTGGTCGTCATCGTCGCGCTCTTCTCTCACCGTCTCCACACTCAGTCGCGCGCCTTCCTTGCGCTCATCGTCGCCGGCGGCAGGTGTTTTAGTAAAAGTGGTGATATACTATATATTTAAAAAAGAAAAAATTAAATGTTGACGTGGAAAATAAATTCCCACATGTCTTATTGTTATTTGTCATATTTTAAATGTATCGGTACATATGAATTATCATCGTACCGTAGCAACACCAATTTTTTTTATCAAATGAATTAGAGAGCCCCTTCAATTCTAAACATCACTAGACCGGCATGTGATATGTAAAAATCTAAAAATGTGAAGAGATGTTGCCTTTTATTTTTGGTCATAGAACTTGACTAGTTATTGTTATTTGTCCATATTTTAAATGTATCGGTACATATGAATTTATCATCGTACCGTAGCAAACACCAATTTTTTTTATCAAATGAATTAGAGAGCCCCTTCAATTCTAAACATCACTAGACCTGGCATGTGATATGTAAAAATCTAAAAATGTGAAGAGATGTTTGCCTTTTATTTTTGGTCATAGAACTTGACTAGAAAGAAAAGCCCAACTCAGATCATTATCATCATCAACACTCCCAGTCCCACCCTTCTCTCCTCCATCGATACCCATAAGGCTATAATCCCACCAGGATTTCCCTTTTCCACCCCCACTCGATACGAGCATACGACGTCGTTTCTCTTCAGCCTGAATGTCTCCTTCTCGGCAGAACCAGCAGGTCCCTACTGGTCGTCATCGTCGCGCTCTGTCTCGTCACCGTCTCACACTCAGTTGCGCGCCTTCCTTGCGCTCATCATCGCCGGCGGCAGGTGTTTTAGTAAAAGTGGTGATATATATATTTAAAAAGAAAAAATTAAATGTTGATGCGGAAAATAAATTCCACATGTCTTATTGTTATTTGTCCATATTTTAAATGTATCGGTACGTATGAATTTATCATCGTACCGTAGGAAACACCAATTTTTTTTATCAAATGAATTAGAGAGCCCCTTCAATTCTAAACATCACTGGACCTGGCATGTGATATGTAAAAATCTAAAAATGTGAAGAGATGTTTGCCTTTTATTTTTGGTCATAGAACTTGACTAGAAAGAAAAGCCCAACTCAGATCATTATCATCATCAACACTCCCAGTCCCACCCTTCTCTCCTCCATCGATACCCATAAGGCTATAATCCCACCAGGATTTCCCTTTTCCACCCCCACTCGATACGAGCATACGACGTCGTTTCTCTTCAGCCTGAATGTCTCCTACCTCTCGGCAGAACCAGCAGGTCCCTACTGGTCGTCATCGTCGCGCTCTGTCTCGTCACCGTCTCACACTCAGTTGCGCGCCTTCCTTGCACTCATCATCGCCGGCGGCAGGTGTTTTAGTAAAAGTGGTGATATACTATATATTTAAAAAAGAAAAAATTAAATGTTGATGCGGAAAATAAATTCCACATGTCTTATTGTTATTTGTCCATATTTTAAATGTATCGGTACGTATGAATTTATCATCGTACCGTAGGAAACACCAATTTTTTTATCAAATGAATTAGAGAGCCCCTTCAATTCTAAACATCACTGGACCTGGCAAATGTGAAGAGATGTTTGCCTTTATTTTTGGTCATAGAACTTGACTAGAAAGAAGCCCAACTCAGATCATTATCATCAACACTCCCAGTCCCACCCTTCTCTCCTCCATCGATACCCATAAGGCCATAATCCCACCAGGATTTCCCCTTTCCCCCCCACTCGATACGAGCATATGACGTCGTTTCTCTTTAGCCTAAACGTCTCCTCCTCTCGGCAGAACCAGCAGGTCCCTACTGGTCGTCATCGTCGCGCTCTGTCTCGTCACCATCTCACATTCAGTCACGCGCCTTCCTTGCGCTCAACGTCGCCGGCGGCAAGTGTTTTAGTAAAAGTGGTGATATACTATATATTTAAAAAAGAAAAAATTAATGTTGACGTGGAAAATAATTCCACATGTCTTATTGTTATTTGTCCATATTTTAAATGTATGTATGGATTATCATCGTACCGTAGCAAACACCATTTTTTTATCAAATGAATTAGAGAGCCCCTTCAATTCTAAACATCACTGGACCTGCATGTGATATGTAAAAATCTAAAAATGTGAAGAGATGTTTGCCTTTTATTTTTGGTCATAGAACTTGACTAGAAAGAAAAGCCCAACTCAGATCATTATCATCATCACACTCCCAGTCCCCCCTTCTCTCCTCCATCGATACCCATAAGGCTATAATCCCACCAGGATTTCCCTTTTCCACCCCCACTCGATACGAGCATACGACGTCGTTTCTCTTCAGCCTGAATGTCTCCTTCCTCTCGGCAGAACCAGCAGGTCCCTACTGGTCGTCATCGTCGCGCTCTGTCTCGTCACCGTCTCACACTCAGTTGCGCCTTCCTTGCGCTCATCATCGCCGGGCAGGTGTTTTAGTAAAAGTGGTGATATATATATATTTAAAAAAGAAAAATTAAATGTTGATGCGGAAAATAAATTCCACATGTCTTATTGTTATTTGTCCATATTTTAAATGTATCGGTACGTATGAATTTATCATCGTACCGTAGGAACACCAATTTTTTTATCAATGAATTAGAGAGCCCCTTCAATTCTAAACATCACTGGACCTGGCATGTGATATGTAAAAATCTAAAAATGTGAAGAGATGTTTGCCTTTTATTTTTGGTCATAGAACTTGACTAGAAAGAAAAGCCCAACTCAGATCATTATCATCATCAACACTCCCAGTCCCACCCTTCTCTCCTCCATCGATACCCATAAGGCTATAATCCCACCAGGATTTCCCTTTTCCACCCCCACTCGATACGAGCATACGACGTCATTTCTCTTCAGCCTGAATGTCTCCTTCCTCTCGGCAGAACCAGCAGGTCCCTACTGGTCGTCATCGTCGCGCTCTGTCTCGTCACCGTCTCACACTCAGTTGCGCGCCTTCCTTGCGCTCATCATCGCCGGCGGCAGGTGTTTTAGTAAAAGTGGTGATATACTATATATTTAAAAAAGAAAAATTAAATGTTGATGCGGAAAATAAATTCCACATGTCTTATTGTTATTTGTCCATATTTTAAATGTATCGGTACGTATGAATTTATCATCGTACCGTAGGAAACACCAATTTTTTTTATCAAATGAATTAGAGAGCCCCTTCAATTCTAAACATCACTGGACCTGGCATGTGATATGTAAAAATCTAAAAATGTGAAGAGATGTTTGCCTTTTATTTTTGGTCATAGAACTTGACTAGAAAGAAAAGCCCAACTCAGATCATTATCATCATCAACACTCCCAGTCCCACCCTTCTCTCCTCCATCGATACCCATAAGGCTATAATCCCACCAGGATTTCCCTTTTCCACCCCCACTCGATACGAGCATACGACGTCGTTTCTCTTCAGCCTGAATGTCTCCTACCTCTCGGCAGAACCAGCAGGTCCCTACTGGTCGTCATCGTCGCGCTCTGTCTCGTCACCGTCTCACACTCAGTTGCGCGCCTTCCTTGCACTCATCATCGCCGGCGGCAGGTGTTTTAGTAAAGTGGTGATACTATATATTTAAAAAAGAAAAAATTAATGTTGATGCGGAAAATAAATTCCACATGTCTTATTGTTATTTGTCCATATTTTAAATGTATCGGTACGTATGAATTATCATCGTACCGTAGGAAACACCAATTTTTTTTATCAAATGAATTAGAGAGCCCCTTCAATTCTAAACATCACTGGACCTGGCATGTGATATGTAAAAATCTAAAAATGTGAAGAGATGTTTGCCTTTTATTTTTGGTCATAGAACTTGACTAGAAAGAAAAGCCCAACTCAGATCATTATCATCATCAACACTCCCAGTCCCACCCTTCTCTCCTCCATCGATACCCATAAGGCCATAATCCCACCAGGATTTCCCCTTTCCCCCCCACTCGATACGAGCATATGACGTCGTTTCTCTTAGCCTAAACGTCTCCTCTCTCGGCAGAACCAGCAGGTCCCTACTGGTCGTCATCGTCGCGCTCTGTCTCGTCACCATCTCACATTCAGTCACGCGCCTTCCTTGCGCTCAACGTCGCCGGCGGCAAGTGTTTTAGTAAAAGTGGTGATATACTATATATTTAAAAAAGAAAAAATTAAATGTTGACGTGGAAAATAAATTCCACATGTCTTATTGTTATTTGTCCATATTTTAAATGTATCGGTATGTATGAATTTATCATCGTACCGTAGCAAACACCAATTTTTTTTATCAAATGAATTAGAGAGCCCCTTCAATTCTAAACATCACTGGACCTGGCATGTGATATGTAAAAATCTAAAAATGTGAAGAGATGTTTGCCTTTTATTTTTGGTCATAGAACTTGACTAGAAAGAAAAGCCCAACTCAGATCATTATCATCATCAACACTCCCAGTCCCACCCTTCTCTCCTCCATCGATACCCATAAGGCTATAATCCCACCAGGATTTCCCTTTTCCACCCCCACTCGATACGAGCATACGACGTCGTTTCTCTTCAGCCTGAATGTCTCCTTCCTCTCGGCAGAACCAGCAGGTCCCTACTGGTCGTCATCGTCGCGCTCTGTCTCGTCACCGTCTCACACTCAGTTGCGCGCCTTCCTTGCGCTCATCATCGCCGGCGGCAGGTGTTTTAGTAAAAGTGGTGATATACTATATATTTAAAAAAGAAAAAATTAAATGTTGATGCGGAAAATAAATTCCACATGTCTTATTGTTATTTGTCCATATTTTAAATGTATCGGTACGTATGAATTTATCATCGTACCGTAGGAAACACCAATTTTTTTTATCAAATGAATTAGAGAGCCCCTTCAATTCTAAACATCACTGGACCTGGCATGTGATATGTAAAAATCTAAAAATGTGAAGAGATGTTTGCCTTTTATTTTTGGTCATAGAACTTGACTAGAAAGAAAAGCCCAACTCAGATCATTATCATCATCAACACTCCCAGTCCCACCCTTCTCTCCTCCATCGATACCCATAAGGCTATAATCCCACCAGGATTTCCCTTTTCCACCCCCACTCGATACGAGCATACGACGTCATTTCTCTTCAGCCTGAATGTCTCCTTCCTCTCGGCAGAACCAGCAGGTCCCTACTGGTCGTCATCGTCGCGCTCTGTCTCGTCACCGTCTCACACTCAGTTGCGCGCCTTCCTTGCGCTCATCATCGCCGGCGGCAGGTGTTTTAGTAAAAGTGGTGATATACTATATATTTAAAAAAGAAAAAATTAAATGTTGATGCGGAAAATAAATTCCACATGTCTTATTGTTATTTGTCCATATTTTAAATGTATCGGTACGTATGAATTTATCATCGTACCGTAGGAAACACCAATTTTTTTTATCAAATGAATTAGAGAGCCCCTTCAATTCTAAACATCACTGGACCTGGCATGTGATATGTAAAAATCTAAAAATGTGAAGAGATGTTTGCCTTTTATTTTTGGTCATAGAACTTGACTAGAAAGAAAAGCCCAACTCAGATCATTATCATCATCAACACTCCCAGTCCCACCCTTCTCTCCTCCATCGATACCCATAAGGCTATAATCCCACCAGGATTTCCCTTTTCCACCCCCACTCGATACGAGCATACGACGTCGTTTCTCTTCAGCCTGAATGTCTCCTTCCTCTCGGCAGAACCAGCAGGTCCCTACTGGTCATCATCGTCGCGCTCTGTCTCGTCACCGTCTCACACTCAGTTGCGCGCCTTCCTTGCACTCATCATCGCCGGCGGCAGGTGTTTTAGTAAAAGTGGTGATATACTATATATTTAAAAAAGAAAAAATTAAATGTTGATGCGGAAAATAAATTCCACATGTCTTATTGTTATTTGTCCATATTTTAAATGTATCGGTACGTATGAATTTATCATCGTACCGTAGGAAACACCAATTTTTTTTATCAAATGAATTAGAGAGCCCCTTCAATTCTAAACATCACTGGACCTGGCATGTGATATGTAAAAATCTAAAAATGTGAAGAGATGTTTGCCTTTTATTTTTGGTCATAGAACTTGACTAGAAAGAAAAGCCCAACTCAGATCATTATCATCATCAACACTCCCAGTCCCACCCTTCTCTCCTCCATCGATACCCATAAGGCCATAATCCCACCAGGATTTCCCCTTTCCCCCCCACTCGATACGAGCATATGACGTCGTTTCTCTTTAGCCTAAACGTCTCCTCCTCTCGGCAGAACCAGCAGGTCCCTACTGGTCGTCATCGTCGCGCTCTGTCTCGTCACCATCTCACATTCAGTCACGCGCCTTCCTTGCGCTCAACGTCGCCGGCGGCAAGTGTTTTAGTAAAAGTGGTGATATACTATATATTTAAAAAAGAAAAAATTAAATGTTGACGTGGAAAATAAATTCCACATGTCTTATTGTTATTTGTCCATATTTTAAATGTATCGGTATGTATGAATTTATCATCGTACCGTAGCAAACACCAATTTTTTTTATCAAATGAATTAGAGAGCCCCTTCAATTCTAAACATCACTGGACCTGGCATGTGATATGTAAAAATCTAAAAATGTGAAGAGATGTTTGCCTTTTATTTTTGGTCATAGAACTTGACTAGAAAGAAAAGCCCAACTCAGATCATTATCATCATCAACACTCCCAATCCCACCCTTCTCTCCTCCATCGATACCCATAAGGCCATAATCCCACTAGGATTTCCCCTTTCCACCCCCACTGGATACGAGCATACGACGTCGTTTCTCTTCACCGAAGGTACTCCAAAACTATCCACACCAAACGAGAATCTGAAGAAGAAATCCGAACTCATCGTCGTTCATTCCTTCTTCTTCTTGTGTGGAAGAATGACCAGTTCTGGTGGTGGAAGCTCGTCGAAACCAAGAAGTGCTTCTTTTCAACCTTCCGAAACTTCTTTAAAGCACAAAAGAGGAGTCTTCCAAAAAGAACGTTAGTAACCACTCCTATCCAACTCCTATTTTTTTTTCAATTTTTTTGTTTTCCTTTTTCTTTTTAAGATGAAAAAGAAAAAAGTTTCTTTTATGCATGTAACTGTCACTAATAATTTTCCTTATGCGTGCTAAAATAGTGCAGTGCAGCACATGATGTACGGCTTTGGAGATGATCCAAATGTAAGTGCCCTAACCTTTTATTACATCTCTTAATTACTTTTTGGGATGTGAATGTTAATGGATACTAAACTTTGATCTCTTTTATGCTTCGCACAATTAGCCTCTTCCTGAAAGTGTGGCGCTTACGGAGGATATTGTTGTGGAATATGTCACGGAATTGGTAACCTAATTTATTTATTTTTTAAACCTACCTTTTTCATTGTTCTTGTTCAACTGAATTACAGTGTTGTGGATTAATTTGGACCTTTTATTTTTGTGCTTTGAAATTTTTTCCTTCGGAAGGTACATAAAGCTCAAGATATTGGATCACAGAGAGGGAAGCTATCTGTTGAGGATTTCCTTTATTTGATTCGCAAGGTACTTCTTTGTTCATAAAAGAATTTCACATGGAGTTGTCTTAATCTGAAGTTGATAATTGAGAGTAGTTAGATAACAATCTAGTCAAACATATCAAATCATGTAACGGTTGTCAATACCAAATCCACGGCTTTTACTACCAAGAAAATGCACTTATGATTTGCCTTTAACACCATTTTGTCTTCAATTGCTTTGAGGCATGATATAAAGAGATGTACTGTCAAGAGGCTAATACTTTAGAATTTGTTGCAACTTTGCAACTTTCAAGTATCCATAAACATTGATCCAATTCATGATTGAACATTTTTGTTCAGGATTAATCCCAATTTCTTATACTGCTACAGGATTTGCCAAAACTTAATCGATGTACAGAATTGTTGTCCATGAATGAAGAGCTAAAACAGGCAAGGAAAGTCTTTGAATCAGATGAAGAGAAACTGAGGAAGGTTTTTGAGGTAGATGAAACAGTTGAATGATGAATGAGGAAAAGGGTATTGAATTGCATCGTTACTGAATTTAGGATTACTGCTTTTCCTGTTCTAAGATGTCTCTATCAAATTTTTGGAATTTTGGAGTATGTCCTACATTTGAAAATAGTCAATGTACCTTGGATAGTTGAATTGTAACTTTCTAATATATTTGTTCTCCAATTTATTGTGTCCATGATCTTGTGATTATAAGTCTGAGTATTAGAAAACAATTTTTGACTCATTAGGGTAACTTACCAAAATATAGGAGAAATTATTTGGTCTCTACCTTCTACAGTTATTATTATTTCTTTGAGAGTTATTTGGTCTCAGCAGGATAGTTTTTATCCTCCTTCTGTTGTACTCTTAATGTAGTGGTGGAATTGGGAATTGACCAGGGAATTTAAAAGGTTATCCAACATTAATCAAATTCAAATAAAGCTTTAAACAAAGTTAGTTTTCTGGTTGTGGCGAAGTAGTATTTCATTGTTTTCTCTTGGCAGTTGGTATGACCATTGCTTCCATTTAAGCAAGCCCCTAGAAATTGAATGTTAATACTTGATCTTTAGTAGTAGGATCTAGGTATTTTTCCTTTTCTTTTTTTAAATTGGATTATCACTTAGAATTTGGCTAGACTTGTATAAGCTTAGTGATTTTGAGCTTAGTGCAAATTTTAGAGTACTAGATAAATTAGGTATGTAATTCATTAGTATTGGTGACTATAATTGATTCGATTATAATAACAATTCCACCATAGTTTATAATGAAGATTAGATATCAGTCCCATTATACTCAAAGACTGAACCAAGGTATATAGTTGTTTGTTTTTTTCCTTTCTGTGTTCTGTCCAAATTGGAATGAGAAAATGAAAAATCACCTACATAAGCCTATTCTACTACACTTATAACAAAAATGTAAAAAAAATATGAAACAACCTTGATTCAATTTTCTTCTCAAGGACTAGTAAACTCATATGGTGTGTTAGTGGATATTTTATTCGGATTTTTTATTTAAATAAATAAAATAAATATAATAATTATCAAAACAAATCATTATAAAATTAATTATCGATTTAAATTTTCCTACCTTATTTCGTTAATGTCATTTCGTTTACAATGTAAACGAGATAATGTCATCTCGTTTTGTAAACGAGATAAGACATGTTAGCATGACACGTGTCTATTTCGTTTACACTGTAAACGAGATACATGCATGTCTGTAAATGAGATTGGGACTGTTCGCGCTTATAAGAGGAAGTCGTTCACAGCATTATTCCGAGCTCCAATTTGACTTTGTCAACCACTTTCTCCTCTATTTTAACCCTTTCTCACCCTATTTTAGACTCATACTGTGATGGCGCGCCAGGCGGGAAACGACTGAGACATCAACAGGTTGAACGAGATGCCGCATTATGCCGGGACGGCCGACTTTGAGGTTAGTTTTGCTTTGTTTGTTTAATCTAAGTATGTGGCCATGGTTAGAGTAGTCGTGAAGAACCAGAATGTAATTTGCAGCTTTAGTAGTAGATCTCTAGGAGGAACTTAGAGCTCTATGTCCTTGTGGAAGGTTGTTACGAAATAATTATTAGTTTCGAACTGTGTTTCTCTTGTGTTAGGTTGTTACCGTTTATAACGTTCCAGTTAGGGTTTGGTTAGTATGCAATATGTAATCTAGAAACATGTGTAAGTTAGAAACATAGATATATGTTCTTAAGTAGATGTAGATGTAAATTATAAAGAAATATTTATTTAACTGTAATTTTTTTGTATATAATAGTAAATTGACATATTTACGAAACTAGAGGAAATTGTCAGAAATAAATAACTCATATTTTAGTATTAAATAGTATAAGAGTCGTCGTAATGTCCGAGCTATTAGAGTTGCGCAGCCGGAAGCGTGAGCTTTGATAGTTTGGGTGATACACCTTGCGGTAGTGGTGGAGAAGCTAGGGTTTCTTTCAGTTTCCTTTTGGTTTGGGGGAGAAGCTTTGTTCAGTTCACTAAACCTTAAGGCTTGAACTGAAGGGTGAAGAGAGGCACGCATGATTCTTTAAATTTCAAAATGGGGTTGTTTTAATTAAACCAGCCAGGTCCTAGTTCAGCAGTCTGCATGAGGATTTTGTAATTGCGATTTTTCAATTTAGACCGAACTACAGAGACATCCAGTTCTCGGTTAAGCTGCTCCAGTCTAGTTTTTAAAACTATGATGTAAAAAAGTGATGTTGACCAATAAAATATCCATTAAATGAAAGATTTTTTATTTAAATAAATAAAATAAATGTAATAATGACCAAAATAAATAATTATAAAATTAATTACCGATTTAAATTCCCCTACTTTATCTCGTTTACACTATAAACGAGATAGAAGAAGACAAATTCGATGTAGCTTTAAACGGATGTGTAAGCCTTGGCATTCTCCACAAACATTTTCTATTCTTTTTTCTATCTCGTTTTTCTCACGAAAACAAGTGTACAACGGCCAGTAACAGTGTATACATAGTTGTGCTTGTTTATCCCAATTGTCGTACGAGAAATGGCGACAACGGGGTGACATTTGAATGCGTGGATCCGATATTGTTTTGAACTCAACGTGTGAATACGTTGTCGAATTTGAAGAGGTTGATATTGAGCAAGCTCGGTGGTACAGCAGTGAGGGAGATCGGAAGGGTGAGGTATAGGTTACTGGCACCCATGGGTAACGGAGTCTTCCGGTTTCGACTATTCCGACTTCAAGGGGACGAGCATGTGCGACTGATGTTCGACATCCATGGGAGGATCAGGCAGAACAGGTAATGAAGTATTAGCCTCTTGACAGTACAGCTCTTTATATCATGCCTCAATGCAATTGAAGACAAAATGGTGTTAAAGGCAAATCATAAGTGCATTTTCTTGGTAGTAAAAGCAGTGGATTTGGTATTGACAACCGTTACATGATTTGACATGTTTGACTAGATTGTTATCTAACTACTCTCAATTATCAACTTCAGATTAAGACAACTCCATGTGAAATTCTTTATGAACAAAGAAGTACCTTGCGAATCAAATAAAGGAAATCCTCAACAGATAGCTTCCCTCCCTGTGATCCAATATCTTGAGCTTATGTACCTTCCGAAGGAAAAAAATTTCAAAGCACAAAAATAAAAGGTCCAAATTAATCCACAACACTGTAATTCGGTTGAACAAGAACAATGAAAAAGTTAGGTTTAAAAAATAAATAAATTAGGTTACCAATTCCGTGACATATTCCACAACAATATCCTCCGTAAGCGCCACACTTTTAGGAAGAGGCTAATTGTGCGAAGCATAAAAGAGATCAAAGTTTAGTATCCATTAACATTCACATCCCAAAAAGTAATTAAGAGATGTAATAAAAGGTTAGGGCACTTACATTTGGATCATCTCCAAAGCCGTACATCATGTGCTGCACTGTTTTAGCAAGCATAAGGAAAATTATTAGTGACAGTTACATGCATAAAAGAAACTTTTTTCTTTTTCATCTTAAAAAGAAAAAGGAAAACAGAAAATTGCAAAAAAAAAAACAGGAGGTTGGATAGGAGTGGTTACTAACGTTCTTTTTGGAAGACTCCTCTTTTGCGCTTTGAAGAAGTTTCGGAAGGTTGAAAAGAAGCACTTCTTGGATTCGACGAGCTTCCACCACCGGAACTGGTCATTCTTCCGCACAAGAAGAAGAAGGAATGAACGACGATGAGTTCGGATTTCTTCTTCAGATTCTCGTTTGGTGTGGATAGTTTTGGAGTACCTTCGGTGAAGATCCTGCACTCTTGAGAATTGAGATTCTCTCTTTCCAATTCACAAGTTGTTTTCTACGATAATCGGTAACAAATTCAACTCTGATCATTTTTAGCAATAAGAAAACTTGACTAAGTGATTACTCAGCAAGACAGCAACAAATGATAATAATCATTAACAAATTCATCTCAGTGATGATTTTCAGCAATAAAAAAACTAGCTAATATTTTCAGCGACAAATTATTCAAGGTTCGGTGATGATAATCAGTAACAAATCATGTCAGTGATGATTTTCAGAAAAAAACTTGTTCAGTGATATTTTCAGCAACAAAATCAGAGTGCAGTCATGAATTACAGCAACAGAACTGAAAAAGAAAGATCATAACAATTTGTTGGAACTCACCAAATCGGGGACCAGCTTGTGGTTGCGCGAAAGAAGCTGACGGCGGCGGGGAGGAAGCTGACGGCGAGACTCGAAGCAACAATACCATCTCGGGGACCTGCTGGTTCTGCCGCCGGCGACGATGAGCGCAAGGAAGGCGCGCGACTGAGTGTGAGACGGTGACGAGACAGAGCGCGATGATGACGACCAGTAGGGACTTGCTGGTTCTGCCGAGAGGAAGGAGACGTTCAGGCTGAAGAGAAACGACGTCGTATACTCGTATCGAGTGGGGGTGGAAAGGGAAAATCCTGGTGGGATTATGGCCTTATGGGTATCGATGGAGGAGAGAAGGGTGGGACTGGGAGTGTTGATGATGATAATGATCTGAGTTGGACTTTTTTTTCTAGTCAAGTTCTATGACCAAAAATAAAAGGCAAACATCTCTTCACATTTTTAGATTTTTACATATCACATGCCAGGTCCAGTGATGTTTAGAATTGAAGGGGCTCTCTAATTCATTTGATAAATTTGCTACGGTACGATGATAAATTCATACGTACCGATACATTTAAAATATGGACAAATAACAATAAAACATGTGGAATTTATTTTTCACGTCAACATTTAATTTTTTCTTTTTTAAATATATAGTATATCACCACTTTTACTAAAATACCCTTTTAATTAAATAAAAATAAAAAATATTTATTTATTTAATTTTATAAAAAGACTTAAACATCCTTCCTTTATTTGATTAGACAAAAATACTCTTTTAAATTAATCAAATTTTAGAATTCAATTAATCATAATTTTATAGTTTCAAATAATTAAAACAACAAAACAAAAATATATTAAGAAAACAAAAAACTAAAATTGTTCTTCGTCTACTTTAAACATATTAAAAGAACAAAAAACCAAAATTGTTCTGGATTCAGAAACCTTCTCGTCTCTCTGCTCCTCGATCTCTCTTATCGTTTTGGATTAAACTATGTCATTTTCCTGGATGACCTTTGATGAGCGGATAATTTGTATACTTTTTGGCATTGTTTTTAGTATGTTTTTGATATCTTTTAGTTAGATTTTAGTACATTTTTATTAGTTTTTATTTAAAATTCACTTTTCTGGACTTTACTATGAGTTTGTGTGTTTTTCTGTGATTTCAGGTATTTTCTGGCTGAAATTGAGGGACCTGAGCAAAAATCTGATTCAGAGACCAAAAAGGACTGCAGATGCTGTTGGATTCTGACCTCCCTGCACTCGAAGTGGATTTTCTGGCGTTTACAGAAGCCCAATTGGCGCGCTCTCAACGGCGTTGGAAAGTAGACATCCAGGGCTTTCCAGCAATATATAATAGTCCATACTTTGTCCAAGATTTGATGGCCCAAACCCGCAAAGCAATCCGGCCTCAGGAATTCCAGCGTTAAACGCCGGAACAGGAATAAAAGTGGAGTTAAACGCCCAAACTGGCATGGGAGCTGGCGTTTAACTCCAGAAAAGGTCTCTACACGAATTTCCTTGATTGCTCAGCCCAAGCACACACCAAGTGGGCCCGGAAGTGGATTTTTATGTCATTTACTCATCTATGTACTAGTTTTCTATAAGTAGGACCTTTTACTATTGTATTAAAGGGCTTTTATCGAGACTTTGGTAGCTATCAAGACTTTTATGCTATCTTAGATCTTTGGGAGGCTGGCCATTCGGCCATGCCTAGACCCTGTTCTTATGTATTTTCAACGGTGGAGTTTACACACCATAGATTAAGGGTGTGGAGCTCTGCTGTACCTCGAGTATTAATGCAATTACTATTGTTCTTCCATTCAATTCCGCTTATTCTTTTACCAAGATATCACTTGTTCTTCACCTATGAACAAGGTGACTGACAACCATTCTTGTTCTACAAGCATTCGAGGCTTAGTGAATATCTCTTGGATTCTTCGGAGTCTTCGTGGTATAGGCAGGACCTGATGGCAGCATTCAAGAGAATCCGGAAGGTCTAACCTTGTCTGTGGTGTTCTGAGTAGGATTCAATGACTGAAGACTGTGACGTGCTTCAAACCCTGAGGGCGGGGGCGTTAGTGATAACGCAAAAGAATCACTGGATTCTATTCCGCGCCTGATTGAGAACCGACAGATGAATTCCGCTATGCCGTGACAGGACATATGCAATCGCTTTCACTGAGAGGATGGGAGGTAGCTGCTGACAACAGTGAGACCCTACACGAGCTTGCCATGGAAAGGAGTAAGAAAGGATTGGATGAAGGCTGTAGGAAAGCAGAGAGACGGAAGGGAAGGCATCTTCATACACTTGTCTGAAGCTCATACACCAATGATATACATAAGTATCACTATCTTTATCTTCTATGTTATTTTCGTTCATCACCATATATATCTGAGTTTGCCTGACTAAGATTTACAAGATGACCATAGCTGCTTCAATACTAACAATCTCCGTGGGATCGACCCTTACTCACGTAAGGTTTTATTACTTGGACGACCCAGTACACTTGCTGGTTAGTTGTGCGAAGTTGTGTAATGCCATGGTATTGAGCGCACCAAGTTTTTGGAGCCATTACCAGGGATTATGAGAGTTGTGAAAAGTATAGTTCACAATTTCGCCGGCCAAGTTTTTGGCGCCGTTGCCGGGGATTGTTCATGTTTGAGCAAGCTTTTGGTAACATCAGAGCCAAGATCCGGCAACAACATCAAATTTTTGGTGTTATTGCCCGGGATTGTTTAGGCTGGACAACTGACGGTTCATCTTGTTGCTTAGATTAGGTATTTTTTTTTCGAAATTCTTGAAGGTGAATTCTAGAGTTTCATGATGATTTGTTGAAATCTGGCTGGCTGAGAAGCCATGTCTAATCTGATTGGACCGAGGTTTCAACTTATCACCACAAGAGCTTGTTGATTTCGTATCAATCTTGCTGTTGGAGCAGTGATTTGCTAAGGCTTGGCTGACCTTGGTCATGTCTAGTGTTTTGGACCGAAGCTTTCTTTGAAAGCTTGGCTGGCTGTGAAGCCATGTCTAATTCCTGGACCGGAGCCTTAGACTAGCATTGCACTGATTCCTGGAATTCTCATTAAGAATTTTGATACTTTCTTTTCACTTAATTTTCGAAAAATACAAAAAAAAAATTTGCAAAACCATAAAATCCCAAAAAAAATATTTCTTGTTTGAGTCTAGAGTCTCATCTTAAGTTTGGTGTCAAATGCATGTTTTGTATATTTTTCGAATCCATGCATATTTCTTTGTTTTGATCTTTGAATTCTATTGACTTGAAGTATTTTGTGTGTCTCATATGCATTTTCATGTTGTTAGTGTCAGTAGTACACAAACTACTAAGTTTGGTGTCTTGCATGCATTGTTAATTGATTCCTTTTGCATTTTGATTATCAAAAAATCCAAAAATATTTTTAATTTGTGTCCTTTCAAGTCAATGATACAAAGAATTGAAGATTCAAAACATGCTGCAGAGGAATTATAGAAAAAGCTGAGCATTCAAAAATGCCCAGTGAAGAAGGCAGACTGGCGTTTAAACGCCAGCCAGGGTACCTGGTTGGGCGTTTAACGCCCAAAAAGGGTGCATTTTGGGCGTTAACGCCAGAATGTATACCATTCTGGGCGTTTAACGCCAGGATGGTGCAGGGGGAAGATTTTGTTTTCAAAATCAAATTTTTTTTAGTTTTTCAAAATCAAATCTTTTTCAAATCAAATCTTTTCAATCAAATGTTTTCAAAATCAATTTCTTTCCTTTTTAAAAGATACTTACTAACAATTAATGATTTGATTGAACATCACAAGATTGTTACCTTTTCTGTTGAGAAAGGTTTGAATGTTTCAAATCATATCTTTTCTTGTTAGGCAAGTCATTCATTTTTAAAATCATATCTTCTCAAATGGTTTTCAAATCATATCTTTTAAAAATGTTTTCAAATCATATCTTCTCAATCACATTTTTATTAAATCTTTTTAACCATCTTTTCAAAACAGTTTTCAATCAAATCTTTTTAATTTCTAATTTCAAAATCTTTTTCAAAAATCACTTGGTTTCCTTTCCACTTTGATTTCGAAAATCAATTGATGTTTTCAAAATGTTTTCAAAGTATTTTAATTAATTTTCGAAAATCTTCTTCCCTCCTTCTCACATCCTTCTAATTATGGAGTGCCACTCCTTCTCAATGCACAATTCGAACCTTATCTAACTAAAGTTCGAATTTATCTTCTCCTTCTTCTTTCTATTTCTCTTTTCCTCTGACACTTAAAGGAATCTCTATACTGTGACATAGAGGATTCCACATTTTCTTGTTCCCTTCTCTTTCATATGAGCAGGAACAAGGACAAAGGCATTCTTGTTGAAGCTGATCCTGAACCTGAAAGGACTTTGAAGAGAAAGCTAAGAGAAGCCAAAGCACAACTCTCTTTAGAGGACCTGACCGAATTCTTCAAGGAAGAAAACATGGCAGCAGAAAACAACAACAATGCAAACAATGCAAGGAAGGTGCTGGGTGACTTTACTGCACCTACTCCTGATTTTTATGGGAGAAGCATCTCTATCCCTGCCATTGGAGCAAACAACTTTGAGCTTAAGCCTCAATTAGTTTCTCTAATGCAACAGAATTGCAAGTTCCATGGACTTCCAATGGAAGATCCTCATCAGTTTTTAGCTGAATTCTTGCAAATCTGTGACACAGTCAAGACTAATGGGGTTAACCCTGAGGTCTATAGACTGATGCTATTCCCTTTTGCTGTAAGAGACAGAGCTAGAATATGGTTGGACTCTCAACCTAAAGAAAGCCTGGACTCATGGGAAAAGCTAGTCAATGCCTTCTTGGCAAAATTCTTTCCACCACAAAGATGGAGTAAGCTTAGAGTGGAAGTCCAAACCTTTAGACAAAAGGATGGAGAATCCCTCTATGAAGCTTGGGAAAGATACAAACAATTGATCAGAAAATGTCCTTCTGACATGCTTTCTGAATGGAGCATCATAGGTATTTTCTATGATGGTCTCTCTGAACTATTTAAGATGTCCGTGGATAGCTCTGCAGGAGGATCTCTTCATCTGAAGAAGACGCCTGCGGAAGCTCAAGAGCTGATTGAAATGGTTGCAAATAACCAATTCATGTACACTTCTGAAAGGAATCCTGTGAACAATGGGACTAATCAGAAGAAAGGAGTTCTTGAGATTGATGCTCTGAATGCCATACTGGCTCAGAATAAGATATTGACTCAACAAGTCAATTTGATTTCTCAAAGTCTGTCTGGAATGCAAAATGCACCAAACAGTACTGAGGATGCTTCATCTAAGGAAGAAGCTTATGATCCTGAGAACCCTTCCATGGAAGAGGTGAATTACCTAGGAGAACCCTATGGAAACACCTATAATTCTTCATGGAGAAATCACCCAAATCTCTCATGGAAGAATCAAGAGAGACCTCAACAAGGTTTCAATAACAATAATGGTGGAAGAAACAGGTTTAGCAATGGCAAGCCTTTTCCATCATCTTCTCAGCAACAGACAGAGAGTTCTAAGCAGAATACTTCTGACTTGGCAACAATGGTCTCTGATCTAATAAAGACCACTCAAAGTTTCATGAATGAAACAAGGTCCTCCATCAGAAATTTGGAAGGACAAGTGGGTCAGCTGAGCAAGAAAGTTACTGAACTCCCTCCTAGCACTCTCCCAAGTAATACAGAAGAAAATCCAAAGGAGAGTGCAAAGCCATAGACATGGCCGAATTCTGGGAGGAAGGAGAGGCAGTGAACGCCACTGAGGAAGACCTCAATGGGCGTGCACTGGCCTCCAGTGAGTTCCCCAATGAGGAACCATGGGAATCTGAGGCTCAAAATGAGACCATAGAGATTCCATTGGACTTACTTCTGCCATTCATGAGCTCTGATGAGTATTCTTCCTCAGAAGAGGATGAGTATGTCACTGAAGAGCAAGTTGCTAAATACCTTGGAGCAATCATGAAACTAAATGACAAGTTATTTGGAAATGAGACTTGGGAGGATGAACCTCCCTTGCTCACCAAAGAACTGGATGACTTGTCTAGGCAGAAACTGCCTCAAAAGAGGCAGGATCCTGGGAAGTTTTCTATACCTTGTACCATAGGCACCATGACCTTCAAGAAGGCCTTGTGTGACTTAGGGTCAAGTGTAAACCTCATGCCCCTCTCTGTAAAGGAGAAATTAGGGATCCTTGAGGTGCAAGCTGCAAGAATCTCATTAGAGATGGCAGACAATTCAAGAAAACAAGCTCATGGACTTATAGAGAATGTTTTGGTGAAGATTGAAGACCATTACATTCCTACTGATTTCATAGTCCTAGAGACTGGGAAGTGCATGGATGAATCCATCATCCTTGGCAGACCATTCCTAGCCACAGCAAAGGCTGTGATTGATGTTGATAGAGGAGAGTTGATCATTCAAGTGAATGAAGAATCCATGGTGTTTAAGGCCCAAGGATATCCCTCTATCATCATGGAGAAGAAGCATGAAGAGCTTCTCTCAAAACAGAGCCAAACAGAGCCCCCACAGTCAAACTCTAAGTTTGGTGTTGGGAGGCCACAACCAAACTCTAAGTTTGGTGTTGAAACCCCACATTCAAACTCTAAGTTTGGTGTTGGGAGGTTTCAACACGGTTCTGAGTGTTTCTGAGGCTCCATGGGAGTCCTCTGTCAAGCTAATGACACTAAAGAAGCGCTTGTTGGGAGGCAACCCAATGTTTTATAGTTAACTATTTTCTTTTGTTATTTTATCTTTTTTGTAGGTTGATGATCATAAGAAGTCACAAAATCCATTGAAAAAGCAAAAACAGAATGAAAAACAGGAAGAAAAACAGCACACCCTGGAGGAAGAAGCTGCTGGCGTTTAAACGCCAGTAAGCCTAGCAGTTGGGCGTTTAACGCCCAGTCTGGCACCTTTCTGGGCGTTTAACGCCAGAAAAGGGCACCAGACTGGCGTTAAACGCCAGTAAAGGGCAACAACCTGGCGTTAAACGCCAGGAATGGGCACTAGCCCGGCGTTTAACGCCAGAAATGGCTCAAAACGTGATTTTGAGCAACTTTTGGTGCAGGGATGACTTTTCCTTGACACTACAGGATCTGTGGACCCCACAGGACCCTACCATCACTCTCTCTCTTCTTCCCCCATTCACCAATCACCTCAACACCTTTTCCCCAAAACCCCTCACCTATCAAATCCCATCTTTCTCTTCACCACTCACATCCATCCTTCATAAAACCCCACCAACCTCACCCTTCAAATTCAAACCACTTTCCCTCCCAAACCCACCCTCAAATGGCCGAACCTTTTACACCCCTCTCTCCTATAAATACCCTTCTTCAACTCTTCCTTTTCACACAACCTAAACACCCTTTCTTCTCCCTCTTTGGCTGTATACACCACCATCTCCATCTTCTTCATTTCTTCTTCTTCTACTCTCTTCTTTCTTCTTTTGCTCGAGGACGAGCAAACATTTTAAGTTTGGTGTGGTAAAAGCGTTGCTTTTCATAACCATTATGGCACCAAAGGCCGGAGAAACCTCTAAAAAGAGGAAAGGGAAAGCAAAAGCTTCCACCTCCGAGTCATGGGAGATGGATAGATTCCTCTCAAAGGTGCATCAAGACCACTTCTATGAAGTTGTGGCCTTGAAGAAGGTGATCCCCGAGGTCCCCTTTTCACTCAAAAAGGGTGAATATCCGGAGATCCGCCATGAGATCCGAAGAAGAGGTTGGGAAGTACTTACCAACCCCATTCAACAAGTCGGAATCTTGAAGGTTCAAGAGTTCTATGCCAATGCATGGATCACAAAGAACCATGACCAAAGTGTGAACCCGAATCCAAAGAATTATCTTACTATGGTTCGGGGGAAATACTTGGATTTTAGTCCGGAGAGTGTGAGGGTGGCGTTCAACTTGCCTATGATGCAAGGAGATGAGCATCCTTTCACTAGAAGGGTCAACTTTGATCAAAGGTTGGACCAAGTCCTCACAGTCATATGTGAAGAGGGCGCACAATGGAGGCAAGACTCAAGAGGAAAGCCGGTTCAATTGAGAAGGCATGACCTCAAACCCGTGGCTAGAGGATGGTTAGAGTTCATACAACGCTCAATCATTCCCACTAGCAACCGGTCCGAAGTTACCATAGACCGGGCCATCATGATCCATAGCATCATGATTGGAGAAGAAATAGAAGTTCATGAGGTTATAGCCCAAGAACTCTATAAAGTGGCGGACAAGACCTCCACTTTGGCAAGATTAGCCTTTCCTCACCTCATTTGTTATTCAGTTGGAGTTGACATAGAAGGAGATATCCCCATTGATGAGGACAAGCCCATCACCAAGAAAAGGATGGAATACACAAGAGACCCCTCTCATCAAGAAATCCCTGAGATTCCTCAAGGGATGAACTTTCCTCCACAAAACTATTGGGAGCAACTAAACACCTCCCTAGGAAAATTAAGTTCCAACATGGGACAATTAAGGGTGGAGCATCAAGAACACTCCATTCTCCTCCATGAAATTAGAGAAGATCAAAGAATCATGAGGGAGGAGCAACAAAGACAAGGAAGAGACATTGAGGAGCTCAAGCACTCCATAGGACCTTCAAAAGCAAGGAAGAGCCGCCATCACTAAGGTGGACCCATTCCTTGATTTCCTTGTTCTTTATTCCTTTGATTTTCGAATTTTATGCTTTATGTTATCCATGTTTGTGTCTTATGATCATTAGTGTCTTAGTGTCTATGCCTTAAAGTTATGAATGTCCTATGAATCCATCACCTTTCTTGAATAAAATGTGCTTAATTGAAAAAGGAAGAATTGCATGAATTTTGAATTTTATAATAGTTTAATTATTTTGATGTGGTGGCAATATTTTTGTTCTCTGAATGTATGTGTAAACAGTGCATATATATCTTGAATTTGTGGTTCATGAATGTTGGCTCTTGAAAGAATGATGAAAAAGGAGACATGTTACTGAGGATCTGAAAAATCAATAAAAAGATTCTTGAAGCAAGAAAAAGCTATTCAAAAAAAAAAAAAAAAAAAAAAAATTCGAAAAAAAAAAAAAAAAGAAAGAAAAGAAAGAAAAAGAAAAGAAATAAAGTTGTGATCCAAGGCAAATAAGAGTGTGCTTAAGAACCCTGGACACCTCTAATTGGGGACTTTAGCAAAGCTGAGTCACAATCTGAAAAGGTTCACCCAATTATGTGTCTGTGGCATGTATGTATCCGGTGGTAATACTGGAAGACAGAGTGCTTTGGGCCACAGCCAAGACTCAATAAATAGCTATGTTCAAGAATCATCATACTTTACTAGGAGAATCATTAACACTATCTGGACTCTGAGTTCCTAAAGAAGCCAACCATTCTGAATTTCAAGGGATAGATTGAGATGCCAAAACTGTTCAGAGACAGAAGGATAAAAGCCCCGCTCATCTAGTTAATACTGATCTTCACAGATGTTTTTGGAATTCATTGCATATTCTCTTCTTTTGATCTTATTTGATTTTCAGTTGCTTGAGGACAAGCAACAATTTAAGTTTGGTGTTGTGATGAGCGGATAATTTGTATACTTTTTGGCATTGTTTTTAGTATGTTTTTGATATCTTTTAGTTAGATTTTAGTACATTTTTATTAGTTTTTATTTAAAATTCACTTTTCTGGACTTTACTATGAGTTTGTGTGTTTTTCTGTGATTTCAGGTATTTTCTGGCTGAAATTGAGGGACCTGAGCAAAAATCTGATTCAGAGACCAAAAAGGACTGCAGATGCTGTTGGATTCTGACCTCCCTGCACTCGAAGTGGATTTTCTGGCGTTTACAGAAGCCCAATTGGCGCGCTCTCAACGGCGTTGGAAAGTAGACATCCAGGGCTTTCCAGCAATATATAATAGTCCATACTTTGTCCAAGATTGATGGCCCAAACCCGCAAAGCAATCCGGCCTCAGGAATTCCAGCGTTAAACGCCGGAACAGGAATAAAAGTTGGAGTTAAACGCCCAAACTGGCATGGGAGCTGGCGTTTAACTCCAGAAAAGGTCTCTACACGAATTTCCTTGATTGCTCAGCCCAAGCACACACCAAGTGGGCCCGGAAGTGGATTTTTATGTCATTTACTCATCTATGTACTAGTTTTCTATAAGTAGGACCTTTTACTATTGTATTAAAGGGCTTTTATCGAGACTTTGGTAGCTATCAAGACTTTTATGCTATCTTAGATCTTTGGGAGGCTGGCCATTCGGCCATGCCTAGACCCTGTTCTTATGTATTTTCAACGGTGGAGTTTCTACACACCATAGATTAAGGGTGTGGAGCTCTGCTGTACCTCGAGTATTAATGCAATTACTATTGTTCTTCCATTCAATTCCGCTTATTCTTTTACCAAGATATCACTTGTTCTTCACCTATGAACAAGGTGACTGACAACCATTCTTGTTCTACAAGCATTCGAGGCTTAGTGAATATCTCTTGGATTCTTCGGAGTCTTCGTGGTATAGGCAGGACCTGATGGCAGCATTCAAGAGAATCCGGAAGGTCTAACCTTGTCTGTGGTGTTCTGAGTAGGATTCAATGACTGAATGACTGTGACGTGCTTCAAACCCTGAGGGCGGCGTTAGTGATAACGCAAAAGAATCACTGGATTCTATTCCGCGCCTGATTGAGAACCGACAGATGAATTCCGCTATGCCGTGACAGGACATATGCAATCGCTTTCACTGAGAGGATGGGAGGTAGCTGCTGACAACAGTGAGACCCTACACGAGCTTGCCATGGAAAGGAGTAAGAAAGGATTGGATGAAGGCTGTAGGAAAGCAGAGAGACGGAAGGGAAGGCATCTTCATACACTTGTCTGAAGCTCATACACCAATGATATACATAAGTATCACTATCTTTATCTTCTATGTTATTTTCGTTCATCACCATATATATCTGAGTTTGCCTGACTAAGATTTACAAGATGACCATAGCTTGCTTCAATACTAACAATCTCCGTGGGATCGACCCTTACTCACGTAAGGTTTTATTACTTGGACGACCCAGTACACTTGCTGGTTAGTTGTGCGAAGTTGTGTAATGCCATGGTATTGAGCGCACCAAGTTTTTGGAGCCATTACCAGGGATTATGAGAGTTGTGAAAAAGTATAGTTCACAATTTCGCCGGCCAACCTTCCTTCCTCTTACCTTCAGTCTTCATTCCAAATCCCTATCTTAACAGCTTCTCCCCAAATCAAAAAAGGAAGTTGAAATAGGAAACCCTAGCTTCTCCACCACCGCCGCAAGGACTGCCGCCGTCCGTCGCTCTCAGGCACTACCATCGTCGTCTGGTCGTCCATGCTTCTTCCTCCTTCAAGAATCGCAGCTTCTTCTTCCTCGAGCTCGGCGCGTCAGTTCCTGGTATTCATCTGCTCCATCGCGCTCCTGCCGCCGTCCGTCGGACGCTCAGTCACCATCGTCTTCGTCTGGTCGTCGCAGATTCTTCCAACCCACCACCGTCTTCTGAGTTGTGTTCGTCGCCTGGCCTCTGTCTCCGTCACGATTCTGCCCCCCTCTTCTCAGACTGCTCAGAAGAAAAACCCATCTCCATTCCAGTTTCCTTCCTTCGAGTTCAGAGAGCAGAAGCTCAACCAAGAAAAAAACCTTAGACTTCGACGGTCAGTTCACTGCTAACTTCTTCTGCATTTTTTATTTATGCCATGTTCAATGATTATTTGATTACTGAATATTTGAATGTTTAGTGTTTTAATTTTTTATTGAATGATTATTTGATTACTAATGAGCTCTAGTTCTGCTGTGTTGCTATTTTTGTGTGTTGTGATATTTTTTTGAATGATCTTCTGCTGTGGTGTTGTTTTGTGTGTTGCTGTGTTGCTTTTTTATGTGTTCTTTATTTTTTATTGACATGCATTGAGTGATATCACCACTGTAACTTAACTACTTGCTCTGTTGATGTCCTTTTGATTTCTGAATGTCATGCCACTTGTTATGTTGTATAATCTGATTTAAACGCTTTTGATTCTCTTGGTTCTTTTCGGAGGCCAAATCTGTGCATTTTTACAGTTTTGAAATACCTTAGTCTTGTGGATACCTTAATCCATAGTGGTTCAGTTGACGTAATTTTTGTTGACAGTGTAAGTATGCAACTCCCTTTTGATTTAATTAATACTTTCCTTGGTTCCCATTGTAACTTGTCTAGGATTATATCGGTAGTGGTGGCTGCACTTAAGTACTTATCTATTATAGGATTTGCCAAATCAGTATAAGAACTAGAAAATTTTCACCAATAGAATGTGATTTTAGCCAATATTATTATTTAGTTCTACTTAGTTATGGTAATAACTCAAAATAGCCTTCTTATAAAAAGATTCATCAGCACTAGAAATTTTTTGATTGATTCTGTTTTTATTCATGTTCAAAGATATATGTGTCTATTTGTATTATATAGCATTTCTGGGTTGGTTATAAGTGAGGAAAGATTTGTGATGGGGAAAATTGGAAACTGTTCATCAATGGATTCTCTTTTTAGCTCATACCTAGGGCCAAATTTTAGATTTTGAAATTTGTACTTATAAATCTTTCACTGACTTACTAGTCCGACTTGACAGTGTGAAAGAATGAGTGAATTTAATGTTCCTCTGATGTCTTTCTTTTTACTTCCTCCATTTTATTTGGGTATATGTCTACTAAATTTTCTGTCTTTACATTCACAGGTGGCTGCTCTTGTTCCTAAAGGGGAGCTTGATGGTGAAATGGGGGATGCACACATGGCAATGCAGGCTAGGTTGATGAGCCAGGCCCTTCGGAAATTAAGCCACTCTTTGTCAGTTTCTCAATGTATATTGATTTTTATAAACCAGGTATGAGTTAAAACCCAATAATTGCACTGTTGTCAGTCTTGTGTGAATATTTTTAATTTTAACCTTAGCAACTTAGCCAATACAAAAAACTTGTTTTTTGGTGTTTTTGTTTGGGGGGGGTTACTCTGCTATCTACCAATTTGATCTTGGTCTGTAACTATTTTTTTGCTGAGGGATGTTCTGCCATATACTATCATATTTTATTGGCGATTCTACAAAAAAGAAAAAAATGTATTATTTTTTTAGTGTGTGTTTTTTGTGGGGTAAACGTGTACCTTTCTTCAAGTTACTAGGGGATTTGTATCTTCCATTAATGGGAATTGCTTTCTATGTGTCTCTAGGTAAGGTCAAAGCTTTCTACTTTTGGTGGATTCGGTTGGCCCCAGGAAGTTACTTGTGGTGGCAATGCATTGAAATTCTATGCATCGGTGCGGCTAAATATTAGAAGAATAGGGTTTGTGAAGAAAGTGGAAGAGGTAATCAACCATTGATTATTCTGCTGTGATTCTTCCTACTTTCAAACCTTGCAGTTTGAACTTTCAAATAATGCCTACGTGATAAATATGTGAATGCAGTTTTGCTGGAATAAGCACTGTTCTGAGGGACTTGAGATTGATTTGGATTATTGCATCTTCTGCCATGAATGTTTGTCCTTTTGGCTTTTATTTACAGATTTTGGGAAGCCAGGTACTTGTCAAGGTTGTGAAGAACAAGCTTGCCCCTCCATTTAAAACTGCTGAGTTTGAGCTTCAATTTGGCAAGGGTATAAATAGAGAATGTGAGATCATAGACTTGAGTGTAAAACACAAAATCATCCTAAAGGCCGGTGCTATATATTACTTCAATGATAAGAATTTCTGTGGTAGGGATGCTTTTAAGAGTTTCCTGGCCGAGAATCATAGTGCATTTGAAGAACTTCAAATGAAACTCAGGCAGAAGCTTCTTGATGATACCGAGGTGGAAAAGGAACAAGATTCAGATGTGACTAGTGATGTCAAAGAAGAAATTACAACAACACTCGAGTCTACCGATGAAGAATCCTCAGCTGCTGTCGAAGCTTGATCTTATGAATTATGATGCACTCGAGCAACCATGTCGACCAATGTGATTTATGTATGATGTAGCTTGACGAATCGGAAGCAAAAAATGTTCAACTCAAATCAACAAGGCTCATAGAAATGATGTATATGCCTAAAATCCTTGTTGGTTGGTTTGGGATCACATCATTCTTGGGGTCAAATATTGTAAGTTTTGCACATTTCCCTTGTAAATTGAACCTTTTTGGGGTAGTTGTCATACTATATAGGCCGAGTCATATGGCGCATTAGTAATATTTATAATTTATAATACAATGATTATCTATGGAGGATGATATGAACTCATACCGTGCCCCTTGGGAACTACCAGGGGAGCTGTTGGTGGTCATGGAATCAAGGTGCTTCCACCTCTACACTGGGGATTCTATCTTTGATTATCTATCATAAATATCAAAAAGGGTGTTTTTGTAGTTTCATCTTTTTGTGATTACAACATTTAGCTCAGTTCAGTTGAACAATGGATGAAAATAATGTAATGTTGTTGCTCTATGTTGAGCTTTCTTATCTGATTCGGACTTACGAAAAATACTGTTAGTGTTCTTTTTAAAGGAGACAACCTATATACTTTTTTGGTTGAAATACATATAGTTATAGTTCAGATAATTAGTAAATCTGTTAAGAACTCACAATTTTCTTAAATTATCATTCAGATACAACAAAAGCCAAAAATAAAATTAGTCAACAAATGGGATGCAATAACTTTCTTTCATTCATCTAAATTTTTACACTTTCTAAGGAATAATATAAGGAAGAGAGCAAAATGGACAATCTTCAAAACAAAAAGAAAGAGCCTTCTTTACAAAATTTGTCTCAACTAATCTATGTCAGTCTCTATGAGCAAAATTTACTGCCCACTTAATCTATGTCAGAGTCTATATATGCTTCTCAGAGTCTCTAATACATATTGGTTCATTTAATCTATGTATGTAACACCTCTGCACTTCTCAGAGTAACAGCCATGGCAAGTTTATAACTATTTCTCTGACGCCGTACATCCGATGGCTCTATTTGTAGAAGAATATGGGAAACACAAGCTGGCCCTTTTCCTTCTGACACTCGAGGATCTTGGCACCTTCATCTAGACACCACACTGAAGCTGCATATATAGTTCTCAGAGAAAATGCAAATTAATAACCCAACGTGAAGAATAAAAGCTAATTTATGACGACAAATTATTTGAACAAAACTAAACTGACCATAGCATACTTGTTGTGTTTTAGCAGTCCAGTTCAGCTGCAAATGTTGCCACCTTTGTCAAGTGGCTTGAGAACAGAACTATATGTGAAAACAAGTCTCTTGTGATCGCCCTCTCCATATCTGGAAAGATACAAATTAGAAATAAGATTTGCACCAGAGACCAAATATAACTATCCCAAAAATGAAAAACATCATGGAAATATGAAGTATATGATTTTAATACCTAAAATTTTATGATAGATATCTCCTAGAAGATTGTCCAGTTCTCTTGTTTTTGGTGTACGATAAAAGTATCTTTTTGTCTCTGCATCTGCGTCACAAAACTATATTTGAAATTAACGTTGTCCAAATAGAACATATTAGTTACATAAATTTGTTTACCGGGTGCAAACATCAACATACTGTGTATTCCCAATCCACAAGCTTCTCCAGAGTGGTTTCTTCAAGTTTTTCTTCAAAGATACACATCAAATATCCTATATTGAACACAATTTTACAGTAATAAACAATAATCAAAGCTAAGTTAAATTTCAATCACTAGTACAGGAGAATCTCCGTCACAATATATTTAATTCTACATCAAATATAGCCACATCAAATCTGAAAAACTACAGGTGAAATTAGCCGTTAGACTGTGATTGGCGACTTTAAAGCATTAACATTTATTAGCTCTGTTCACTTTCTTTTACCATGATGCCCACAACTTTGGCTGCGGAATAGGCAAGGTTCAGAAAACCGGATCGGTCATCAAACCGCTCTAGTCACTGGTTCACTGGTTTACTGGTCTAACCGGTCCAACCGGTGGTTCAACCGGAAAAATCGTTTTAGAATAGAATAATAAATAAATTATAAATACACATCCTAAAATATAATTATAAGACGCAAATTATAGGTAACATAAACAATGTCATTCAGTCTATCATGCTCCAATCTATTTCTTCTTTTTGTATGAATCTGGTCAAAAAGACTCCAATTTCTCTCACACCCAGAAGAAGCATATGCTTGGCTAAGAACTATATATACTGCAATGTTTCATACGGCCTAAACATTAAAACGAAGGTAATAATAATAATGCTACAACTTTTAGTTACAATATAAAAATTTATATATACAGGATTCTCTCTATAGGTGACAAAAACATAAGTAATCACTACTTTCCTCTTATGTCTTATGAACAGAAGTTGATAGAATACAAGAAAGAAAGAATAGGAACTTGAGATTTGAGAAGGCATATAGGATATAAGAAAAAAGAAGACAGAACAAATAAACCCTATGATCATTAAACTAAACAACCAAAAACCAAAAATAATTTGACAATTGCAGGAATAATACTTATGATAAACTGTGTATACTATAAACAAACATTAATAAATTGGTTGTCCTACACAGTTAATAGGAACTATTATTCTACTACCCTAGTTCCAAATGCTTCTCTTTTTAGATCCCCCAACAGTATAACAAAATTTCTGAGGAAGCTCTTTCTTTAGACTATGAATCATTGCCTATAAACTATGTTAATTGCAACTCTCTTGATTCTTTATGCTACCCACCAATAGATGACAATTGCTGTAAATTGGATTCTGGGGAGAGTGCTGCAATCAACATGTCCTTTGTGAGCTGTTCACATCTTTGTTGGGATTTAATTACAAAGGTGTGAAATATGGTGTCATTTGCAGCTGCGAGTTTTGAATCAATAACATTGATTTGTGCCTCTTTGAATGTTTGGATCACTCTTGAAACCGGATGAGAATCAAGAGGGCAACTCACCCAACAATCACCTCATCCTGTGATGCTTCAATATCCACATCAGCATTAACAAAACAGAGTAACAAATTAACAATTACAAAGTAACAAATTAAAACAGAGTAACAAATTAACAGTTACAGAGCAGCAAAAGTGCAAAACACTAAATTGAAGACCGAAGAAATTGAACAAAAATCGAAGTTCACAGAAATTAAACAGAAATCGAAGTTCACAGAGGAAGTTCACAGAAATTGAACAGAAATCTAAGTTCACAGAGGAAGTTCACAGAGTATCAACTTCATGTTTCTTCATGTTTCTTATACTAAACAACAAACAGATATTGAAGACCAAAGAAGATCGAAGAGGCTAAGAACAAAGAAGATGATCAGAGGACGAGTCACTCACCTGGGGTCAATGGAGGGCTACTGGTATTGAGGACCACGCGACGATGAAGACGATGAGAGGGCTACTGGTGTTGAGAAGATGAAGACGATGGAGGGCTACTGGGCAGGGAACCAGGTGACGATGGAGGGCTACTGGGGTTGAGGACCAGGTGACGGTGGTGGCGCTGACGACCTGAGACCGCGGGACGATGGAGGGCGACTGGGCGGCTAGGGTTCAGACTTCAGATAGTGAGATGAATCATGAATCATGGCCAAACACGTGTGTTGCAGAAGAAGAAGCAGAAGAAGAACCTAACACGCGCGTTATAGAAGAAGAAGCAGAAGAAGAAGAAGAAGAAGAACCTAACACGCGCGTTACAGAAGAAGAAGAAGAAGAAGAAGTGTGAATATAAATGACTTGTATGATTTGTATGGAAAAGCGTTCTCTCTTTGCCTTTGATCTCCTTCTGTTTTTTTCGATTTTCATGGTTTCTGAAATCAAGCTTTGAAATTGTTTTGAAGATGATGGAACTTCAGAAATACACCCGAACGATTACAAAAATACACCCAAACGATTATAGAAATACATCTAAAGGATTACAGAAATACACCCAAACAGTTACAGAAATAAACCAAACGATAACAGAAATACACCCAAAGGATTTAAGAAATACACCCAATATAGGGAGAGACAGTATATTTCTTCTTGAAATCAATACACCCAAAGAATTATAGAAATACACCCAAAGGATTACAAAAATACACCCAAAGAATTTAAGAAATACACCCAAAATTCGTTGAAGTACATCTTATGCATAATTCAGACCTCTTTCTCTTTTTCCTCCTCATCTTCTGCTGTTGCTTCTTCTTCTTCAAAAATGATTTCAGAGCTTGATGTCAAAAAACAATAGAAACCGAGAATAACGAAGAAAGAAAACAAAGAGAAAAGCACGTAAATGAAGAAGAAGAACAGGAAGAGGAAAAAGAACGTGTAGCAAGAATAAGAAGGAGAAAGAGAAGGCAAGAAACGTACCTTGAATAATGTTTCTTCATTTTTTCTGGTGATTTTGATGAAGGTGAAAGAGAAAACGAAAAGAGGAGAAGAAATTTCAATAAAAAAAAGAGGGAAGAAGAGAAGAAAAAGAGACACAGAGAAAGAAGAAGAAGAGGAAGAGGAAGAGGAAGAGGAAGCACGGAGAAAGAAGAAGAAGAAAAAGAGGCACAAAAAAAAAACGTGAAACGGCGTGAATATAAATGACTTATATGACTTGTATGGAAAATCACTTGTATGTGGAGAATTACTCAATCATGAATGAATGAGGGTCGGGGAAGAAGAGCGGGGGGGTGCTCCACGAGCGGGTCGGGTCGGGTTATTTTTTTTTTGGAAACAATAAAAACGGCGTCGTTTAGCAGTACCGACCGGTTCACCAGTTTTCCAGCGGTTCTTTCTACTGCGGTTTTTAGAGGAGGACCGGACTGTTTGCATGGCCGGTTTGCGGTTAAACCGATCAAACCGACCGATCCGGTCCGGTTTTTCAGAACCTTGAGAATAGGTGAATTGGGTACTCTCTTTATAAAAAAGGATAAAACCAAAGGCAGGTTTTAGCAGGATTTGAACTTAAGACCCTGAAGAACTTAAAGACAAAATGACATGTACTAAGTGACCCATTGGACCATTACTTTCTTCTTAAGGATACAAATATAATCAATAAAATCAAAATACCTATCTGCTGTATGTAAACTATACAAGGAATAGGCTTGTCCTTGAATATAACAGGAAATTGTGCCAATTCTAATGATGAAACCTGCAAAAATATGTACCATGTTCATGATGAAGAAAAAATATAAATACTTGTTTTAACAAATTAAAGAATGCACCATAGCAACATGTTGGAGAAATTCTGGCAGTTCCTCATATGTTTGCCTCAACTCATCCAATTGCCCAAAAAAAATGGAAATAAATTTATACCAAGTTCTAAAATTAAAATTTGACCACATAGAAACAAAATTTAACCGTGAATGAAGAAGATTGCAGAGTGAAATTATCTTGGATATCGATTTCTATGGATTAAGTCTTCTGTTAAAATCTTATCTAGTTACTAAATTAGATGAAACATGAAATTCAATTTGAATTGGATGATCATATTACCTAAATTCTTTATATTGCTACTTAGTTGAAGAAAAGAACAAGTAAATTGGCTTTAACCTCATCACAGAAACCTTCTTTCACTATGGGTGGCAACCTGGATAGACTACAGGAAGACGTATAGTTATACAATAAATGTAATATTCTTTTGGTAAAAAAAAAATACTTCAATTGCTAATGTGTATGGTTTTGTTAGTAACCTAAAATATTTATATTTTTCAGGTTAATGATGGTACAAGGATGCGACTTGCGTTGGATTTGATTCTAATGCCCCACAACTTGATGCTGCGTAATGTCATTGAATCTGCTACCAGGAATTACAATAAGTATAAACAAAAGGAGTCAAACAAAAATTAAATAATCGTAATTGTCATGTGGTCATGTTTAGTTTATATTAACTACTAAGACTTGTTAGTTTCATCTCTTCTACTTAAATAATTATTATGCACTATATTTTTTATGGACTCTTGTTGAAAATTCATGATTCTGTCTTTTGTTCGATTATAGTTGAATTTAGGTGAAGCTTAATTTTCACTCTAACATTTTGATTCCTTGAACCACTTCTGTGTTGTAAGCTTAATTGAAAATTTGATACAAAAAACAACTCGGACAAATGTTAAAACCCCCAATTTCAAAAACCGCAGTTGAACCTCGAACCGGCCAAGAACTGGTTGGTCGAACCGAACCATTACCTGAACCGGTATAAAAATGAATCGGTCATAAATAAAAACCGAAAGATTCAGAAACCGTCGTTGGACCGTCGAACCGGTCAAGAACCGGTCGGTCGAGCTGAACTGGGACCCGACCGGTTTTCTAAAATTTGCTCAAAACGGTGCCATTGGTTAGAGGAACCCTAACCAGTAACCATGGTTCTAAAAATCGAACTGAATCGGCCGGTTCAACTGGAATGACCGGAAACCGATCATCTAGCCAGTCCAGATAAGACTAGAAACCGCTTGACAAAAAATCGGTAAAAAACTGGTCGAACCGAAAGTTAACCGATGAACCGGAAGAATTGTCCAGTTTTTTAGCGGGTTTTTGGTTTGAAAGTAATACCCCTAAACTGCGTCGTTTTGTCTCTTTAAAAAAAAAAAAGAAAAAAGAAAGAAAGGCTAAACTAAACGAAGCTGCTGAACCCTAAATTAATCACCTCCCTCTCTACCTATTTTTCTTCCCTCTTCTCACCCCCCTCTCACCGCTCCTCTCTCTCCGTGCTCTTCGTCTGGCGACCCACCGTCCGGCAAGCTGACCACCATTCTTACCTTCCCTCTTCTCTTCTCGCCTCTCCTCTTCCCTTCGAACGCTTCTACCCCCCCAGCTCTCGTCACAGCCACAGAGAGAAGCTGAATCTCTCTGCCATGCATTGTTCCGCCGCTCGTGCCGCCGCAAGATCATCCGGCCACCACCAACTCTGGGCGGCACTACTTCTGCTCTTCTTCCCCTTTCCATTTCCCAGCCTGTCTCTGCTACATTCCAGGTCCACTGCCTCATCACTGCTTCCTACTCTGTTTCTTTACTTTCTTTTATTAATTCTGTTGTTAATTTTAGTTAGATTGCTGATTAATTCTATTTGTTAGGATAGATAGATATATATGCTGTTAGGTAGCTAGGTTGTGGTTAGAGGATTCTAGCCTGATAATTGCTCCGTTCTTGATTATCCAACATGGCTTAATACTGCTTGTTTGCTGAATGATGTTGGTGTGATCATTACTGTGCTGTTTCTGTTTCATGTGACCTGATTCTACCTGCTGCCCTGCTGAATTGTACTTGTAAAATTAAGTTTGATGCTGCCTCTGTACATGCAATCCATGCTTTTCTCATGTTAATTGCAATTTTTGGATTCATGTGCTTATATTTTGCTGCTACTTGCTGCCCAAATTTCTAAAAATTGCTCTGTTTTTAAACTTGCTACTTAAGAGTTGAACGTGGCACTTTTCAAATTCTTGCAACCTTCTTGGCCTCTCCTCTCTCACAGTCTCACTCAGCCACTCTCCTCCTTCCTCTCATCGAGCTCCTCCTCACTCCCTCACTTCCCTCTCTCTGGCCTTTGAACGAACACACTGAAGAAAGCAAAGAAGACAGAAGAGAACTCGAATGCAGCTTGGAGGAAGCACCGAAGTAGCCATCTCTCGTCGCTGTTCCTCAACGTCCAGCCACCGCCGCTGCTACAGCCTCGGCGCAACGTCGCCCTTGTTCGCCGCGCATCCGCCTCCTTTTTGGCCAAGCTTCTGCGTCTGTTTTTTGGCCAACCCTTGTTCGAGCTGCTTAGCCCTCTGTTCAGTCCTCTACGCTGCGTGTTCGAGCCTCTGTTCAGCTTCTATTCCGCGGCCTTTCAGCCATCGTTCCGCCATTGTCTGCCTCCATTCAGCCATCTCCGTCGCGATTTAAAGCTCCTCCCTTTCCCTGTACTGTTTGAATTTCAGAACTGCTCCATCCTAGGGTGATTTTTTTCCTTCTTCTTGTTCTTTCTTGTATTAATTATTCAGTTATTGTTTTTTCTATTGTTGTTTTCATGGTTAGTATGTTTTCTAGTTCTTATTTTGTTGTGAGTTTGCTGTAGTTTAAAATGTTAATTGTTCTTATTATTTTGATTTTCAGTTTTAATTGATCTTATTAACTTGTTAATTTGATAAATTATTATTTTGGTGTTGTTCTCTACCTTTTGATTGTTATATTGTGTTTTGCTATGGTTGATTTAATAAATTGTTCATTGAGTGGAAGATGAAAACTTGCCATGGTAAATGATGAGCGGATAATTTATACGCTTTTTGGCATTGTTTTTAGGTAGTTTTTAGTAAGTTCAAGCTACTTTTAGGGATGTTTTCCTTAGTTTTTATGTTAAATTCACATTTCTGGACTTTACTATGAGTTCGTGTGTTTTTCTATGATTTCAGGTAAATTCTGACTGAAATTGAGGGATTTGAGCAAAACTCTGAAAAAGGCTGACAAAAGGATTGCTGATGCTGTTGGATTCTGACCTCCCTGCACTCGAAATGGATTTTCTGGAGCTACAGAACTCCAATTGGCGCGCTCTCAACGGCGTTGGAAAGTAGACATCCAGGGCTTTCCAGCAATATATAATAGTCCATACTTTATCCGAAGAATGACGACGTAACTTGGCGTTGAACGCCAAGTACATGCTGCTGTCTGGAGTTAAACGCCAGAAAAACGTCATGATCCGGAGTTGAACGCCCAAAACACGTCATAACTCGAAGTTCAACTCCAAGAGAAGCCTCAGCTCGTGGATAGATCAAGCTCAGCCCAAACATACACCAAGTGGGCCCCGGAAGTGGATTTATGCATCAATTACTTACTCATGTAAACCCTAGTAGCTAGTCTAGTATATATAGGACATTTATCTATTGTATTAGACATCTTTTGACCACTTTAATCTCTTTATTCATTCGGTCACTTGATCATGGAGAGGGCTGGCCATTCGGCCATGCCTGAACCTCTTTCACTTATGTATTTTCAACGGTGGAGTTTCTGCACACCATAGATTAAGGGTGTGGAGCTCTGCTGTACCTCAAGTATTAATGAAGTTCTATTTTCTTTTATTCAAATCTCTCTTATTCTTATTCCAAGATGTTCATTCACACCCAAGAACATGATGAATGTGATGAGTTAGATAACCCTCATTATCATTCTCACTTATGAACGCGCGTGATTGACAACCACTTCCGTTCTACATGCAACAGAGCTTGAATGTGTATCTCTTAGATTCCCCAACAGAATCTTCGTGGTATAAGCTAGATAGATGGCGGCATTTATGAGGATCCGGAAAGTCTCACCTTGTCTGTGGTATTCCGAGTAGGATCCTGGGAATCCGGAAAGTCTAACCTTGTCTGTGGTATTCCGAGTAGGATTCCGGTAATGAATGACTGTGACGTACTTCAAACTTGCAAGTGCTGGGCGTTAGTGACAGACGCAAAAGAATCAAGAGATTCTATTCCAGTAGGCGCGGGAACCAACCAGTGATTAGCCGTACTGTGACAGAGTGCGTGAGCATTAGTTTTCACTGCGAGGATGGGATGTAGCCATCAACCATGGGTGATGCCTCCAGATGATTAGCTGTGCGAGTGACAGCCGCATAGGATATTTTCCCGAGAGGATTGAAAGTAGCCACCGCTGATGGTGAACCCCTATACAAAGCTTGCCATAGAAAGGAGTAAGAAGGATTGAGTAGAAGCAGTAGGAGAGCAGGCGTCCTTGAGCCATACAGCATCTCCATATGCTTATCTAAAAGTCCTACCAATGAATCTGCATAAGTATTCTATCCCTTTTATTATTTCTATTTTATTATTAACCCTTCGAACCCATAAATAATGTTTAATCCGCCTAACTGAGATTTACAAGGTGACCATAGCTTGCTTCATACCAACAATCTCTGTGGATTCGACCCTTACTCACGTAAGGTTTATTACTTGGACGACCCAGTACACTTGCTGGTTAGTTGAACGGAGTTGTGAATTCAGCTGCTGCCCCTTAGAAGCCTTCATCTCAAAATAATTAGAACAGTGATCACAATTTCGTCCACCAGTAAAATTGCTCCTGCCATGTTAAAACTGCTCCTATTGGTTTAGTATGGCTCAATCCATGATTCCAAAGAGATTTTACCACCATGCTTGGACCTTCTCTCTGAGGTTGGTCCTGTGATGATTAAGGATGTAAATCTTGTGACCCACTTTAGGAATTTCTTTTTCATATTCCTCACTAAGTCGTAGTGATCTGTATGCCTTTGATCCCATAGCCTTTGTATTGTTGCATATTGGTAGATAGAAGATATCAAATTTTGTGACATATCTATTATGTTGCTGATCTAGAAAATTGGTCGCTTTATTATATTCCCTAGAAACAATACAACTATACAACTACTAAAGCTATAAACCAGCCAACATATTTAAGGATATCCTTCAGTGGTGCCATTGTGAGAATGGTTGAATTCTTGTCTTCTCTCTCTGGAAAACTCTATTATAATTTTTTTAAGTTTTAAAAACTATTTTAACATTCTTATGCACTAATAGCTCTTAGGTTTCATAGAATTTGATTGACCAATAATTTTAATAAAAAAAAAGTTTAGTTCATTATGCCTATTCCATTCTCCTAGCATTTAGTTCCCTCATGTTTCTTCCTTTTTTTTCCATTTGACTTGAGCACCACTTGAGCTAAGCCTTAGTAGTAGTAGTGGCTATGTTTTCAACACTCCATTTTCCTTCCATGTTTCCCCTGGCTGATTTTGAGTAAAAGATTTTTGTGTGGTGATTATGCTAGTATGTTTTCAAAGATGTGTGTTTTCTCCCACTCATGTGCATGGTAACCTTTGATGATGCAGGGAGGTAGCAGATTTTGCTCGCAGAATAAATTCTGACTGGACAGAGAGGATGCAAGATTTTTTAACATCCGGGAGAGAGAGGACATCAACGTTTTCTGCTACCAATGGGAATGGTTATCTAAGGTGACATGCGTGTACGCTTTCTCCTAATGCGTCTCAATATTTTCCCTTACCTAAAGTGTGCTTTTCTAGTTGGACTTATATTACTTATGAGTGCGAAAATCCCTTTTTTTAATTTACATTTGATTTTTTTTTCATTATTTATTTAGCACCACTAGGAATTTGCTGCATGGTTCAATTTCCCATTCAACTTCTCCTTTCAAAAACTGGCCCTTTTTCACTTGTGTCTTCATGCACCATCTGCATTTTGGTGTATTAGTGTTCATGATGGGGTTCAAAATTTATTTTCTTTTGTTCTGCTATTTTCTAAAATCATGTTAAAATTTTTCTACAATTTGATTTTCTAGTTTATAATGCCCTTTATTAATCTGGGGATAGATATTCGGCTACAGGTAGATAGATGCTTGCTTTCTCACTTGTGAGACAAACATTAAAGAAACTTACATATGTTAAAGAATTTGGTAGCCAAGACTAGTGAAGCTGGTTGCTTCCTTGTATTTTTCTGAACATATGCTCAAAATTTGAACTATTTCAAACCATTGATAGTGCTGTTGTTCATAACTGAGGAAATATGTCTCATTTTCAGGACTGGACTCAGAATGGAAATGAATCCTTTCAAGTGCACCTCAGATGGCTGATATGGCTAGAACAATTTTGAGAGATTCTGACAAGCACAAAAAAAAAGTGTGTTGCATGTCAGTGGTTTTTCTTTTTCTTTTTTCCCAACCTTGTTTTTGTTTTAGTCTATTCTTTACAGTTCATTTTTGGTGTGACCCTGGTGCCATTTAATTCTCTGGGGCAGTCCCTTGTACTTTTAGGTAACAAATAATGGAAAAAAATTTCCTTGTTTGTATGCTACCATTTTTGTTGTATGGAATACAAATTTTTTTCTCCTTCTCTGTGGCAAGAACAAGGTGTCCCCATTTTTCTCCTTCATTTTTTAATTTACTGAAGTTTTAGTTTATACATATTGGTGAACTTATTAATTTCTTTGATTTATTAATAAACATGTCAACAAAAAAAAATTATCTTAGGAATTTTGAAGGTCAATGCGTGCAAGTTAATGACCATTGGAACTTGGAAGATTTGTTCTTGATACTATGAAAGTAAATTACACAGTAATTTGCACAGATTAGTGCTCTCCTTATTGAGAGACGAGTCCTCTACAAGATTCTACAAAATACATGGGGAGAAAAACAGATACCAATTCACACATACATAAATGAGCAAAAAATTTTCTTCTATTTCCGTGTAACATACAACTACAAGAAAAATAACTGAGCAAGTTTACATTGTAGCTGTTGAAGTAGCAGTATGAGAGTTGTCTTGTGTGATAACATGAATAACTTCAGTAGCATTGAAATGGCTTGTTAATACTGTATCATCATATATGCTGCTCCAAATGATAACTGGATCCATGTAGATCCCCAAGTATGATATCAGTGGATCAGCTCTAGACTTGTCAATAACAAGCTTCAAATGCTGAGATTTTACTTTTGGAAACAACAAAAGCCTCTGATATCCAATTGTGGTGCCATTTGTAACTCTCTTCCATACATCATCTTGTTGCAATGCCTCGAGGTGAAACTCACTCACTCTTTGTCCCATTTGAATAGGCTCTTGTAGTTGCAGAACATTAAAGGATACTAGTTCTTGAAGATCTATGTACAATATCCACCTTGATTGATACACCTCTGGAGCCCAATAAGTGTATATGCCTTCTTTCAGAACATTGTAGGGACTAAACTGTGAATCACAAGTTCCTCAAGTAAACATCAGTGTAAATGATTATATACACATTAGAAAGTAGAGAGCAATTCCAATATTGTCACTGAATTTTATACCTAATATGTTTCCTCACACGAACACTTTAGACTAGAGTCATGCAAAAGACACATTCTAATATTACCATTCCATATTGTTTATAGGAAGAATGCAAACTACAATCAAAATTGTCGCCATTTTGGTCAAAAAGAGTCTGATCAAGTCAATTGCCCAATTTAAGCATAAGTTCTCAAATAGTTTTATATCTAACTAACAAAATAAGTCCCATTAAACATATAGCATTCTGGTTAAAAATGATGATCAGCAATTTCACCTCATCATTTTGGCAGCACCAAACCCAAGACTATCATGAAACAAATCTGTCATGTATTTCTTCTGTACAAGCAGCTGAACCTCAGGATTGTTATATATAGCTGGAAGATATGCCTCACCCGCACCATGTCTGTGCTCATCCCAAAGAGCAGTGAATTTGTGATGGAAAAGATTTCAGGTATCTTCAATTGTCTTAAGAATCCACTCCTTGTACGCCTGCATAATGTAAATATCAGTATATATCAGACAATAAACAACACACTTTAGCCCCAGCAATCAACGGTCTTCACAATTATTACTAAATGCACAACTATAACAAATCCCAGCTTGTCATTGATGCTGCAATCCTAAGCAATAACATTACTAGAGCCACAAGTCCAGCAAAATGAAGAGAAAAAATATAGCAAAAGAAAATGGTAGTTATAATTGGCATCCTACCAAGTCTTGTTTTATAACTACAGCTCATATTTCTGTAAACTATCTCTACGACTTCTTGGATTTCACAGGATATAAATCTGATAGCTCACCAATGTCTACATGCACACCAGGAAATTCTTCTCTTCATTAGTATAATAAGGCAAAGTCACTAGCACTACACAAACAAGACAAGGCAGGACAAAACAACAGAACAGTCCAAGGTATTTCAAAACTGTAAAAATGCACAGATTTGGCCTCTAAAAAGAACCAAAGAGAATCAAAAGCGTTTAAATCAGATTATGCAACATAACAAGTGGCATGACATTCAGAAATCAAAAGCACATCAACAGAGTAAGTAGTTAAGTTACAGTGGTGATATCACTCAGATGCATGTCAATAAAAAATAAAGAACACATAAAAAAGCAACACAGCAACACACAAAACAGCACCACAGTAGAAGATCATTCAAAAAAATATCACAACACACAAAAATAGCAACACAGCAGAACTAGAGCTCATTAGTAATCAAATAATCATTCAATAAAAAATTAAAACACAAAACATTCAAATATTCAGTAATCAAATAATCATTAAACATGGCATAAATAAAAAACGCAGAAGAAGTTAGCAGTGAACTGACCGTCGAAGTCTAAGGTTTTTTTCTTGGTTGAGCTTCTGCTCTCTGAACTCGAAGGAAGGAAACTGGAATGGAGATGAGTTTTTCTTCTGAGCAGTCTGAGAAGAGGGGGGCAGAATCGTGATGGAGACAGAGGCCAGGCGACGAACACAACTCAGAAGACGGTGGTGGGTTGGAAGAATCTGCGACGACTAGACGAAGATGATGGTGACTGAGCGTCCGACGGACGGCGGCAGGAGCGCGATGGAGCAGATGAATACCAGGAACTGACGCGCCGAGCTCGAGGAAGAAGAAGCTGCGATTCTTGAAGGAGGAAGAAGCATGGACGACCAGACGACGATGGTAGTGCCTGAGAGCGACGGACGGCGGCAGTCCTTGCGGCGGTGGTGGAGAAGCTAGAGTTTCCTATTTCAACTTCCTTTTTTTATTTGGGGGAAGCTGTTAAGATAGGGATTTGGAATGAAGACTGAAGGTAAAGGGAAGGAAGATCATCCGGGAAAATGACATAGTTTAATCCAAAACGATAAGAGAGATCGAGGAGCAGAGAGACGAGAAGATTTCTGAATTCAGATGAAGAACAATTTTGGTTTTTTGTTTTTTTAATATGTTTAAAGTAGATGAAGAACAATTTTAGTTTTTTGTTTTTTTAATATGTTTTTGTTTTGTTGTTTTAATTATTTGAAACTATAAAATTAGGATTAATTTAAAAGAGTATTTTTGTCTAATCAAATAAAGGAAAGATATTTAAGTCTTTTTATAAAATTAAATAAATAAATATTTTTTATTTTTATTTAATTAAAAGGGTGTTTTAGTAAAAGTGGTGATATACTATATATTTAAAAAAGAAAAAATTAAATGTTGACGTGGAAAATAAATTCCACATGTCTTATTGTTATTTGTCCATATTTTAAATGTATCGATACGTATGAATTTATCATCGTACCGTAGCAAACACCTAAAAAAAATTATACAGAAAATAATCAAATAAGATTTATATGTTAACAATTTTATTATAGACATACAATATGGTATCATTTGATCGATATAAGACTTTGTTATTTAAACTTTTTTTATTTTATAACTTAAAACACAAAAAACAATATATACTATCCTAATCAAACAAAAGTAAAAATAAATAATCATACAAAATAAAAAATATATAAAAGTGAGAAATGAAATAAAAATAAAAAACACTTATGAACATTTAAAAGTTATGAACAAAATCAGAAAATAGAGAAACAAGTGAGGGAAAAAGAATGAAAGAATGTAACATATTAAAAAATGATTAGTGAAATAAACGGAAGACATATATACACATTTGAACGTCTTTTACGAAAAACAAAAACTTTGAAAATTCTATTTTTTATTTTGAAATGAAAAGATGAGAAGAACACTAAATAAATTCAATTGTCTGTTATTACTTATTACAATTATATAGATGTTAGCTAAAGAGAAATTTTTGAGCCATCAAGCTTTAGTAATTTTGGCTATTATTTGACTAATAAAAATATTAAATTGCCATTAACAAATAAATTTTATTAATTTATGTATAAAAATTTTAAAAAATATGGATATAAACTATATTAATTTATGTGTACAAATTTTAATAAATTTAAATATAAATTATATGTTTTTTATGTGTAAAATTTTTATAAATATATATATATAAATTATTGCTGGTCAAATATTAATAAAAAATGATAAATATTTGCTGATTACGTATTATTGTTCTTATTGGTTATCAAATAATACTATTTTTAATGTTACTTTTTATTTTTATTCATTTTGAGAGATGGATATTATATAAGTCACTTTTCTGTATACTTTTCTTATATATTTTTCACTTTTAATTTTTAAAATTTATTTTTTATGATATAAAAGAAAGATATAAAAAAATGTAAATAAAAAATATTGCATATATCAATTTTTTGAAACACACCTAATGGTCTAGTCTTTACCTTGGCAAGTGACTAAGATAGATGTGTCTTTATCAGAAAGAATTAATCCCTCAATAAAATTCATATCGAAAGTGATAGTTACAGAAAATCTAGGGTATAAGATGAAGAGTTTAATTTTATTGTGTTGATAATATAAAATATTTTATATAATTGTATAATTATATTAATTTTTTTAATAATTATTTATACAATTAATATAAAAATAATAATTTTTATTAATATAATATTATATAATTAAATGTATGTAAAAATATTTTATAGTGACATTGCATTCAAATTAAATTAATGAGATGAATTTGTTGTGATAAGTTTTTGTTTGCTTGGTTGTTAGTTGGTTTTATAGTGGGCAGTGACCACCGCACCTAGCCGTTGGGTAATATTTAGCTACCGAACACAAACCAATACGTGGCGAATTGGTGAGTGAATGAATGCTTTGGATTCTTTTTCTTAACGGTAAGCAACCTTCTAAAATACACCACACCATTCCATTCTTAAACGTTACCGAACAACGTAACAAGAGAAGGTAATAGAACTCTGACTGTGACCCTTTGCCTAATGCCTTAGCCTCGCTACTACTACCTCCACTATCCCTTCCCTTATATGAAACCCTCCTTCTCATAAAAACTTAACCGCTTAAAATTTCAAAAGAAATTAATTAATAAGATATTAGCAATGCCTATGGCCACAAAGCCAGCTCTGTCACGTGCTAAACCCAAACCTGCTTCCTCAGAAGTAGCGAGAGCCGTTCTGAAACCGGGTGGGAACAGAGTTGTTGCAGTAGCTGAACACCCCACCAAAGTGAAGACAACGAAGAAGAAGCCGCAGCCATCACCACCCAAGGACGAGGAGGTGGTGGCACCGCCAAAAATTGAAGAGTCGGTTGTCCGAGGTAACGTGTCAGTGGACAGCACGTGCTCCTCGGATTCCTCCTTGTCTGGTTCGAGCAATAAAAACAACAGCAAGAAAAACAATAGTGTAGTAACGAGGAAGAGGAGAGTGAATAATGCTACCTTTATTTCTCAATCCCCCAAGCCCTCATCAGGACCGCCCAAGAGGTGTGACTGGATCACTCCAAATGCTGGTTAGTCCCGACTCTATACTTTATAGTCTGTGTACTTAGCATCATTATAAATTGTGTCTTCAACAATAATAATAATAAAGCAGGGAGCCATGTTAACTAACCAAAATATTATAGACAATAAATAAAAATATATGATAATAACATTTGTATTTATAAAAAAGTGTGAATTACGAACTTTTTGTTTTGGATATTAGAGTGACCATGGTATTTTTTTTGAAACGTGAATTGTTAGGGTGTTATTCTCAATTGTAAAACTGTTTAATTAGAGGAATAGAAATTGGATCGTCCGATTTATTAGAGGTACATAAATCAGACCGTCTAATTTGTAAAGATACAGAAATTAGACCGTCCAATTTATGAAAGGTACAAAAATCGAACCGACTGCATTAAAAAATTAAAAATTGAGGTACAGAATCTAGTTATAATAACATATGCTTTCTATCTTATGGCATATCTATTAGCCATTGTTTGCTTGTTATTATTAGTATTACTATGCTACATTACAACAAACTTTAGATGTTAATCCTTGTCGTGCATATTAATATCAAACTGACTAATTGAAAAATGTTATTTGTTACCAGACCCTCGGTATACTGCTTTCCATGATGAAGAATGGGGTGTTCCAGTTATTGATGATAAAAAGCTATTTGAGCTTTTAGTCTTTTCACAAGCATTAGCAGAATATAGCTGGCCAGCTATTCTTAACCAAAGACACATATTTAGGCATGTCTATCTCTATATTTACTACATAATATTGTTTCACAAACCATGACATGACATTACTCAACATATCATCACCATGGCATAATTACTTATCAATACATTATTATTATGTGTTACAGGAAGCTTTTTGAAAATTTTGAACCATCATCAATTTCACAGTTTACTGATAAGAAGTTGCTAACACTGAAAATAAACGGCAGCTCATTGTTATCAGAACCAAAGCTCCGCGCCATTGTGGAAAATGCCAAGCAAATACTTAAGGTATATATATTAGTTTACTCAAAAACAGTAATGATAAGAATATTAAAAAAAACATGCAAAACTTATCTTATTTAATATTTATTAAATATTACAGCAATTAATAAAAGCTAATAAAACAAATTTTGATTGTTTTTGGCTAATTTTTTTTTGTTACAAATATTTCCGACTCAAAAATATAATGATCAACGTTCTGCACTAAGCATTTAAGCTAATATAATAGTTTTATTTAAAAGTTATTAAGCATTTAATTAAGTCCGTTTTGTTCAGGTTGTGAAAGAGTTTGGTTCATTCAGCAATTATTGCTGGAGATTCGTTAACCACAAACCACTTAGGAATGAATATCGATATGGACTTCAAGTTCCTGCGAAGACCCCAAAAGCAGAGGTCATAAGCAAGGACATGATGCGCAGAGGTTTCCAATGCGTGGGACCCACCGTGGTTTATTCGTTCATGCAGGTAGCAGGACTCGTTAATGATCACCTAATTACATGTTTCAGGTACCAGCAATGCAGGGTCACAACAACCACAAACGAACTCAAAATTGTCGTTAAAGATATTAATTAAGGCACGGAGTGAAACAGATTCCATAATTTTCCAATGCATGTAGGGTTGTGTATGACTGTATTTACATATATAAATGTAGTAAATTTTCAGAATTTCATGCATAGATCATTTGTGTGGCACCTAACCTAACCTCATATCTTGTTCTTTGATTTCCTGTGTGAAATTTGCATTAAGGCACTGATTTCGTGATACTGGCCTTTAAGTTGTTCTGTAATAAATTTCCGTATCTATAGCATACATGCGCTGCTCTATCAGTTAAGATAACTATATAAATACAAATGATATAAGGCTTAGTTTGGTAAATTTTTTTGAAGAAATGCTTGTATTTTTTAAAAGTTCAAATTCTTTATTTTGTATTTGGTAAATCAAAAAGACTATGTGCTTGGACTTGTAGCTTTTAAAAATATATATAGGTACTAAAAGAATTAAAGTAATAAAAGCATAAAATCCTATAATTAATATACAGATATGTTATATAAATACAAATGATACTAAGGCGCTTGGTTTGGTAAAATTTTTTGAAGAGGTGCTTGTGCTTTTTAAAAGCTCAATCTCCTCATTTTGTGTTTGGTAAATCAAAAAGACCATATGCTTGTACTTGCAGTTTTTAAAAGACTCGGATACTTTTGAAAGTAAGATAGAACTTTTCAAAGTTGGCATGTACTTTTCAAAATTTAAAAGTCTAATGTAACCTCATATGTTAGCTAATTTTTAAATTTAATGCTTGCATTTATGACTATTATAGTATTTTTAAATTTTAAAAGCTATTTTACCAGACGCAATTGTTGTTGCTTGTGTTTATTGAAAGCTATTTTTAATTTGATTTACCAAACATAAACGCTACAACTTTTAAAAAGCCATCTTTTAAAAATTAGCTTTTATAAGCTACTTTTGAAAAGTAAAACCTTTACCAAACTAAGTTTAATTCATCTAATTTGATTGTAATTATTCTCTTAACATCCCCCCTCAAACTCAAGTGGGAGCTAAGGATACCATCTTGAGTTTGGATAACAGAGTCTAGAAACGAGTAGATGATGAGCCTTCATGAAGATATCAGCAGTCTGATCCAGTATTCCAACAGCGATGAGACAAATAGCATCAATAAGGATACATTGTCGAACAAAGTGACAATCAATCTCAATGTGTTTGGTGCGTTCATGAAATACATCATTATGGGCAATCTGAATAGCACTGCGGTTGTCATAAAAAACATCAGTTGGGGATGATTGAGGAGTGATAAACTCCATTTGTAGGGTTTATCTTGTATTGATTTTTGGGAATTTTATCACATTTTACCCACATTTATTCAATGAAATAGCATGCTTTTATAACTTCTCCCTTAATTGTGCTTAAGAGTGAAAACATGCTTTTTAGGTCTTAAAATAGCTAAATTTAATTCTCCTTGATTCTATTAGATGCATTGATATATTTGCTAAGTGATTTCAGATTTAGGAGGCAAGGATTGGACCAAGGGAATGAAGGAAAAGCATGTAGAAATGGAGAACTCATGAAGAAATAAAGGAAACGCAAAAGCTGTCAAGCCGACCTCTTCACACTTAATCGGCCATAACTTGAGCCACAGAGGTCCAAATGATGCGGTTCTAGTTGGGTTGGAAAGCTAACATCCGGGGCTTCGAAACGATATAAGATTTGCCATAGTTGCTACACGTATGGTGACGCGTACGCGCCGTTGCTGCCTCCTGGTTCACTTAAAGCAAAACGTAGCCAGCGAATTCTAAAGCCTTGTGAGCCCAATCCAACTCATTTCTGATGCTATTTAACCCAAGGAGTGAAGAGGGAAACACATGTTAGTTACCATTAGTCATAGTTTAGTTTTAGAAGTAGTTTCTAGAGAGAGAAGCTCTCACTTCTCTCTAGGATTAGGATTAGGATTAGGTTTAGTTCTTAGATCTAGATTTTAATTCATCTTCTTCTACTTCTATCTTCACAATTCCTTGTAGTTAATTCATTCTTCTTCCATTCCTTTGTTGTAATTTCCTTTATGTTGTTGTTATGCTTTGTTGTAGATCTACTATTGTTCCTTCCATTTTCTTTCAATTCAATAAGAGGTAATTCATAATAATTGCTCTTCTTTGCTTTTCTATTCTTGATCTCTTGCCTTTGTAGTTAGATCTCTCTTTAATTCTTGCAATTTATGTTGTTTACTTTTATTGCCTTTTATGTGTTTGTTGAAATGCCTCTTCTAGATATAGTATAGATTTTGTTCCTCTTGGGCTAGGTAGAGTAATTAGTGACACTTGAGTTATCTAATTCCTTTGTTGATTGGTAATTGGAGAGATTGCTAATTGGTTTGGAGTGCACTAAAGCTAGTCTTTCCTTGGGAGTTGGCTAGGACTTGTGGCTCAAGTCAATTCATCCACTTGACTTTCCTTTATTTAGTAAGGGTTAACTAAGTGGTAGCAATGAACAATTCTCATCACAATTGAGAAGGATAACTAGGATAGGACTTCTAATTTTCATACCTTGCCAAGAGCCTTTTATCGTTGTTAGTTTATTTTCATTGCCATTTACTTTTCATGCTTCTTATCAAAAACCCCAAAACACATTTCTAACCAATAACAAGACACTTTATTGTAAATCCTAGGGAGAACGACCCGAGGTTTAAATACTTCGGTTTATAGATTTTAGGGGTTTGTACTTGTGACAAACAAATTTTTGCATGAAAGGATTATTGTTGGTTTAGAGACTATACTTCAACGAGATTTCATTTGTGAAATTCTAAACCGTCAAAAATCCAATCATCAAAATGGCGCCGTTGCCGGGGAGTTGCAATGGTGTTGTGTTATTGGTTATTGTATATATGTGAATATTGTGAATATATTGCCTTTTGCTTTATTTGCTAGTTGTAGAATTTTGTTTCTCTTGATTTCTATTAGCTTTTGAATTTTGTTTTCTCTTTTCACTATGAATTCTCATTTTGGCTATGAGTGTGATTACAACTATGTTGTAGGTGATGGGAGCTACAATGAAGATGTGTATCAAGGATGGGACAACCAAAGGTGGGAGGAGCCATATGATCAATCCTCATGGCAACAACCTCCACCAATGCACTATGAAGAAGAGTCATTCTATGATGCATATCAATCTAATGGCTATGGTGAATCTCCTTGTGATTTTCAAGAACCACCACCATATTCCTATGAGTCATATCCTCAACATGACCCTCAACCACACTCACAAGCCTATTTTCAACAAACACCTCCATATGACCATGATCCTTACCCACCATACCAACCTCCTTTTGAACCATATGAGCCATAAATGAAACCACAATTCCAAGATTACTACTCCCAAGAACCACCTCAATACACACCACCACCTTACCAAAAAGAACCACCTTCCTATAATGAACCCTTTCTCCAAGGCAATGAACCCTCTTATCCACTCCAATCCTCAATGGACGAAATCCTTAGCCTTATACTTCAAGGGCAAGGAGAAATGCAAAGGGAGACACTAGAATTTATGGCTACCTTTACCAAGGTAGTAAGCATTTTAGCCTCCCAATGCTTGAGCACTCAAAGCACTCCCATGGTCACATGTGGAGAATCAATTAAAGAGCATATCATGAAGGAGAGATTGGAAACTCCGGTGGAAAAGGAGGAATCCTACTTTGTGTTAGAACAATTGGAGAAGCCTATGATTATTGAAGAAAAGGAAGAAATGGTTGAAGACTTAGGAGATGCGGAACCTCCATGGGAACCTAGAGTTATAGAAAACTCCTCCAAGAAGATTGAAGTTGATGTTGAGGAGGAATGTGCACAACCTCCAAGGCATATCCCATATGAAGACTTGGAAGGAATGGAGCAAGAGTTGAGTTTCCGTGGTGATAAAGATCATGCATCCAATCTTCTTGGTGAAGAATCCTTTGAATTTGAAGAACCTTCTCCCAATGAATTTGAAGGTGATGTGGAGGTAGATTTTTCTCAACCTCCCATTTATGACTTGAGTGATGGAGAAGAGTTAGATAAAGTTGATGAACAAAGGATTGAGAATGAAGAAGTTTATGAAGAGGTGGAGATTGACGAGGAAGCAAACAAGGGAGTAGAGCTTGCAAGCACATTGGAGACACCTCTCCCCAAGCCACCACCATCCATTCTCTCATTCAAGTGGGTAAATTCCTTATACTTAAGCTTTATTATTCCCCTTGAATATGGTTTGCTTGAGACGGATGGTCAACTTAGAAAAATTAGTGGCTTTAAGAGTAAAAAGGAGATGGTTAGTGGTTGGAAATGCCATTCTAGGCTCACCATGGTTACATGTTCAAAGCTTAATAGCAAGAGTTGGTGTAGAACTAGATTGCATGGGTCTAGAAGGATGTTTGGTCATTTTGTTGAGAATTCACCTTGCTCACCACCCACATGGATTAACGATAATCAACTTGGAGATGGGTGTGAAGACAAAATATGGGATTCGGGAACACATGAGGATCAACATTGGGAGCCCATGGTTTATGAAGAACTCCATCAAAGCTTGAGGATATTAATCTTGAATAATGAAGCTTATTGGAAGTCCAAGTATTTGTGGAAGTTCCAAGATGAATACAAGCACAAGCCACCTTGAGAGGAGCTCTCCATAAGTCCAACTTAAGGACAATAAACAAAACTGCTAAGTGGGAGACACCCCACCATGGTAAAATTCTTTCATTTTCTCTTTTGTACATATTGGTAGAACTAGTTTAATTTCATGTTTAGATTAGTTGGTTGAGTTTAATTAGTATTTTATCATGTTAAATAAGGTTTTAGGGTGTTTTGGTAGATGCTTGGAGGTTTAGAATGTTTGGATTGGTGCAAAAACATAGAGAAAAATTTTGGAAAAAAAACAGAGCACCATCTATGCGTACGCGCACTTCACGCGTACGCGTGCATCAAGCGTTTTCGACCATCCACGCGCACGCGTACATGACGCGTACGCGTGGATTGAAAAGTTTCATCTTCCATACATTGACTCGAGAGTTGTGCATACGCCGCGCCAATGTTATGCCTTTGGCAAAACTCCACTTGCGCGCATGATAAACCCCATTTTGACGATTTATCTTGCATTGATTCTAAGAGATTTTAATACCTTTTACCCTCATTTATCCATTGAAATAGCATGGTTTTGTGATTGTCTCCTTATTTGTGCTTAGATGTGAAAACATGCTTTTCAACCCTTAATTTGATGGTTTTAATCTCCCTTTGATTCCACTAGATGCCTTGATATGTTTGTTAGTGATTTCAGATTGAAAAGGGCTAGGAATGGATCAAAGGAGTGAAGAGGGAAAGCATGCAAAGTGGAGAAATCATGAAAAATCAAAGAAGTTGAACTCGCCCATGGATGCGCGCGCACACCTGGCGCTTGCGCGCACCTGCGAATCACCCCATGGACGCGTACGCGTGCTGTGCGCGTACGCGTCGGTGCTGATATATGATTTTTTAATGAATTCGCAACCAACAAATTCTGAAGGGTTGTGGGGCCCAATTGCAACCAACTTTGGCGCCAAAGATGCTATTTAAAGCCAAGGAGTGAAGAGAAGGGGGATTCCATTCATTACACACACATTAGGATTAGTTTAGAAGTAGTTTCTAGAGAGAGAAGCTCTCACTTCTCTCTAGAATTAGGATTAGGATTAGGTTTAGTTCTTAGATCTAGATTTTAATTCATCTTCTTCTACTTCTATCTTTTCAATTCTTTGTTGTTACATTCATCTTCCTCTATTCCTTTGTTGTAATTTCCTTTATGTTGTTCTTATGTTTTGTTATAGATCTACTTTTATTCCTTCCTTTCTCTTTCAATTCAATAAGAGGTAATTCATGTAGATCTTGTTTCCTTTAATTGTTGTTGTTAATTCTTTATATTTTATTGTTGTTAGATTTTGTTCTTGTTGTTGATTTACTATGTTTTCCTTTTATGCCTTCCAAGTGTTTGATGAAATGCTTGGTTGGATTTTAGAGTAGAATTTTATACTCTTGGCTTGGAAAGGTAACTTAGGACCTCTTGAGTTACTAATGTCCAAGTGATTGATGATTGGGAGCCATTGACTCTAGTTCTCACTAATTGAATTAGTGGAGAGTTAGGACTTATGGACTAGGATTGATATAGCTCATTTGACTTTCCTTTACTACTAGTTAGAGGATGATTTAATGAGATTAATCCTTGCCAATTCTCATATTGTGGTTAGTGATTAGGATAGAGATCCTTGACCACCAACCCTTGCCAAGATCTTTTTAGGCCTTAGTTACTTTCTTGTCATTTATCTTTCATGCTTCTTATCAAAACCCCAAAATAACTCACAACCAATAACAAGACACTTTATTGTAATTTCTAGGGAGAACGATAGGTTTCAATACTTCGGTTTATAAATTTAGGGGTTTGTTTTAGTGACAAACAACTTTTTGTATGAAAGGATTATTGATTGGTTTAGAAACTATACTTGCAACGAGAATTCATTTGTGAAATTCTATACCATCAAAAATCCAATCATCAGCGCACGCGCACATGACGCGTACGCGCCACTCTCGAAATAAGCCATCGACGCGCGCGCGCCATGTGTGCGTATGCGTGGATGCCCTTATTTCATACATTTCCTTTCTTCTCTTCTTTCCATTTCCTTCCTTCTCCTTTCTTCTTCCCTTCTTCTACCCCTCATCCAACACTTCCAAACACCATTGATAACCATTTATTTTAGTTAACTAATTAGTTAGTCAGTTAGTTGATAGTTAGTTTTAGTTAGTTTTTCATTTTATTTTCTCTTTTTCATCGCAAGTGTTGGATTGTTATTCTTGTTTACCATTAATTGCTGCTGGGTATTAAAAAGGGGATGTTATCTTAACATCATTATGTCTATAAACTTTGTTGGATTCTATTGTTGAGATTATATTTTTCTACTTGGTTTTGAGTTTTTCATGCTTACCTTTCGAAAAATACCAAGTGATGAGAATTGCCTTTGAGATTGTAACTCTTTTGAATTGCATGTTGTAGCTAGCCACCATGTGATTTGAACCGTATTCTTTGATTAGGCAATCTCTTGATGGATGATGTTGAGCATTTACCTTAATGCATTGTATTTCATGATTATATCCATCCATATGTTTGACTTGAATGCTTTCATTCTTCTCTAATGCTTGTCTTACCTTACAAGCTTACTTAAAGCATCTCAAGCACACTAGGATAAGTGAAGTGCATGCTTCTTTTGTGACATAACTTTTAGCCTAATGTGTGTTCTAAACCGCGCAATTTAGAATTCACACATATATTTGTCATTAATGTCACACTAATTCACTCACTAAATTCTAGTGATTAGTACCTCATTCCAACAATGTATGCTTCCTTTTTTATATCTTCTCATCTTATGGTGTTATATTTTTATTTTTCATGATGATGCACCACAAGCAATAACGGAAGCCAGACTAAGAACACGCAACAATCCGAAGAGTCGCCGTACCCCCTTGCTCATCTTTGAATGCACCGAGGACGGTGCAAACTTTTAAGTGTGGGGAGGTCGTCCGACCGGTCGGCGATTTTGGGTGACAAATTTTTAATCCCAACACTTTTGCATTTCATTCTAGGATTTTAGGATTTTTACTTGCATTTTCTTATTTTTGCATATATATACACAATAAGTTTAGTCAAAATAATAAAATTTTTCAAGAATTCTATCTATAGGGCACCTCAATTGATTGAGGAAAAACTTTTCATTAAGCTTGCTTGAAGTATATATATTGTGGATCATGTTTTTGAGCTAAGAACACAAGCTTGTGAGTTTTGAGCCTAATGGTGTGGTTACATCTTATAACCACTTATTTTCCCTTCTTGTGTGCATTATTCTCTTTCTATGATTGTAATCTTTGCTTTGTTTGATTCTTTATGTCCATTATTTTGTGTATTCATGCATTTATATGATTGAGGCCATCATTTCATTTAGCTTACTTACCCAAAAAGCCTTACCTTTTATCTTCCATTGTTAGCCAACTTTGAGCCTACGCTTAACCCACATGTTCTTTAATTTAGCACATTACAAGCCTTAAAGCGGAAAACAATAAAAGTCCTTAATTTGGATCTTTGATTAGCTTAGGCTAGTGTATGTGAGTATCATTCAAGTGTGGGAACCTTGGGACATTGGGTGAATAAAAGGGTAGTTTTGTATTATTAGTGTAAATATTGGGAATTGGGTACATACTTATATATTGATCAAATGTAAAACCTTATGCATTGATACTCTTGTATATAGAAAGAAAAAAAATGAGAAAAACAAAAGAAAAAGAAAAACAATATGGAAAAGAAAAGAAAAAAATAGAAAAAGAAAGAAAAAGAAGAAAAATAATAAAAAGGGGACAAAATGCCCCAAAGTGAAGCTCAATAAGATCAATGCATAAGTGTTGTGAAATGAAAAATAAAATGCATGAGTATGTGAAAAAGTGAGAAAAATGGATAGTTAGGTTAGAACTTAATTGTATAGGATGTCATAGGTTAGGTGGGAAGTCTAAGCTTATCAAAGATTCAAATATCAAGCTCACTTAACCAAATATGCATCCTACCTTGACCCTTACCCCATTACAACCTAAAGAAAAGACCTCATGATAATTGTATGCATGCATGAAGTAATTGTTGATTGTTAGAAGAAAAACAAATCTTAGAAAGCATTATTAGGAAAGAATTGAGAGAATCAACCCTAAACACTTGAGCGAATAGAGTGCAAACACATCCGGTGAGGGTTTGATGCTCAATTACATATCTCCACCTATGATCATCTCCTTTCATGCAAGTTTGTAAAAATATTTAATAGCTCAATTCAATTGTGGATTAGACTTGCTAGTCCTTTAGCCCTTATGCATATATGCTTCTTGGAAATTGATTTATTTTGACCAAGCAATTGCATTCATTTAGATAGTTGCATGTAGGTAGATTGCATTTAGTTAGTTTCCATTGAATAAATGTTGATGCCCTTCGCTTTCTCTTGGTTTAAGCATGAGGACATGCTTGGTTTAAGTGTGGGGAGGTTGATAAACCCCAATTGTAGGGTTTATCTTGTATTGATTTTTGGGGATTTTATCACATTTTACCCATATTTATTCAATGAAATAGCATGGTTTTATAACTTCTCCCTTAATTATGCTTAAGAGTGAAAACATGCTTTTTAGGTCTTAAAATAGCTAAATTTAATTCTCCTTGATTCTATTAGATGCCTTGATATGTTTGCTAAGTGATTTCAGATTTAGGAGGCAAGGATTGGACCAAGGGAATGAAGGAAAAGCATGTAGAAATGGAGAACTCATGAAGAAATAAAGGAAACGCAAAAGCTGTCAAGCCGACCTTTTCGCACTTAATCGGCCATAACTTGAGCCACAGAGGTCCAAATGATGCGGTTCCAGTTGGGTTGGAAAGCTAACATCCGGAGCTTCGAAACGATATAAGATTTGCCATAGTTGCTATACGTATGGTGACACGTACGCGCATAGTACGCGCACGTGCCGTTGCTGCCACCTGGTTCACTTAAAGCAAAACGTGGCCAGCGAATTCTAAAGCCTTGTGGGCCCAATCCAACTCATTTCTGATGCTATTTAACCCAAGGAGTGAAGAGGGAAACACATGTTAGTTACCATTAGTCATAGTTTAGTTTTAGAAGTAATTTCTAGAGAGAGAAGCTCTCACTTCTCTCTAGGATTAGGATTAGGATTAGGTTTAGTTCTTAGATCTAGATTTTAATTCATCTTCTTCTACTTCTATCTTCTCAATTCCTTGTAGTTAATTCATTCTTCTTCCATTCCTTTGTTGTAATTTCCTTTATGTTGTTGTTATGCTTTGTTGTAGATCTACTATTGTTCCTTCCATTTTCTTTCAATTCAATAAGAGGTAATTCATAATAATTGCTCTTCTTTGCTTTTCTATTCTTGATCTCTTGCCTTTGTAGTTAGATCTCTCTTTAATTCTTGCAATTTATGTTGTTTACTTTTATTGCCTTTTATGTGTTTGTTGAAATGCCTCTTCTAGATATAGTATAGATTTTGTTCCTCTTGGGCTAGGTAGAGTAATTAGTGACACTTGAGTTATCTAATTCCTTTGTTGATTGGTAATTGGAGAGATTGCTAATTGGTTTGGAGTGCACTAAAGCTAGTCTTTCCTTGGGAGTTGGCTAGGACTTGTGGCTCAAGTCAATTCATCCACTTGACTTTTCTTTATTTAGTAAGGGTTAACTAAGTGGTAGCAATGAACAATTCTCATCACAATTGAGAAGGATAACTAGGATAGGACTTCTAATTTTCATACCTTGCCAAGAGCCTTTTATCGTTGTTAGTTTATTTTCATTGCCATTTACTTTTCATGCTTCTTATCCAAAACCCCAAAACACATTTCTAACCAATAACAAGACACTTTATTGTAAATCTTAGGGAGAACGACCCGAGGTTTAAATACTTCGGTTTATAGATTTTAGGGGTTTGTACTTGTGACAAACAAATTTTTGCATGAAAGGATTATTGTTGGTTTAGAGACTATACTTCAACGAGATTTCATTTGTGAAATTCTAAACCGTCAAAAATCCAATCATCAAGGACCACCAAAGTCTTTGAGAAGCCAACAAATCGAGACAATTTCAGCAGTGGTGTCAGAGAGAGCACGATATTCACCTTCTGTGCTTGATCGAGCAGCGAATGTTTGCTTCTTAGCTCGCCAGAAAATGAGAGAGTCCCCAAGAAACAAATAATAGTAATGGAACGACGATCAGTGGGATCACCAGTCCAATCAGCATTTGAGTACGCTTGAAGGGATAAAGATGAATGGTAAAAAAAATAAAGGCCATGGAATAGGGTGCCTTTGATGCAGCGAAGAATATGAAGAATTGTCGCATAGTGAGTAGTATAAGGAGCTGACAAGAACTGGCTAAGAACATGAACTGGATAAGCGATGTCTGGTCGGATGACAGTTAAGTAGATGAGTCCTCCAACTAGCTATCGATAAAGAGTAGGATTATCCAAAACAGTGACATCCATAGGAGTAAATCGAACATTAGACTCAATAGGAGTAAACTTAGTGCGACTATCTATAATTCCGGCTTGAGCAAGAAGATCTGAAGCATATTTAGCTTGAGAGAGATAGATGCCATCATCGGTGGATATGACTTCTATACCAAAAGAATAGCTGAGAAAATTAAGATCTTTCATCTCAAAAATACGGTGAAGGGACGTCTTGAGATCAGAGATACCATCAACATCATCTCCAGTAATGATCATGTCATCAACATACAAAAGTAGAAGAACAACTCCACGTTCGCTTTTATGAATGAAGAGAGCATTTTCATGAGGGTTGCAAGTAAAACCAAGGTTGCATATGGTAGTGTTGAACTTGTTAAACCATTCACGAGGAGCTTGCTTAAGGCCATAAAGTGCCTTGCGAAGGAGACAGACTTTACTAGAAGGACAAGGATATCCCGGAGGTAGTTTCATACAGACTTTCTTTTTTAAATCCCTGTTAAAGAAATGCATTCTTCACATCCATTTGATTGAGAGACCATTTTTTAACCGCAACATTGGCAAGAAGAGCTCGAACAGACGTAAGACGAGTGACAGGAGCAAAAGTCTCTTCATAATCAATATCATGCTCTTGTGTACAACATTGAGCAACCAATCGTGTCTTATAACGATCAATAGAGCCATCAAAGCGAGTCTTGATCTTTTATATTCTTATACTACCCACAATTTGATCAGAAGGAGGATCAACCAAGTCCCAAGTGTGTGCTTTTTCAAATGCTTGAATTTTTTTCTGCATTGTTTCCTGCCAATTTGGATTGGTAGAGGCTTCTTGGAATGACCGAGGTTCATGATGATGAAAAATAGTAGAAAAATAGTGATAATCAAGAAGATGAGGAGGTGTATTTCTTACTTTAGAAGAACGAGTGGAAGAAGGAGGCATGACAGCAAGAGTAGAAGCATCGTCCAGTCTGGAATCGTCGGGAGATGGAGAAGAAGGAAGAGAAGGGGCCTTGAGGGATGGACTTGGGGTAGACCCTTAGTATCATCACTTGGAAAGAGATCAACATTGGGGTTAGTAAAAAACGGTAACGGAGTAGAAGGAATAGAATCAAAAGAGGAAAAACTAGAGAACATGTGATGCTCCCAGAAGACAACATGACGAGATATACAAATGCGTCGAGAGATAGGATCCCAACAACAATAACCCTTATGTTAAGAGCCATAATCAAGAAAACAACACATGCGAGCCCGAGGTTCAAGCTTATTGTGTTCATGAGGCTGAAGAAGGACAAAACAGACACAACCAAAGACACGGAGAGAGATGTAATGGGGAGAAGTATGACAAAGACGCTCAAAGGGAGTAGTGTTACCAAGAACAAAAGAAGGGAGTCTATTGATAACATGAACAGCAGTGAAAACAGCTTCACCCCAAGCACGCTCAGGACAGGAAAAGGAAATAAGTATCGCACGAACAGAGTCAAGAATATTACGGTGCTTACGTTCAGCTCTGCCATTTTGTTGAGAGGTACCAGGACAAGAAAACTCAAACAAAGTACCCTTTTCAGCAAGAAAATTTAAAAGTTTGGAGTCACGATATTCCATAGCATTTGATGCCAGGGCATCTTGGCCAGTTTCACTGACCTTTTCTTTACTGTTTTTAAGGTAGTTTCATGCATTTTCTTAGGAAATAAGCGAGTTTTGGGTAGATATTCACTTATATCTTGATTCAAGCATACATTGTGCACTTTACATGATTTCATGAGAATTTTGCATGAATTATATGATAAATTGGATGATGCATGATCCCATGATTAAGAGCAAGACTTTGATGCACTTTGTTTGATTGAATTCAGGCCAAAAGAAGAAGAGAAGAGCCACGTTAGTGGCTACGTTAGTTACACTAACGTGGAAGGAAGGAAGTGGCATTCACTTTGAAGAAAGGAAATAGAGCCAACGTTAGTGACACTTAACATTATCACTAACGTTGGACCAAGCTCATAAGTGGCCACGTTAGTTGTCACGTTAACTTTGTTAACGTGGCCTCTAACGTTAAGAAGTAAAGGGGAAGCCAACGTTAGTGATATTCAACTTTATCACTAACGTTGGCCAAGTCACAATAAGCCACGTTAACTCCCACGTTAACCTAGTTAACGTGGAAGCTAACGTGAAGAAGGGAGGTGATCGCCAACGTTAGTGATACCCAACATTGTCACTAACGTTGGAATGAGCCCACACAAGCCACTATGAGCCACGTTAACTTAGTTAACGTGGTAGTTAACGTGGGCAAAAGTCCCACCTGGCAGCCTGACCATGCCTTCTTCAAACACGCATAACTTGAGCCACAAAGCTCCAAATGAGGTGATTCCAGTGGCATTGAAAAGTAGGATTCCAGAGCTTTCCAAGCATATATGGCACTACATGGTTGAAACTAAATTTCAGGGAGAAAACCTGCCCCAAAAGTGTAATGATGAACATGGTATCAACCTGTAGTAAGGCCAGCTGACCTCTTCACCTTCCAAGAAGTGTAACTCGAGTTGTAGAGTTCCAAATGATGCGCTTCCAAAAGCATTGAAAAGTATATATCCAGGGCTTTCCAACAATATATAATAGTATGGGGTGAACACTAAGTTTAAGCTTCAGAAACTGGCAATAATGAAGCCCTGGTCGCTAGCGTTATTGGCACTCAAGTTTTCCATTAACGCTAGCGACTATGCCAGCGACCATGTCCACTTCAAAGGAGCATAACTTGAGCCACAGTGGTCCAATTGAGGTGGTTTTAGTTGCGTTAGAAAGCTGATATTCAAAGCTTTCCAACGATATATAATACTCTATAGTGGGCATGAAATTGAAGCACAAACAAGAGGCATCTTTTAAGCCCCAAAAATACCAACTGGGCAGCAAGTGCAACGTTAGCCACAATAACTTTAGCACTAACGCCAAACTTGTAGCATTAGTGTGGCTAACTTTAGCACTAACTTTAGCACCTGGACCTCAACTTAACTCACTTCTCTCTCAAGTCCACTTCAAAGTTCAAGCAAGCAAGCCCACAATTGTCAACCAATCAAGGCCACAAGAAGCATCTAGAATAGGAATTTTCATTTAAGTGTAATTTGCTTTTAATTTCATTTTGTAATTTAGGAGAGCCTATATAAAGGCCTTAGTTTTTACATTCTAGAGACGAGATCCTGAAAATTGAAGGAAGGGGGAGAGAGTGAAGACCAATTCGAACTTCTATGAATTGGCACACTCCAAGGGGAGTGGGTCTTCGGACCCCTCCCCTCAACCACTCTTCTTCCTTTTCCTTTCTTTTCTTTTCTTAGTAGTAGTTTAATTCTAGTTTGTACTTTTCATTTATGAATTTTGAAGTTTCAATTTTAGTTTTAATCTTCATCTTTACTTTTCTGCACTTTCTTTCTTTTCTATTTTGGTAGAGCAATGATAAACTAACTCTTTTCATTGGGTTAGAGAGCTCAATTGTGATTCAATGGATCAATTGTAATTCTTATTCTTCTTCTTCTTTTTTTTCTCTTGATTTTACTAGAAAGCTTTCAATCTTCATCCAATTGGGTAGTTATCTTGGAAAAGAAGCTATTCATACTTGGATCTCTTCGGAACCTTGGAAGAAGAATGAAGAGATCATGCTAGAAATGCTTTTTCATGTTGGACCAAATTGGGTTTGGATGGATATGTGACTATAATCCTCTCAATACTTGATTTGGGAAATGCATGTGGTATAATCAGTGACCATACTTCATCTCTTCTCATGAGCAATTGACCAAGGAATTGGCTATTGATCAAGATTTGAGAGATTGAATTACAAGGAATTGTAATTCGATCAATTAACATTGCCAAGGAGATCAATGAGTGCATTGATTGAGGAAGAGATGAAAATGAACTTGATCCGGAGGATTGCAATATCTCTTGATCCCAATGTTTATTTTATTTTTAGTTCTTACATTTACTTGCCATTTTACTTTTCTGCATTTTATTGCTTTCTTTACTTTTATGCCATTTACATTTCTTGTTGCTCATCATCCAAATATGATTCGTCTAACTAGAATAATCAATTAACCATTGATTGCTTAATCCGTTAATCTCTGTGGGATTCAACCTCATTCTTGTGAGTTTTTACTTGACGACAAATTCGGTACACTTGCCGAAGGGAGATTTGTTGAGAGACAGTTTCCACGTGCATCAGCATTATCCCATCTAAAGATTTTAATGACCTTTGAAAACTGAGTTCGAATCATAGTGGCCAAGTTAATATAAACCTGAGGCAGCTCATGACGATTAGCCATCAAATAAATCCAAGTAAAACGTGAATAATCATCAATACAGACTACAAAGTATTGAGCCCCTCCCATGGAAGCAGTGGGAGCGGGGCCTCAAACATCAGAATGAATAAGATCAAAAGGAGAGCAAGCAATGAAGGAATTATTATAAAAGGATAAGGCAGGTTATTTGTAGTTTGAAAAGAAATGCAATCAAAAGAATCATTTTGAACTTGACCTAAAACACCTGTAGACATAAATTTGTTAGAACTCACCAAATCATAAAGCAGCTTCTGATTGCGCAAAGGAAGCTGACGACGAGACTCGAAATAAGAAGATGATGAGCCTCATGACCTGCTACTTCTGTCGCCGACGATGAAGAACGCAACGAAGGTGCGTGACTGTGTGCAAGACAATGACGAGATAGAGAGCAACGATGACGACCAGTCTCGGAGACGAGAAGAGGGACGACGACCTTGATTACGAGACCGGAGACGAAAAAGAGAGCTTGAGTGCGATGCCGAGACAGTCGAGAGAGATCAAATTCCAGCAGGGGAGAGAGAGAGAAAGAGAAAGAGAGAGTAGGAAGAGAAGAGAAGAACAAATCTAAGAGAGGGTTTTTGAAACCCAGTTGAACGAATACTTTTGATTTTTTTTATTTTCCAGATATGTTTTTGTTTTATTGTTTACATTATTTGAAAATATAAAATTAGGATTAGTTAAATTCTAAAATTTGATTGATTTAAAAGAGTATTTTTATCTAATCGAATAAAGTAAATATGTTTAAGACATTTTATAAAATAAAATAAAAAATATTTTTTATTTTTATTTAATTAAAAAAATGTTATAATAAAAATAGTAATATAATATATATTTTTTAAAATAAAATTAAATACTAATATAAAAAATAAATTTCACATTGCTAATTATGATTTGTTTATATTTTAAACGTATTATTGTTGTGTAAAACGTAGATTCTTTTTATATGGGTAGAAATCAGGTGTCATTCGTTTGGGTACGTTAGAGCATCTCCAACGGGTAAAACTTTGGAGCCCTCCTACTGTGTTGTCAGAGAGAAAAGAGAGATGGGACGTTGGAGAGGAACTCACTTGAATTTCTTCACGCAATTCAGAGCACCTCCAATGGCTGATCCCCATTCAACTTTTTTCTGACACTTTGAGGAACTTACCTTTGGAGAAGCAGAGAAACGAGTTCCCTCATGGAGTTCAAGGTAGAGGAGTCCCTGCTTAGAGGGATTCAAGGACAACCAATGGTAACTTGTCACATGGCAAGTTACTTTTTAAATAAATAATTATATGAAATTATAATTAAATAAATAATTATATTAAATAATTAAATTGTAATAAATAATTATATTAAATAATTAAATAATATTCAATTTAATAATAATTATAATAATTAATTAAATTAAATAATTATAATTTTATTTAATTAATAATTTATATTAATTATTTAAATAATAATTAATTAAATAATTAAATTATAATTAATTTATTAATAATTATAATAATTAATTAGATTAAATAATTAAATTTTTATTTAATTAATAATTTATATTAATTATTTATATCATAATTAATATTAAATATTATTTATATTTATATTATTATATTAAATTAGCCGTTGTAAAATTAGCCGTTAGAAACTAGCCGTTATTATGTTACCATTATTATTAATAAATTAATATTTTGTTACTCTATATATACCGCTTAGATACACTTCTATTTTCACACTATCTACTACTCTTCTTTATCTTCTTCCAAATTTACGAAATCAAAGTTCTGCTACTATTATTTTTTGTTCGAAAAAATGGATCCAAACCAACTCAACTCTTTCTTCAATTACTTACAAAACTTTTCTCAAATTCCAAATACCCTACAATCTCAAACCTCAAACTCTCAAGTTCCAAATCAAAACTTCACACTACCAAATTTATTTCAAAATCCAAATCCACAAAATCTTTCTAATTTCAATTTTCAAACTCCTTATAATAATCAGTTTCCTATATTCCAACCGCAAAATCAAAATTCACAAACACCCAATTTTCCATTTTCGTCCATATTTAACCCCTTTAGCGGAAATGTTACTACAACTTCCTTGCCGTTTCCAACTCAATTCAGTGCATCAAGATATAACTCATCTGGTGTTGGTGGCTCTTCTAACCCATCCTCTCAAACTCCTATACAATTTAGTCCAAATTCGCAATATTCAGATTTTGCCAACTCTCGTGGATTAGATGCTATCGACTTTAATGATGATGATATAGAAGATCGGAGGCAAGATAGTATTCAACACTGGCATTGAAAAGAGGATGAGATGCTGATCAGTGGATGGTTAAATGTTTTAACTAACCCTATAGTTGGTACCGATCAAAAAGGGGAAATATTTTGGAGTCGAATTCATAGCTACTGTGTAAAATTTTGCTCCGACATGACAAGGGGGGTAGTTGCATGTAAAAAATGATGGTATAAGATCAACAAGGCTGTTGCACAATTTGCTGGTTGCTACGATCAAGCTAGTCGAAACATAAGGAGTGGTTCGAACGCTGATGATATAAAGGAGTTGGCTTATAAACTTTATTCCACAAATTATGGTCAAAAGTTTACTTTTGAGAGGCATTGTGAAATTACTGGTTTATGATGTAGTTTGTTTTATTTATTTCTGATGTAAGTTTTTAAATTAGTCAATATTATTGTGCCCTTATTGTTCATGAAAGTGACCGTTGCAAAATTAGCCATTGCAAAACTAGCCGTTAACTAGCTGTTAAGGTACTTATTGCAGACACACTTATAAATATTAACTATCCATGACTCTGCAACTCCACTTCAATTCTTGTTTCTCACCTCGAAAGAGAACTAAAAATTACATTTCTAAATATGGCTAGAAATTTTGATGATATGTTTAATGAGGCTTTGTATGGCAAAAGAAGACAGCAAGATAACACAGTCATAGATAATTGGATCGATGAGTGTTTACTTCAAGATTCAGAAGAAGAAGATATCGATAGAAGCTCTATCCCAATTACTCGTAGATGGATCAACAGAGATCGTGAAGCAGGACATGATCATCTTTTTCAAGATTACTTTGCAGATGAACCGGTGTATAATGCTGACATTTTCCGACGGAGATTTCGAATGAGAAGACATGTATTCCTTCCGATAGTAGACACTCTCTCAAATGTCTATCCGTATTTCCAACAGAGGGTTGATGCAACTGGAAGAAGAGGCTTGTCATCACTCCAGAAATGTACCGCTGCGATACGCATGTTAGCATATGGCGTAGGAGCTGATGCTGTTGATGATTATGTGCGCATAGGCGAGAGCACTACAATTGAATGCTTGGAAAAATTTATTGAATGTGTCATTTTGGTGTTCGAGGATGAATACTTGCGAAAATCCAAACCAAATGACGTACAACGTCTGCTACAAATGGCGGAGGGTCGTGGCTTCCCTGGCATGTTGGGTAGCATTTACTGCATGCATTGGCAATGGAAAAATTGTCCAAAGGCGTGGAAAGATATGTACATGAGTGGTTATCGTGGGGTTGCAACCATAGTACTTGAGGTTGTAGCATCTTCAGACCTTTGGATATGGCATGCGTTCTTTGGAGTTTCTGGTTCAAATAACGATATCAACGTGTTAGATCGTTCTCCAGTATTCGATGATATTCTAAACGACCGTACTCCGGAGGTAAATTACACTATTAATGGTAATAATTATACTATGGGATACTATTTAGCAGATGGTATTTATCCTGAATGGGCCACATTTGTCAAATCAATCTCAAAGCCACAAGGGGAGAAACGCAAGTTATTTGCATAATACCAAGAAGGGCAAAGAAAAGATGTGGAGCGAACATTCGGAGTGTTGCAAGCACGCTTTGCAATTATACGTGGTCCAACTTGTTTTGGGAAAAGAAGAAGCTTGCCAACATAATGAGAGCTTGTATTATATTGCATAATATGATTGTTGAGGATGAAAGAGCTTATGCAGGAAATTTTGCTCATGGCTTAGAGTATGATGATGTCGAAAATGGCTTATCATAACCTCAGTTGGGAGAAGAAGATTTCGCACCATACCATAAATTTCTCCAAAGAAATGCCCAACTTCAAAATAGGCAGCAGCATAGACAATTGAAAGAGGACTTGATTGAACACATATGGCAATTTCACAATGCTTGTCGTCAACTATAAAGCTTAATTATGTTTTTCTTTGTATTAAGTAATTTTACAAATTAGTGTAACCCCAAATTATATATTGTGTATTATTATTATATATGAATTTATTTAATATTAATATTTTTTAATAGTGAATTATTTTTACATTTATAAATTTAAATTATATTATTGAAAAAATTAATTACATTAATTTCAAGTATTTTAATTAATTAATTAAGTGTGACCACAATCTACTTAATATACTAAAACTGGGTTTTTCCCCAGCTACTAAAGGTGACGTGTCGATCTCTCATGCCTCCGTTTTCCCTCCAAAACGAATAAATTTTTTTTCTATTTTAAATTATTTTATTGTAATTATATTATAATTAATACTAAATAAATAATATATAATAATACTAATTTGGCAACATATCCTCATTATAATTATATCAAATCAATATTTAATGCACTATTAAATTACTTATTAATTATCAATTAAAAATACTTTTAATAATTTTAATGATAATAATAATATCAATAATAGTAGTAATAATAATAAAAAATATTTGTTACCCAATTTACGTATATCAAATAATTTTTCTAAATTATTTTATAAAAAATATCTTTAATATAATTATATTATAATTAATATTTAATGAATAATATATAATTATACTAATTTAGAAACATATCTTCATTATAATTGTATCAAATCAAAATTTAATGCATTATTAAAAAATTACCTTAATAATAGATAATTTACATATTTATTTTTGTTTTACTAAAGTCTATATATAGTGTTTTCCTATGGTACATGAATCTAAATTTGAGAGTCAATTCATAGTTTTATATTTAGTGTTTTTTTTTTACTACTTCATAGAATAAGAATGTATTCTTCGTTTTTTATTGAAGTTGATCCTTTTAAGGTACAATTTATAATTTTTTATAATATTTTTTATATACTTATTCTATTATATTATTCTTTTGATAATTTTTTATTTGTTATTACTCTAAGTTATTCTTATCGTCTAATGTTCCAGTTCGATTGTCTTTTGCCACAATCATTTACAATGCATCACATCCATGAAATACCTCATCGAGTTGTCTTCACTGATTCGGGTTCCAACTACATGGATGTAAGCGTTCAAAGAAGAGGCAATAGACTCTACTTTACCGAAGGATGTAAGCGTTCAGTTTTGCTAAATTCATGACAAATTCAAATATGCAATTTCAACGATTGGTAATATATTTAAATTTTCTTAGTTTAAGCTGTTCATTATTAGAATAATTTTTTAACATATTTTAATTTTTTTCAGAAATTACCAGCTTTCTTTTGCATGCATGCAATGCCATTGAGGGGAATAAGAGTTAGTTTGGTTTCTCAGTGTGGCAATTTTATACCTTGCTGCATTGCATGGATAGCGGATGATGAAGCTTATCTAACAAGAGGATGGTCTGATTTTGCACGAATTCTAAAAATTAAAACTTACGATGTTATTTCAGTTGGTTGTCGTTACAAGAATGATTCTATACTATACGTGAATAAGGATTAGAATATGTTCAATATTGTTTAGGTAATTTGGTTTTACTATTAGTATTTGATTAAATTATAATTATAGAATTTTAAATTATTGCCTCAATTTATATATTACGATTATTTTTCGTGGATGTGATATTTTTAAATAATTTAATAAAATGAAGTAGTATAAGATATTATTAAGTTTATTTTTATCCTTTATTTCTTTATTTGTATTTTCATTATATTTAACAAAAAATGAACCTACACATATATTAAATCGTTGACCTAAAGACAATTTATTTGTCAATAAAAACAGATTTTATTTATAATTGGAATAAAATTTATTTACCAATAATCGGTGGATAAAATTGAAATTACACCCATGTCATATAATTATAATTGATTAATTGATATAAAATGAAATTATACCCGTGCCATGAGTAATAATCTAAATAATTATATCTTAACAAAATATAATTTGAAATAATTTATAAACAATTATCTTAACAAAAATAATTATTTAATAATTGATTTAAAAATCAATGCAAAAAATAATTGTTAATAATAGTATTATTAACTGGGTAAATAATATAATTTTAAATTATTACTTGAAATATAAATAATATATGAAAATCTATTGAGTAAATCAATGATTTTGCACCTTAATAATTTGACAATTATTATTCAATTAACCAGTTAATTGAATTAGTAATAACAATTTCCAATTTCAAATTTTGTATATTAAGTAGTTATTAAAAACTGGGTAATAACGATTTACACAGGAAAATCATTGATAAATTCAATTAACCATATAGAAGATAATATACTAACAGTTTTAGTATATTATTTATGGCAAGCGAAATTATTTCCTCATATTTTCTATTAAAATTGAAATTAGTAATAGTTTAAAAAAAGGTTTATTAATAAAATTACTAATAGTCACATTTTTATACACAAGATATATGTTTTCTATATATTATTTAAAAAATATAATGAAACATGAATAATGAATGAGTATGTTATTTCTTCGACTAGCTAATTAATGCAAAATCGAGTACCTTTTTTTATTCGATTGAGGTCATATTCTGTTTGGTGAAAGTTTTAATCACTTTAATTAAATCCTGTCTTTGTGCCTTAACTTATACAAGTAGTAATATGTTACATATTATTTGGTATATCTAAGTAGTTATTTCTCATAGTGGAGATGTAAAAAATCATACTAAGGTTTATTTCCAAATAATTAGTGGATGAATAATAGTAGATTATATTATTTTGGGAAAGTATTTTCATTATAATTATATCAAATTAATATTTAATTATGATAAAATATGTTAATTATAATTATATCATAGAATTATAATAATTACGATATTTATGTTATATATTTTAATCATTTATGTACGTAAATAATTAGAAATCAATCAAATTAAATTATCACGGTAAATAATATGTTGTATATTATTACGGGAAATAATCCGTAGATAAAATTGAAATTACACCCGTATCATATAATTATAATTGATCAATTGATATAAAATGAAATTATACCCGTGTCATGAGTAATAATCTAAATAATTATATCTTAACAAAATATAATTTGAAATAATTTATAAACAATTATCTTAACAAAAATAATTATTTAATAATTGATTTAAAAATCAATGCAAAATATAATTTTTAATAATAGTATTATTAATTGGGTAAATAATATAATTTCAAATTATTACTTGAAATATAAATAATATATGAAAATCAATTGAGTAAATCAATAATTTTGCACCTTAATAATTTGACAATTATTACTCAATTAACCAGTTAATTAAATTAGTAATAAAAATTTCCAATTTCAAATTTTGTATATTAAGTAATTATTAAAAACTGGGTAATAACGATTTACACGGAAAAATCATTGATAAATTCAATTAACCATAAAGAAAATAATATACTAACAGTTTTAGTATATTATTTATGGCAAGGGAAATTATTTCCTCAAATTAAATTTTATATAATTATAGTAAGTCTCTATAATTAAAGCAATATAAAACTGCTTCATATATAGCAATAATATTATACATATTTATATATCTCTTCTTTTATCTCTTTTTTTAAAATATTGACATATAATTAATGTAAAAAATATATAATATTAAACTGTGTTGTTATGCATATATATGAATTTATATAATAATCCGTATAATTTATACGTATGGTATAATACATATGTCAAAAAAAGATTCCATAATTTTTGAAAACCACTGTTTTGTTATATGAAATTAAAATTGAAATTAAATAATTTCTATTTATATAAGTTTTTTCTATTAGTATCAAGTATTTCCATTAAAAATTCATATCGTTTATACTTATATATATATATATATATATATATATATATATATATATATATATATAAAAGTCGTAATAGTCAATTGTTTCAATTATTTTGACGTTAATGCTCTTGCGAATGAACTAAGTGGGTATTTAAAAAGGCTAACTAATGAGCAGAAATTTGTATACGATCAAATAATTGGTGCTGTTAGCGGTAATATGGGTGGACTTTTCTTCTTATACGGTCAAGGTGGTTGTGAAAAAATATTTTTATGGTCAACTATATCATGCTCAATTAGGTCTAAAGGAGGTATAGTTTTAAATGTTGCTTCGAGTGGGATTGCTGCACTTTTGTTGCCTAATGGAAGAACTGCACATTCAAGGTTTAAAATTCCTTTTGCCATAAATGAGGATTCTTTGTGTAGCATTAAATAGGAAAGTCCTATTGCAAGGTTAATATCCAAGCTAAGGCCAAATTAATCACATGGGATGAAGCTCCAATGATAAGTAAGTATTGTTACGAAGTTTTAGATAAATGCCTCAGAGACATCTTAAGATGCTCAGATTCGTATAGTGCTCATTTGCCATTTGGAGGTAAAGTTGTTGTTCTCGGAGGAGATTTTAGACAAATTTTACCTGTGATTTCCAGAGGCTCAAGGCAAGATATAATTCAGTCTTCTATTAATTCTTCATATTTGTGGCATAACTGTAAGGTTTTGAAACTTACAAAAAACATGAGATTGTCACTAGGTGAAAACAACAACATAAAAGAACTCAGAAATTTTGCAGAATGGCTACTCAAAATTGGTGATGGTTTGGCTGGTGATACAACAGATGGTGAATCGATCGTTCATATACCATCTGACATTTTGATTAAGAACTCTGAGACAGCTTTGGATGACCTCATTGATTTCGTGTATCCAAATATGTTATCCAATTTATCCGTTGAAAATTATTTCAAGGATAGAGCAATTCTTGCACCAACTTTAGATTTTTGTGTCACTGATGTCAACAACAAGATGACTGCAGGGCTACCTGGACAAGAAAGAGTCTACTTAAGTTCAGACTCTGTGTGTGTTGAAGAGGGAAATATGGAATTTGAGTTAGATGCTTTCTCGCCGGAGATTCTAAATGGAATAAATTGTTCAGGTCTACCACCACACAAGTTGGTTCTGAAGGTTGGAGCTCCTGTTATGTTGCTGTGGAATATAGACCAAACTAATGATTTGTGCAATGGCACGAGGATGCAAGTTAGAAGAATAGGAAATCATGTGATAGAATGCAAGACTTTAACTGGTAACAAAGCTGGAAGTATTGTTCTTATTCTAAGACTGAATCTAATTCCAAATAATGAAACATTGCCGGTCAGGTTTCAAAGAAGACAATTCCCAATTCTCATGTCATTTGCAATGACAATAAATAAGTCCTAGGGACAAACTCTATTGAAAGTTGGAATTTACCTTCCAAGGCCAGTTTTCACCCATGGTCAATTGTATGTTGCGTTATCAAGGGTAACGAGTAAAGATGGTCTGCGAGTGCTGTTGCAAGATCATGGACACTTGGAAGATAACTGCACGATGAATGTGGTATATAGAGAAGTTTTTGAGAGCCTATAATAAAAAGGTAATAACAAAATGTCTTACTAAATCTATTTATTTATTAAAATTTATTACTATCACTTAAAAAAATTTAGAAATTCTAGGAACTAATAGATGAATTCTTATTATACATTAATAGTTTGAAAATATTAAAATTATCATTAAAATTCGTATAATTTTATTCTCTTGACAAACAATTTTATAATTATGTTAATCATATAATTTTATATACAAACATTGATACGGTGTTGTTTCATGTATATATTTTGCAGGTATCAAAAGATAGCATTGAATTGTTATTCAGTAGGTTTAAATTATTTATTGTTTATTACAAAACTTTCTACATTAGGATTCTCTATTAATTTGTTCTTCATTTTGAGCTGATTTTGATATTTTCTTACTTTACAGTAAACCAACATATAAAATTTTGTTGGTAGATTTAAGTATTACTAGATTATTTTGGTCATATTGAGTATATATGCCTGATTTATTAAAAAAAGTAGATTAAATAACTATTTTATAGTTAATACAATTAATACTATATTAAGAAAAGAAAAACAACGCATACAAGTTATTTTTTTATTAATTAAATTATTATAATTAAAATGAAATTTAACATAACAACTTAAAATTATGATTTCAATCTTATCACGTGCATGGCACGGGTGATTAAACTTGTAGGGACTAAAGTTAGTTCCTCCTAATGGAGAAGAGAGAGATGTTTTGAGTTCCTATTTACTGTTTATGACGCAAAAGCTGTGTGGAGTTATTTTTTATGACAGGTGAGCCATAAACATGAATTGGGATGAGTTTCCTATTGGAGATGGTCTCAAAACGAGGGAGTGCCTCTGAATGGGGACTCCCATTAACCAATACACAATTGCTAAATGGCAAGTAAAATAAAAAACAAATAATTATATAAAATATTAATTAATTAAATAATTATATTAATTAATTAAATAATTATATTATATAATTAAATAATAATTAATTTAATAATAATTATAATGACTAATTAAATTAAATATTAATATTTTTATTTAATTAATAATTTATATTAATTAATTAACTAATAATTAATTAAGTAATTAAATTATAATTAATTTATTAATAATTATAATAATTAAATAAATTAAATAATTAAATTTCTATTTAATTAATTTATACTTGTCGCCAACTATAGAGTTTAATTATATTTTTCTTCGTATTAAGTAATTTAACAAATTAGTGTAATCCCGAATTATATATTGTGTATTATTGTTATATATGAATTTAGTTAATATTAATATCTTTTAATAGTGAATTATTTTTAAATTTAAATATTTAAATTACATTGTTGAAAAAATTAATTACATTAATTTCAAGTATTTTAGTTAATTAATTAAGTGAGACCACAATATGGACTAAAGTTAGTTCCTCCTAATAGAGGAGAGAGAAATGCTGTGAGTTCCTATTTACTGTTTATGATGCAAAAACTGATGTGAAGTTACTTTTTATGACAGGTGAGTTATAAACAGAAATTATAATGAGTTCCCTATTAGAGATGGTCTTAGCTATTATGCAAAGTTGTTACTAAATATAATGATTGGTTCTAGTTTGAACTTTTACACAGACAAAGGCTGACATGATCGGAGAGAACTCAGATATTGAGATTTCATTATGCGCTTTAATGTGGATTGTTAGGTTGGTTAATTAAAAAGGTTGTTTTTTTGTCATGAGAAATTAAAAAGGTTTAAAGACATGGTTATGTAAGAGGGTTGGGTTGGGTTGGAGGGTTTTTTTTTTTTTGTCTTGGGGTTAGAGAGTTTGTTGAAGTATAGGATGGCAAGTCCAAAAGAAAGAAAGTATAGGATGGTGGTTGAACCTATTCGTCTTTTAATTATGATTGTGCAAAACTAAATATTATAGGCCCAGTTAAAGTGAAAGCTTATTCTTAACCGAAAAAATAAAAGCTCAAATTTAGGCCTTTTCACTATTTTTTATTTTAACGCCTTACCATATGACAAATCGTTTTACTCATCCAAAATTAACGTAATTAATAGCATTTCATAAGATGACTTGTTTCAACTGTTCACACACGAATCTCTATACTTCGAATCTACAACCACGTTCAACTTTCTAATGCAGCCTTACTTTGCATTTTCAGCATATCAACAACTAATCCTCCAAATATATAATACGGTATGAAATAATTAATTATTGCAAAATTCAAATATTAACACTTACCACAAAAGTCACTACGTACTTAAAATTTCATTACATCTTCCCAAATTATTCAATTCTTCCTTAACAAATACAATAAGTTAACTATTCATCGTTTCGCAATTACGGTAACATTTATTCAAATAAAAAAAATTAAGAGCGTTTAAAGACATTAAAAAGACTAAATCACATTTAGAATATAGTATGCAAGCCAATCTACAACTACAAATAGCTTAAGCTTACCAGTAAAATAGATATTTTATTATCAAAATCAAGATCAATACACATCAACACACTCTTCACATACTTATCAATTTTTTCTTTCTTGGTTGCAGTTAGTAGGATTCGAACCGAGACCTTTAAAATGGAGGGGGAGCAGAATGCCGTGTGAGCTATGGCTCATTGGCATATATGAGCTATTTTTAGTTAAGAATAAGCCTTTAGTTTAACTGGGCCTGTAATATTTAGTTTCGCACAATCATAACTAAAGGAATGAACTGGTCCAACCACCATCCTATACTTTAACAAACCGTCTAATCCCAAGACAAAAACAAAAACCCCTCCAACCATTATCATTTGTTTAAACGTTCTTAATTAACCAACCTAACAATATCTGCTCTTCTCTCTGATCATGTGTGCAAAAATCCAAACTATAGAAGGAATTTAAGTTCTACACAGTAGCAATGACCATTTATTTAACGTATATAATAATTTCACCTATGGTCGAACTTCGTTAGTGAAAATGGTAGGTTTTTTTTCTTTGTTCAAGGACTTTTCTTTGTATCAGAAGATTATATACATCAAAATCACACAAAAATTTTTTATTTTTGATTATTGATGTTAAAAGTATATTTTACAAGTGGATCAAACTAACAAATGTGTATATATTCATTTGCATAGAAATGAGATTTAATCATAGATGATTATGATAAAATAAATTAAAAAATTAAAAAATTTAGTTCATATAATTTTATATAATTTTTTCATGTTAATTTTAAAAATATATTTATAAAATTTAATATTAAAAATATATATTAAAAGTGTATTAGCTAAACATATTTATACTATTTTTTCTAATTGAAGATAGAATCTATTTTCGTAAACCAATTATATTTTTAAAATTTCAGAAATTTGAAAATAAGAATTATTTTTAAAAAAAATAAAAAATAATGAAAACGAGAATATTTTATTTTTAGATGATTCTTTTTATTTTTTATTTTTAGTTTTAATGGTGATTTTTACTTTACTTATATATTGAAAATAATGGTAGCTAAACTTATTATTGTTATTTTTGTTAAATTATCTCTCTTTATTATGAATGTAATTAATTATTTTAAGATAGTAATTTGTTTCGTATTCATACTATATAAAAATTGATTGTTAACTTAATAAAGAAATTAAATAATGAAAGTCGCACATTTAATTAAAATATAATTTTATATTCTAAAATATTAAAAATATATTTTGAAAATGAACTAACCAAACATATTTTTGTAGTTTTCAATGTTTGAAAATGAATTTTATTTTACAAACCAATTGCGTATTTTAAAATGTGAAATTAAAAATAAACATCATATTCAAAAAATAAAAATAAAAAATAAAAACAAAAAAATATTTTTGTAAACTAATCAACTCCTAAAATTTTTTATTTATTTAAATAAAAAAATTTTTTATTTTTCATTTTATACCATTATAAAATAAAGGGCAATTTACGTAAATAAATAAAGTGGGAGAGTTATTTACGTAAATGTGCAAATCTGTTTGTTGTTACGATTTTGTGCAAAATGGATTTATATGTAAACCGTGGCAACTCACCACGGTTTCTAAACATGCATAAACCGTGGGAGGACACCACGGATTAGGAGCAAATTTTTGTAGGAGGAAACCGTGGTAGGTCACCACGGTTTATGAAGGAAATTTGGCAAGCATAAACCGTGGGGAGTCACCACGGTTTATGAAGAAACTTGTTTGCACATAAAACCTTGTGGGTCACCACGGTTTATATGTGGTAAATAATGGCCAGAAAATTTTGTTAATTTTATGTCCAAGAGACACAAAGCTGTTTATTATAAAAATCATTATTTTTATAATAGAAAGAGTACAATAAAAAAAATCAGATAATACTAAGAAAATGATTTTTATAGTGCTTAAAAAATTGATGTCTATTTACTAAAAAATAAAAAATTAATATTTAATTTAAGATGATGAAATTTAATAAATTTAAAATATTTAAAATTTGTGATGTAAAATAAATTAGAAAAAAATTAGACTCTAATAATAAACACCATGAAATTTTTGGATTTTTTTCTATTATAAAATAAAAAAATATTTTTAAAAATAAATTACACTAACATTAATGTTTGGAATCTGTGTTTTTATTTTTTATTTTGAGTTTTTATGAAGTTTTCAAAATCTTAGGCGAACTTATAAAACTACTCAAAAGTTCGTTTAAGCTTAAGGTGACCTCTCTCATTATATACATCTTTATTTTTTCATTTATAAAATAAAGATTTATTACACTATAACATATTAATGAGTACAATAAAATAATTACTTGTTAATATTGGTATATTAATATTCATTAACATGCTTATTGATTAAATCTTTTATATAGATTTAATAAATTCACATATAAGTGTATATTGATACATTAGTATTTGTTAAATTTAAAATAAAAAATATTTATTATATTTTAAGAATATTAATGAGTACTCTAAAAAATATTAATAAGTAATTATTTTATTATGTTCATTAATATTTTTTATAGTATAATAAATATTTAAATATAGTGTAAAATGAAAAATAGGGATAAACATAATGAAAATATAATTGATAATACATGTAAAAATTTTATAGTATATATTAGTCAATAATACATAAAGAGAACGAAAAAATTTTATTATAAATATTCAATAGAAATAGATGATTTTTTTTCTTTATAAAATGTACTATATAGTGTGTATTTATTAGGCTGCCTTTGTTTTCAACAACAAAATAGGATAAGACACTGAAAATAGGACAGGACAAGACACTGATGGATAGAGACACAAAATTTTGTGTTCTTGTAATTCTGCTTGGTGATAAACTAGAACAAATTATGAAAATCTAATTTATTCTCATTTTTTTCATTAAAAAAATTTGAGATGAAAAATATAATAATAAAAAATATAATTATAAAAAATTTAACAAGAATAATAAAAAAATAAAAAATAAGTTGTGTCTCTTGGACATAAAATTAACAAGGTTTTCTGGCCATTATTTACCACACATAAACCGTGGTGACCCACAAGGTTTTATGTGCAAACAAGTTTCTTCATAAACCGTGGTGACTCCCCACGGTTTATGCTTGCCAAATTTCCTTCATAAACCGTGGTGACCTACCACGGTTTCCTCTTACAAAAATTTGCTCCTAATCCGTGGTGACCTCCCACGGTTTATGCATGTTTAGAAACCGTGGTGGGTTGCCACGGTTTACATATAAATCCATTTTGCACAAAATCGTAACAACATACAGATTTGCACATTTACGTAAATAACTCTCCCACTTTATTTATTTACGTAAATTGCCCTAAAATAAATTATATTTTTTTACATTACCTCTCAATTTCGTAGGCACTCAAATTTCGCTGACTGTGCGAGTAAAATTAAAGAAAAATTCAACGTAATTAAGAAAAGATATTTGTGTAACTTAAATAAATTTTTGAGGATCTTACTTCTTTTTTACAAACACCTTTGGAGCAATTAACATAGTTAGAGGTCAATCATTAAAGAGGAGACCATAAGGATCTACAATGAGATGGCAAATTGATCCAACACCAATTTATTTAGTCTCATTTTCACTCATTAATTTTCTTTTACTCGTTATTATATGTAAAAGTATTGATCTCACACCTAAATTGGTCAAACAAATGTTGGTGGAACAGTCCAACTATGAGGTTGAAACAAATGTCAATGTACATTCAATTGTGGTGGTTAATTTTTATGTACTCATTAATTTTTATGTATTCGCTCTAATTGTACTAGTTCATTTTCATGTACTCTTTAATTTCCATGCATTTTAGATTCTTTATCAATTAAGCTTGTTAGTAGTATAAGTGAGAAAGGTTGCTATTATGAAACCATCATATGGTATCTAGAGCCAAATGATCAAGTTTTTTATTATGGCCTTCATCATTTCTACTTCTTCATCAACCAAACAAGTCCTGGTGAAAAGCTTAATGACACAAACTTCTAACACATGGTGTCATCATGCATGGCTACCAATTCAGAGCCTCTCAATGGAAAATCATCTCGATTGGGCTAATGTTCCCACTCGTTTCGAATCGGTCAAGAAACCTCAACCTGAAGCAGCAGCTAAAACTGATTTTTCATCTGAACCTGCATCAACAACTCTTCTCCAAGAAACTGAAGCATTCAAGACATAGAAGTACGATGATCTTTCTCTCACCACATGGCTCATGGCTTTAATGACTACACCATGCATGAACAAGATTGTTCACTGTGATTGCTTTTGTGACGCATGGGCCACAATAATCAATTACTTCTCCACAACATTCAAGATAAGGATCCAGAGTCTCAAATCGCAGCTAAAGTGTGTAATGAAAACAGGTTCAATTAGTGATTATCTCGCTAAAATTTGCAAAATTGTTGATGCTCTTGCTGCAATTGGATACCAATTGGATGATGGTGATCACATCCAAGCTATTACTGATGGGCTTCTTGAGGATTATAGTGGTTAGGCTGAATCTTTTCTTCAAGCGTATGATGACATGCTTGATCGTTTCAAGTCACCAACTTCATCTATTCTAGTTGCACACTTTACTCAAATGTCCTTCCCATCATCAAGAAGGGGCCACGGTGGTGGTAAATTTTAACGTTGTGGACGGAATACATGGCAACCACCAATAACAACATGCCAAATTTGTGGCAGGGCTGGCCATGCAACATGGAGTTGCTATCATCGTTTTGATCAGCAATTTCAACCCACTACACTACCTCCAACTCAAACACCATTCCTCCATCACCATCAGCCTCTTTCCGTCAACCAAGATCATACATGTCTATAACTTCCTCGATTGCAGATTTGTCTTGGTATGCAAACTCTGGAGCCTCCTATCATGTTACTTCTGATCCCAATAATTTGCCCTCTCCCTCACCAAGCAATCTTGATCATGAACAACTCTTTGTAGGTAATGGTGTAGGTATTCCCATTCATAAATCTGGTTCATCTTTGTTGTTTGACAAAAATCAAAATCTTGGTTATTATATGTTCCAACAATTACACAAAATTTGCTTAGTGTTGATTTGCACAAGAAAATGGAGTTTATTTTAAATCTAGGCCTTATCATTGTACAATCCGTGATCAGGTAACTCGGGCCCCTTTTCTTCAGGGAATCTCTAAGAATGACATCTATAGATTTGATGATCTTTATGTTCTTAAATCAATTCATGTGTATGAATCTCAATTGCACAGTAATAACTATAGTGCATCTCCAAATTGTTGCATTTCTTCTAATTTTTCTTTTACCTCTAATCTTCCTGTTCATAGCAATGATACTTCAAAGCTGCTTTGACTGCATCCAGTATGAAAGCCAATGATGTAGAAATTTGGCACAAATGCTTGGGCCATACTTCAATAAATAATATTTTGTGTTCTTAAGAATTGTGATGTTATTTTGCCTTCTAAATTGTCACATGTAAGTTTTGTAGGTGCTTGTACTAAATATACATATATTTACTTGCTAACAAATAAAACACAAGCCCTTACTGCTTTTCAGATTTCTAAAAATCAGATGAAAACTTAAATCATTACAAATTGATCATGGTAAAGAGTTTTTATCCATTACCTTCACTAACTTTTTAAATGAACAGGGCATTAAGCATAGACTATCATGCCCCTACACACCTCAACAAATGGGGAGTGTAGAAAGGAGATGTAGAAGCATAGTAGAAATTGATCTTTCTCTATTGGCAATAATATCTCTTCCCATGAGTTTCTGGGAAGATGCTTTTATTGCTGCAGTTTATATAATGAATTACCTAGTGTTGTTCTTGACTACATTTCACCATTTGAAAAACTATATAATAAGAAACCATATCACAGTGTATTAAAAGTGTTTGGATGCTCTTGTTTCCCTTATCTTAGACCCTATAATAAGCATAAACTTGAATATAAATCGGAAAAATGCTTATTTCTAGGATATGACACTCAATTTCACGGATATAAATGTATGAGTAAATCTGGAACAGTGCATATGTCTCGACATGTTATATTCGATGAACTTAACTTTCCTTATAGTGATATGTTTCCAAATATTTCCGATAGAATGACTAACACTAATTCTTCTCCTAGTTATGTTTATGATGCATATTATAGCTTATATCCAATATCTAGCATTCCAAATACTACAATATCAACACACTTACCATCTGAACATACACAAAACAATGGGACCTATGTAGATAATTCAACAATTGAAGTGGCATTTGATCATGACACAAATCAAGTCAATAATATTTGTACTTGACACTATAGCACCAACACCGAAGGAAGACATTGATCAAGGACTTGATCACCTTTCTAATCAAATTCCTCAACCCACCACTAATACACACACTATAGTGACAAGGGCTAAGGCTGCATATACAACCCAAAGCCTATTACACACACTGAGGTTGATCTTAAGCAACAAGTGCCTAGGACTATCACTCAAGCTCTTCAAACTCCTCATTGGAAAGAGACAATGGATGCTGACTTTAAGGCATTAAAGCAGTGCAATACATGAAATGTAGTTACACCCTCACCCAATGCTACTATAATCGGCAGTAAGTGGGTCTTTGCAATTAAAAGGAACACTAGAGGAGATATTATTCGCTACAAAATTCGGTTAGTCGCGAAAGGTTTTCACCAAACCGAGGGCATAGATTATGAGCAATTTTATAGCCCAGTGATTAGACCAACTTCTGTTCGAGTTGTCCTCACCTTAGCCATCACTCAAGGTTGGGTCTTACGTCAATTTGATTTTAATAAAGCGTTTCTAAATGGAATTTTGATGGAACAGGTGTTTATGACTCAACCACAAGGCTATGAGGACTTCAATATTCATTTGGTGTGCAAACTGAACAGGGCATTATATGGCTTAAAACAGACACCTAGGACCTGGTACTTAACACTCAAAGACACATTAGCAACGTTTGGTTTTGTGAGTACCCGGTCTGATGTTTCTCTTTTTGTGAGAAAAAATCCAAAGTCAGTAATCTACATGCTTATGTATATAGATGACATTATGGTCACTGGCAACAATGCTATTGATATTGATATGTTAATTAAACAACTTAATACAATGTTTCCTCTTAAAAACCTTGGTAATCTTAGTTTTTTTTTTCTTGGAATAGAGTTTAACTATTTGCAGGGGGAAGCATACATTTGTCTCAGCGAAAGTATGCCATGGACATTTTGAGGAAGGCTAACATGGAAACTGCAAATACTATGCCTACTCTAGTGGTTGGAAATATGAACTCTCTGCCAATGACTCTGAGCTGTGTTTTGATCCGCAATTGTATCGCACCATAGTAGGATCTCTCTAGTATTTGACCATGACGAGACCAGAGCTTGCATTCTCAATGAATAAAGTTTCACAGTTTATGCATAGTCCTACCTACAAGCACTGGAAGGAAGTAAAGAGAACACTGCGTTATTTGAAAGGTACAGTGAGTAAAAGAATTATGTTCTCAAAATGCTCTGACTTTAGACTCTTGGATTTTGTAGATGCTGATTGGGCGAGTGATCTTGATGATCCGAGTCTATTTGGGCTTGAATCTTATATCTTGAATCTTATATCACAGGCTACTGAGGCAGAATATGGAGCAATGGCCTCTGTTCAGTCTGAACTAGTGTCACTGGAACAACTGCTAAGTGAGCTTGGAGTTCCTCAAGTGATTCCACCATCGATTCTATTGCGATAACCAAAGTGCATGTATGCTAGCAGCTAACCCAGTACTACATAGCAGGTGCAAACATCTCGAATTGGACTTGCATTCACTTCGGGAGATGGTCAACAATAAAGAACTCTATTTGCTTAATATTCTAGTGTTGGATCAGATAACAGACGTACTAACGAAATTGTTGTCCTCAAGATTGTTTGATATGTTTAAATGCAAACTTAAGGTCAATAATTCTCTTCCCCAAAGTTTGACGGGTGGGGGTGTTAGTGGTATAAGTGAGAAAGGTTAGCAAAGGTGCTCTACTACTATATATAGTAAAAGATTCTAAACTTGTAGGAAATCTCCATACTCAATACAAAAACCATCTTATTCATCTCTAATATCTACTATTACTGAAACTAGTATAACGCTGATAGTAGTCGAGTTTAGGATAAAATACGTTTTTTTATAATTATGCTAGCAGTGGCTAGTATTGGCTACGAAATTGAAATAAAGAAAATAACTTTCTATTTTACAGACAATAAATATAAAATTGAGAGATAATGTACAAAAATGTAAAATTCTTTTAAAATGTTATAAAATAAAAAATAAAAAATTATTTAAATAAATAAAATTTCCGAATAATAATCTAATTAACTTACCCATGTCCTGCATGATTACGGTACGGTTCTCTTCCATGGTAAGTCACATGCAACCAATTTTTTGCCTTAACATTGTTTCCAAAATTTTAACAGGACTATCGTTTATTATTCCGTTTAGTAGCGTTACTCCCCTTTTTGTATTTTACTATTTTCCAAGTCTCAGTTAATTTTTATTAAGATTTTTCAACCTCAATTATCATGATGATGATGATAAAAACGGAGTAGCATGACACATGTTATGAGGAAAGGAAGTGGACTTTTTTTTTATTATTTAATAAAAATATAATATTTTATTATTTAATATCTTCTTTTATATGTTTTCTTTTCGTCTTACTTAAAGAATATAATATAAAATAAAAATTACACTTTACTAAATAATTAAGTAAAAAAATCTAAAAATTTCATTCCTTATTATCTGTACAGTCTTTTTGTGGGTTTCCTTATAAATTATTCTCCACATATAAAACTTTTATCCATATAAGCCATATAAGTTTATATATTTTATTTCACACCAGACGCTTCTTCTAGCATGTTAATTTTACACGTCTCCTAATAACAGATTTTTCAACGCGCATACGTTCTTCTTCTTCGTGTTATTGCATGTTCTTCTTCTTTTTCTTCTTTTTCTTTTTTGTTATCGTCGTCATCAATACCACCCCTTCCTCCTCCTCTTTCTCTTCCTCCTTTTTTTTTCATTTGATTTTCTTCTCCTCTATTATCAGTTATCTCGTTGTTGGATATAATAAATAATTCAAGTTCAGATTGTTAATTAAACTAGAACGAAATTGATTATTATTTTTGAATATAATCAAGTGGCAGATGTGTGGTTCAATTAAGAAGAAAAAAATTAAACATTAGAGGAAACATTTTTCTGTATTTGGAACAAATTTGGATATAACACGAATATATTTGGGTGTAAAACAATGATATTGGGTATATTTTTATTCTGATAAGTTCTGCATAATTCAAAACTCTTCCTCTTCTTCTTCCTCATCTTCTGCTGCTGCTTTTTTTTCTCATCATCATCACCATCTTCTTTTTTTTTAATTCATCTTTTCTTTTTGTTTTACCTTCTCAAGTTTCTTCTTATTTTACTCTTTTAATAAGAATAAAAATAAAAAAATCAAATAAAGAAGAAGAGCACATATTACAAAATTACTTGGAAGATGATGAACTTATATTCATTAAACTAAAAGAAATAAGAAAAAAAAAAGAAGAAGAAAAAATGCAGCATTAGAGGAAACATTTTTCTGTACAAAAGTGTTATTCGTACACTAAAATCAGCCACTACAATCAGTCACCAATGTATTTGTGTATAAATACATGTGTGGTTTAATTTATTTTTAATGTATATTTGTATTCCAGTATGTATTTTCTACTGGTGGCTGACTTTGGTGGTTGATTTTAGTGTACACGTAGCATAACTCATTTATATATTTGCAGCAAATTTGGATGTAAAACGAAGATATTTGGGTGTATTTTTATTCTGATAAGTTCTGTATAATTCAGAACTCTTCATCTTCCTCCGCCTCATCTTTTGTTGCTTCTTTTTTCTTTCATACACAATCTTCTTTTTCTTTTTTTCTTATTCATCTTTTTCTTTTTATTTTACCTTCTCAATTTTCTTCTTGTTTTACTATTTTAATAAGAATAAAAATAAAAAAATCAAATAAAAAAAAAGAAGAAACACATAATGTTGCAAAATTACTTGAAAAATGATGAACTTACATTCATTTAACTAAAAGAAAGAAAGAAATAAGGAAAAGAAGAAGAAGAAAAAATGCAGTATTAGAAAAAATATTTTTCTGTACAAAAATGCTATTTATACGCTAAAATCAGCCACCAATATATTTGTGTATAAATACATGTGTGGTTTAATTTATTTTCAATGTATATTTGTATTCCAGTATGTATTTTATACTAGTGACTGACTTTGAAGACTAATTTTAATGTACACGTAGCATAACTCATTTCTGTATTTGCAACAAAAATGAGTGTAAAACGAAGATATTTTGGTATAACATAAAGATATTTGGATGTATTCTTAAATTTTGAGTGTATTTTTATTCTGATAAGTTTTGCATATTTCAGAACTTTTTCTCTTACTCCTCTTCATCTGCTGAAGCTTCTTCTTTTTCATTTTCTTATTTCGTATTCTCATAATTTTTTTGGGGAGAAAAAATCAAATAAAAAAATACATAATGTTACAAAATCAAAAGAAGGAAGAGAAATACGACGATGAAGATGAAACACACGAAGAAAAAGAAAGAAAAACACAAAGAAAAAGAAAAAGAAAAAGGAAAAAGATGAAGAGGAGAAACGTGAAAAAAAAATGACAGTTGTGATTTTTATCAAAAAAGAAAAAGAGCCGTTTATGATAGTGAATGAGCACTTTATAAATTAACACATTTACGTAGATGAGCGTAATTTCTGTTAGATAAATGTAATTTTTGTTAAATTTAGCCTAACTTATAAGACTTGTAAGTTAAAAAATTTGTAACTGTTCACTTGTTATGATTCCATCTTTTAAGTATTTTCTTATCGAAATCTAACGCTGGGAATCTGGGATTGTGCAAAATGCTCATCCTAGATCCACGGCTCATGTTTCGCTCTTGTGGCGGGAAAATAAGACGCACTGGCGCTGGAAATAAGGCGGGAGAGCAAAAAAAAAATGAAAAAGAGACGAGATAAATTAGTAGAGATAATTATTTAACAAATTATTAGTACCCGTACTTAAATTTTAAGGTAAAGTTAATTATTGGGTGCTTTTAGTATGTTTATTTCGATAGCGTGAAAGTGAGGTAGGAGCGTGAGTTGCAATTTCCCGTGTTGGACTGGATAGGACAACACCGACGGCAAGGACAGCCTTTTGTGCAAAGTGGGTCCCTCCCATAAATTTTTGGTGTCCGTTTACGTTCTCCAATCTCCATTCTACGCTACTTCTTTTGTTCTTTTTCCCAATTTTCTCGTATTTACATTATCGCCACTCACCACTCCTCTTCCTGCATCTCTCTCTTTTTTTCCTTTTGATTCACATACGTCCATTCCAGTCACTCTATTTTCTACTTCTGTGCTTTTTTTTCTTTGTAACTGTAGGTTCATCACACACCACACATTATTGCCGTACTAAATCACAACTTGATGGTAGTAATAATTCAAATTTTTGACGTGTCAATATCATTCAAGTCCTTCATGTTAATAAAGGACAAACAATCCTTCACTAGCAAGCAACCCTCTTAATTGGCATGTAGTACTATGTACACAAGGTTCTTGACTGTTGAGTGTTGAGTCTTGTGTATATCTACACAAAATTTACCCCGTCCATAACTATAATCATTTCAAATTTAACAAAAGATTATCACATCCTTGTGAATTTATAAACTCTCACGTGGGATACATTCTTGTTTTGTATATTAAGATTAGGATAAGGATAAAATAAAACAAATAATAGTCGCAGTAGTAGGGAGACAAATTTGGGGGAGAGAAAGGTAATTGAGATATTGAGGCGGAGGGAGTAACAGTAACTAGAGAAAAGCAAAACCCGCAAGTGGTATTGGTATTTGTTGGTCATGCGTAAACTCAGCTCCCTCCAAGCGCATGATTAAAGAGCCCACCCTCCCGTACTGACGTGGCATGCTCTCATTGGAACATTTCGTCTCGTTGGAATTCATTCCAACACAGCCAATAAACAATATCAGTCACACTCTTCCCTCTGTGTGTGTTTTTAGTTTTTACCTGTGTTTTTCTCTCTGCAGAATTTTCCAAATTTCTCCTCTATCCTCTCTCCTCTGCTGCTGAAATTCCCACACTAATCATCAGGAACGCACGATCTTCCGTACGAATGTAATTTTGATATTTGATTTTGGAGCATTCCCTCTCATTTTGCTCGTTTCGTCCAATTTTATTTTCCGTTAACTGGCTGAATTGGTTGTTTTAGTTGAAAGTGAAAGAAAAAAAAAATGCTTGAAGCAATGGAAAGTTCCATGAACGGAGGCGTCCCGCAGTTACAGAGCTATGGAGATAGCAGTGAGGAGGAGCTCTCGGTGCTTCCTCGTCACACGAAAGTGGTGGTTACCGGAAATAACCGCACGAAATCGGTGCTCATTGGTCTCCAAGGCGTGGTCAAGAAGGCCGTTGGACTAGGCGGTTGGCATTGGCTGGTAAATTCTCTTCACCAATGGTTACGGTTATTGCTATTCGCAATTGCCTGGTTCTAAATTTGAGTTACTAACCTGGTTTATCTTTGCATTGTTTATCGTTTTCATTTTTCTTTCTTATTAATGTCTTGTGTCAATCAATTTTGTTGTTCATAATTTGATTGCTATTTGGCCACCACTTTAATATGTGATCAAATTAAATTATTGCTCTTAATCTGCTATTGATTTTCTGGTGCCTATCTCATTGAAATATGTACAATGAGGTTTACATATTTTTTAAACCCTACAGCATGAATTCTTAATCAGAATCATTTAAGCGCATGCACATATTTTTCAATTGAGATCTTCCAACTATTATTGGCTTCTAAAGGTTGCTGCTTGAATATAATTATTCCTTTTGTATTGCTTTTGAGTTACAATTTCTGATAATTAGCTGTGGTTGTTTATTGCATGCTTTATTTCATTGCTGGATCTGATGTATTTTGAGGTGTTCTGTTGGGATCAGTTGTTCATTGAGTGTTTTCTTTGGTTTTATTCATGGAAGGAGGGGAATTAAATGATCATTGCTTTAGTTTTGGTATTGCATTTGAGGTCTTAGCTTCGAATTGAGTACTTTTCATCCTTCCTGTACTACTTCCTAATTAGATTCATACTATTCCATGCTAGATTTTTCTCAGTCCAAAGGGGATAAATTGTTTGGGACTTTTTCCCCTGTTGTTTTTCCCTTTTTTTTTTTTTGGGGGGGAAGGGAAAAATAATACCTAGCTCATAAAAGGTTCATGCATGTCTCTGAATTCTGATTGTGCGGTCTCTTTTTTTCTTTCCCATAGGGAAAAAAAAATAGTAAATAATATATTTATTAATCATGATCTAGAACTCCTTCGTTGTGGATAATTAAGATGTATATATTTATCTTATTTGGATCAGAATAAGTGACATATTTATAAAATAAAATAAAATGCTTCATTTTCTTTCTTTCTTTCTTTCTTTCTTTATTTATTAATCACTTTTTCATATTATTATATCATGTAAACAGTTCACTTTTTTCTGCCTAACTCGTATTTGCGGTGCTATTTTTGGAAATTTGAATTCCAAAGTTGCTTATGTGACCATCCAAAAGGCTAGTAGTTATTTTGTGCTTGGTGTATACGGATGCAGGTTCTTACAAATGGCATTGAAGTGAAGCTACAGCGGAATGCTCTTAGTGTGATTGAAGCACCCACTGGCAATGAGGAAGATAATGACCTTGAATTTGAAAACTTGTCCTGGAATGGATCAGATATGGGTAAGTTTACATTCGCAGCTACTGCATGTTTTGCATGCTGCAGCCTGCATGTACTAGGATTGTGTTTTCAATTATGAGGCTAACTTAATAAAAACTCTCAAATAAGTATATATCCTTATATAGTGTGTTTGGAAAAAATATTTTTGGATTCGATTTGCAATGAAATGAATTGAAATTGGAAATGAATTGAATTGGAAATGAATTATTGTGTTTGAAATTAATGATGTAGAATAAGAATTGATTTAATTTAAAAATGATATAATGATATAATTTTATATTGTTAACTTTTATTTGTCACGGAAGTTTTCAAATACCACCGCAGTTACTAGCACGGTTGGCCCGATCCTCCCTGTCGGCTGACTTGGGCGGCAGGTGTGGTCGGTTTGGTCTGCCTAGCACCTGCCCAGGCAGCCAGAGTGATATTAATACTTAAATTGTAAAAATATTTCTTAATATTTTAAGACATTAAATTATTTCAATTTCAACTAAATCCTTTCAAAAAATTAAGGAATTTGAGTTTAGTTATCTATTCTAAACAAAAGATTTGATTTCTAAATCAAATCAATTCCAATTTCGTAAGATTCTTCTCCTATAAATGTAATGTAATATGCTTGTGTAATTCCTACTTACACGCGTACAACCAGCACTCTCGATAGACATATTGGAAGGCTTTGATATTTTATTTGTTAATTACATTAATTCTTGTTTCGGCTCCTTGTCGTGGGCTTAGAAAGTGATGGAGTTTGGTAACATTTGATCCATTGTGGCTTTTCCTTTTGCTTTTAGTTATTTCTAAATTTCTAGTGTCTTTAATTTTTTGACCCCACCGCAATTTCTGATCTTTATTTGTGCATTCTTTGATTTATCAGCATCCGACGACAGACGTAAGTCCCATAAATCGAGGCACAGAATGCATAGATCATTGGGATCATCACATAAGACTATGAGTAGGTCCTTGTCTGGTGATTCACTGTCTAAGGGTTCTTCTGCTTCTACGCCGAATGGGTCCACGGTACTTTACTGTTTCTTATTCATAATTTATATCCCACCAACTTCGCACGGTAAAATTTCATTATTCGTTAATATTTTTATTAACATTATCTATCTCTTATTTTATTATTTATTTCTCTTTAGAAGGTTTATTTAAGTAAGCTGGAGATGGCTGCATTGTGGAGATATTGGCGACATTTTAATCTGGTAAATTCCTAACTCTACATGTTTTGGTTACAATTTCCCGGCAAAAGATGCGGTTGGAAGTGTGTCTCGTGTATACTTACTCCTAAAATGGATTAGGTGGATGCCGTCCCAAACCCATCAAAAGAGCAGCTGGTAGACGTTGTTCAGAGGCATTTCATGTCACAGGTACCTAAAATATTTCGTGATTGAATCATTTTTCTCTTGCTAATCATCAGTGAAATGTTGTTTCATTGGTAATTATTGGAATATGACTCTGTTCCAAAGATGGTGTTTTTTTGTAGTGAACTCTGCATGGACCTAAATCGCCTGGAGTTTCTTAACTGGATGAATCTCAACCATAAGAAATATACAAATTTGTTGTGAAGTTAAATAGTAAAATATAAAAATATGTTAGACAAATAAGCTGTGGTTAAATATATAACTAACGGGCTTGAGGTTATGTTTCTCTTAACTGGACCGTTGCATTCAAATGTGAATGCACCGTATATGCTTAATCTTCCAGAAGTTTGATGTAGTACTTGAACGAGTATTTGGCAATTACTGGGGTCCTAACGTTGTGGTTTTTTCTTGTGAAGCAAATGGACGAGTTGCAGGTCATTGTGGGATTTGTTCAAGCTGCAAAGAGGCTCAAGACTGTGTGCGATTGACACATGGTGACATGGAACCAAATGGAGTGAGATGTTATGATATTTTTGTAAGTTATAGTCTATGCTAACAGAGATAATGTGTGTAATATCCACTTCCATTCGTACTATGTAATATATATTGTCGGTGATTTTATCCTTGATATAGTAGTAGGTTAGTACTGAGGTTATAGAGGTTCTTACTTTGTCGTAGCAGCCAAGTTATGTAGATATATTATATGAGAAATGCTAGGGGCATCAAAATTTATTATTTTTTATCATCACTTAGCCATCAACTCAATTCATTTAGTTTAGTAATCCAAGAACATTTTATTTCATACTTTTCAATATTAATGGCTAACTGATGGCTAAAAACAACAAATTCTGATGGCCTTTTAGTATTTCTCATATTATATATGTGACCTTGCAACTGGATCTATCATTAGGGAAGTCTCCACAACTTTGTTTCCTTAAGCTTGATTCAATGTTCTTCTCAACTGGGAAGTGGATTTTCTGAGACCATAATGTATATATATTTTAGTTCTCCTAACTTATCTTCTTCTTAACCAAATTGATTCTGTTATGATCATATATACTGGTCTCGCTGACCAGTGCCAGTGCTAATCCTTTCCTTAGCTGTTTTTTGAGGACTAATTCATGATGATTTTAAATTGTTATTTTCTGTAATGACTTCGTTAAAATGTTTGCTAAGGTTGCTATTAGTTATTGTTTTTGAGATTGGTTGTAGAATCAGGGATTAGAAAATTTTTCTTTTCTTTTTTGGTAATTTTCTAGAAGTGTTGCCAAAATATTTGCTTTTGTCGTTTTGACTCGGTATTTCTGTTTTTCTTTTTCAATATATTAGGCATTATGTATCAGTGGCAGATTAGTTAAGTTAAATTAGTAGGTTAATCATAGTTTTTATTGCGAATGGTAGTTCATGGCGATGAGCAAAAAATCCGCCATAAAGTTATAGCGGATGACGTTGCGAAAAATGACGAAAATTGCGGATTATCTAAAAAATACACATATCTGTACAAAAGAACATGCAGAAAAATTGTAAATATAATAAACTATAAAATCTATCTATATAAGAAATTTTGTAATCTTAAAACATCCAATTAATATAGCAAATATAGTAGCAAATTTTAGCAAATAAACAACATCAAGTTCAAATCATAATTCAAAAGTCATAAGCAAGCCATAAAATAGAAGACATAAAACATAAAAATTATAAACCATCTACATTCTAACTCTCATAAAATTCATCCAAATTAACACGATTATTATCGTGTCCCTTTGCCCTCTCATCATCCTCTTATTCGATATCAATGAATTCAATCTCCTCTTCTTGTTCTTCTTCATTTTCAGAATCCTCTTCATCTTCATATTCTGGTTCTTCTTCCTCTTCCACAATTACTGCCTTTCCTTTTCCTTTTTTTGAAGCCTTAGACCCACTTGGTCTACTCTTTGCACCACCTCTTGCAGTTGCAGGTTCTTTTCTTTTTCTATTTTGTTGTCTTCTAGTATTTGTCGTAGGCTCATGTCCTTCCGTTGCTTCAAACACAAGGTTCTAACTCAAAGTGTTATCATTTTGATGAACCAAATCAGCATCATCATCCACATTATCATCATCTCGAAAGGTGGTAGTTCCAATTTCTCCCATTAACCACTCATTACACTCATCAATGTCATTGAGTGCAATAGGGTCAACTTCATCTTTAAGGTTGTACCTCTCGATGAGTTGTTGGTTATACTTTATGAAGACCAAACTCTCCATCCTTTCATGATCAAGCCTATTTCTTTTCTTAGTATGAATATGCTCAAATATACTCTAATTGTGCTCACATCCCAAAACACTACAAGTCAAGCTCAAGATCTTGATAGCAAGGTCTCGCATGTTTGGAGCTTCATGCCCATATGTCCGCCACCAAAATGCTATAAAATTAAAATAAATTTGTCTAAGCTTTTAATTGAACTAAATTTATAAAGTTTTGTAAAATTTATAACAATCTTACCGAGTGAAATCTTTTTTCTTTGAGATTTTGCAAAATCTGATCCAAAAAGTCCATAGCCGGCCTTGTATAGTGCTTGCTCTTCCAATATTTTCTTTTGCACAGCTTGACTTGGCACCAATCTAGTGATGCACTCAAACCACCCCTTTGTAACTTCTGAATCCAGCTCAATCCGAGGGTTGTCATAAAATAACTCGGGATTTAGAGCTAGCTGACGAAGTACTTGCTCTCATCATTAAGAAATGTTTTCATGATGCATTCCTTTGCCTTCTCCATTGCTTCATAAATATATCTCATTGGTGACTTCTTCTCCCTATCAACAAGTCTAAGTATCCGAACAAGAGAGCCCATGATCTTAAGGGTGTACTTGACATGATTCCAAAAGAAGGACATGATAACAATCTTTGTTACCTCCTTCCCCTTTTTCTCCTTTGACAACTTATTCTTTGCCCATTCATCCGAGGTGAACATTCTTCTCATATTTCCTTTCTTCTAATAAAGCCTTTCCAAAGAGAGAAATGACGTGAAAAATTGGGTGACTGCATGCCTTACCAACTCCTTATCATTTGTGAAGTGTCTCAACATAGCTAACGTGCTAGAGTGACTATAAGTGAAGCTAACCAAAGAAATGGCCTTTTTATGGTTTTTTGAATTAATGGTAACTTCCCAATGTCCTCAAGCATCAAATCCAAACAGTAGGCAGCACAAGGGGTCCTAAACAAATTTGGTCTGCAACTTACCGACAAGAATATAATTGCTCCCATTATCAGTTACAACTTGAACAACGTTGTGCTCACCAATTTTCTCCACAACATCATCAAGAAGCTCAAATAATTTCTGACCAATCTTCACATAATCAGAAGCATCAATAGACTTCAAAAACATTGTCCCAGCTGGAGAGTTTATAAGAAAATTAATAATGCTAATTTTCCTTTATCTGTCCAAGCATCTGACATAATAAAGCAACCATACTTTTCCAATTGTTCTTTATGACCCTTCAACAATCCTTTGGTGTATTTCAACTCCTCATTAAGTAGTGGAACTCTTAGAGTATGATAACTGGGAGCAGGTAAATTGGGACCAAAGCTTCCAATAGCCCAAAACATTTCTTGAAAACTCTTCAACTTTACTGGGTTCAATGGAATCCCAGCTTGGTAGAACCACCGTGCTATATATCGATGAACTCTATGAACTACTTCCTTATTACATACTTCCTTGATGTTTTGCAGCCTCAATTTCTCTCATTTGTTCCTTGCAATGGCAGTTTCAGGTCTTCTAACAAACAAGTCCGTTGGACCTCTCATGCTAGTTGCACCCCCTCTAGCTGCTGCCATTGGAGCTGGATTATGAGGTTTATCAATCCCTTGAGCATCTTCCTTCGACAATCCGAACCCCAAACTCTCTAAGTCAAGTTTCCTAGCATTGACACTTTGTTCTTCGGTGCTTTCCGGTGTGGCAGTTTGTTTTCTTCGATTCTTTTTCTGATTGTAATATTTCCATAATTCAGCAATAACATCTTTTGGGACCATTTTACATTCAACAATGTTTCCAGGCTTGATTATAAAGTGCTCTTTTACTAGTGTGATGCCTTCTTTCATAATTTTTTCACAAAAATTACATACAGTGTCATTGGTATTTCCTTTTTCTACAGTACTAATATATTTTTAGCCTGGGTCAACTTTATTGGATTGGATTAGAAAAAGATTTGTGTTTATGGATTAAGATACATTTGATATTTTTGAAAAAAAAGTTTTTAGAAATTAGGATTAAAATTTTTGGAATTAAAGGATGAGAATTTGTAACATGTTTATGCAAGAAATCATGAATTGAAATGTAGAAAATTAAAAAAATTATGAAGAAAAAACGAATTTACCTCCTCCCCACCATCCTGGCGTTAAACGCCCAAACGCTGCATGTTTTGGGCGTTTAACGCCCATGTGCAGCTTCTCCTGGGCGTTCAACGCCCAGCTGTTGCTTCTTTCTGGCGTTGAACGCCAGGAACTCCTTTGTCACTGGGCATTTTTATGAATGCCCAGGACGCTGTAAATCTGGCGTTCAACGCCCAGAAGGTGCTTCTTTCTGGCGTTCAACGCCCAGAAGATGCTTCTTTCTGGCGTTGAACGCCCAAAACAGCTCTTACTGGTGTTTTCGCACCAGTGAGCTTCTTTTTGCTGTTTTTATCCTTTGAATCCTTCTATAACTCTGTGAACTCAAGCAATTGCTATTTTACCTTGAAGATAATTGACATATACCTGTAAAAATCAATTAATTAACAAATAAACTTTGTAAATGGCTGGGTTGCCTCCCAGCAAGCGCTTCTTTATTGTCTTTAGCTGGACTGTTACTGAGCTTTAATTAAGTCTCAGTTTTGAGCATTCTTGCTCAAAATTGCTTTCAAGATAATGTTTGACTCTCTGTCCATTAACAATAAACTTTTTCTTGGAATCATTATCCTAAAGCTCTACGTATCCATATGGTGACACACTTGTAATCACATATGGTCCTCTCCACCGGGATTTCAATTTCCCGGGAAATAATCTGAGCCTAGAATTAAATAGCAGAACTTTCTGTCCTGCCTCAAAGACTCTGGATGACAGTTTCTTATCATGCCATCTTTTTGCTTTCTCCTTGTAAATTTTTGCATTTTCGAAAGCATTGAGTCTGAATTCCTCTAGCTCATTCAACTGGAGCAAACGTTTTTCTCCAGCTAACTTGGCATCAAGGTTTAGGAACTTGGTTGCCCAGTAGGCCTTATGTTCCAGTTCCACTGGCAAGTGACAGGCTTTTTCATACACAAGCTGGTATGGAGAAGTTCCTATGGGAGTCTTGAATGCTGTTCTGTATGTCCAGAGAGCATCATCCAAGCTTCTTGCCCAATCCCTTCTACGGTTAATTATAGTCCGTTCCAGGATTCTTTTAAGTTCTCTGTTAGAGACTTCAGCTTGCCCATTTGTCTGTGGATGACATGGAGTGGCTACCCTATGGCTAACTCCATAACAAACCAAAGCAGAGTAAAGCTGTTTATTACAGAAATGAGTGCCCCCATCACTGATCAATACTCTAAGGGTACCAAATCTGCTGAAGATGTGTTTCTGGAGGAATTTTAGCACTGTCTTAGTGTCATTAGTGGGTGTTGCAATAGCTTCTACCCATTTGGATGCATAATCCACTGCCACCAGAATATAAGTGTTTGAGTATGATGGTGGGAAAGGCCCCATGAAGTCAATACCCCATACATCAAACAACTCAATCTCCAAGATCCCTTGTTGAGGCATGGCATAACTGTGAGGCAGATTGCCAGATCTTTGGCAACTGTCACAGTTAAGTACAAACACTCGGGAGTCTTTATAGAGAGTAGGCCAGTAGAAGCCGCATTGGAGGACTCTTGTGGCTGTTCGCTCACTTCCAAAATGTCCTCCATACTGTGATCCATGGTAGTGCCAGAGAATCTTCTGTGCTTCTTCTTTAGGCACACATCTACGGATTACTCTGTCTGCACATCTCTTGAAGAGATATGGTTCATCCCAACGATAGTACTTTGCATCTGTGATCAATTTCTTTGATTGTTGCCTACTGTACTCTTTAGGTATGAACCTCACTGCCTTGTAGTTTGCAATGTCTGCTAACCATGGCACTTCCTGGATGGCAAAGAGTTGCTCATCCGAAAAGTTTTCAGAGATCTCAATAAGAGGGAGGGACGCCCCTTCTATTGGTTCTATTCGGGACAGGTGATCTGCTACTTGGTTCTCTGTCCCTTTTCTGTCTCTTATTTCTATATCAAACTCTTGCAGAAGGAACACCCATCTGATGAGTCTGGGTTTTGAATCCTGCTTTGTGAGTAGATATTTAAGAGCAGCATGGTCAGTGTACACAATCACTTTTGATCCTACTAAATAGGATCTAAACTTGTCAATGGCATAAACCACTGCAAGTAGCACTTTTTCTGTGGTTGTGTAGTTCTTCTGTGCGTCATTTAGAACACGACTGACATAATAAATGACGTGCAAAAGCTTGTCATGCCTTTGTCCCAACACTGCACCAATGGCATGGTCACTGGCATCACACATTAATTCAAAAGATAATGTCCAGTCTAGTGCAGAGATGACTGGTGCTGTGACCAGCTTAGCTTTCAGAGTCTCAAACGCCTGCAGACACTCCTTATCAAAGATAAATGGCGTGTCAGCAGCTAGCAGATTACTTAGAGGTTTGGCAATTTTTGAAAAATCCTTTATAAACCTCCTATAGAATCCTGCATGCCCCAGAAAGCTTTTGATTGCCTTAACATTGGCTGGTGGTGGTAATTTTTCAATTACCTCTACCTTAGCTTGATCCACTTCTATTCCCTTGTTCGAAATTTTGTGCCCAAGGACAATTCCTTCAGTCACCATAAAGTGACATTTCTCCCAGTTTAAAACCAGGTTAGTCTCTTGGCACCTCTTTAGAACAAGTGCTAGATGGTCAAGACAGGAGCTGAATGAGTCTCTAAATACTGAAAAGTCATCCATGAAGACTTCCAGAAATTTTTCCACCATATTAGAGAAAATTAAGAGCATGCACCTTCGAAAGGTTGCAGGTGCATTACACAGACCAAATGGCATCCTTCTATATGCAAATACTCCAGATGGATATGTGAATGCTGTTTTCTCTTGATCTTGGGGATCTACTGCAATTTGATTATAACCTGAATATCCATCAAGGAAGCAGTAGTATTCATGACCTGCTAGTCTTTCTAGCATCTGGTCTATGGATGGTAAAGGAAAATGATCCTTTCTGGTAGCTGTATTGAGCCTTCTATAATCAATACACATACGCCACCCTGTAACTGTTCTTGTAGGAACCAGTTCATTTTTTTCATTATGAACCACTGTCATGCCACCCTTCTTAGGGACGACTTGGACATGGCTTACCCAGGGGCTATCAGAAATAGGATAAATAATCTCAACCTCTAGTAATTTAGTGACCTCCTTCTGCACCACCTCCTTCATGGCTGGATTCAACCGCCTTTGTGGTTGAACCACTGGCTTAGCGTCACCCTCCAATAAGATCTTGTGCATGCATCTGGCTGGGCTAATGCCCTTAAGATCACTGATAGACCACCCAAGAGCTGTCTTGTGTGTCTTTAGCACTTGAATTAGTGCTTTCTCTTCCTGTGGCTCTAAGGTAGAGCTTATGATTACAGGAAAGGTATCACCTTCTCCCAGAAATGCATATTTCAGGGATGGTGGTAATGGTTTGAGCTCAGGTTTAGGAGGTTTCTTCTCTTCCTGAGGGATTTTCAGAGGTTCTATTATTCTCTCTGATTCCTCCAGATCAGGCTGAACATCTTTAAAGATATCCTCCAGCTCTGATTCGAGACTCTCAGTCATATTGATCTCTTTCATCAGAGAGTCAATAATATCAATGCTCATGTAGTCATTTGGGGTGTCTGGATGCTGCATAGCTTTGACAACATTCAACTTGAACTCATCTTCATTGACTCTCAGGGTTACTTCCCTTTTTTGGACGTCAATAAGGGTTCGGTCAGTTGCTAGGAAAGGTCTTCCTAGAATGAGAGTTGCACTCTTGTGCTCCTCTATTTCCAGCACCACAAAGTCAGTAGGAAAGGAAAATGGCCCAACCTTGACAATCATGTCTTCAATTTCACGCCTGATGGGTATTTAATGGAGCCATCAGCAAGTTGGAGACATATCCGGGTTGGTTTAACTTCATCAGTCAACCCAAGCTTTTTAATAGTAGCTGCAGGTATTAGGTTAATACTTGCCCCAAGATCACATAGAGCTTGCTTGGTACAAGTACCTTCTAATGTGCATGGTATCATAAAGCTTCCTGGATCTTTAAGCTTCTCAGATAAGCTTTTCAGAATGACTGCACTGCATTCTTCAGTGAGGTAAACTTTTTCAGTTTCCCTCCAATCCTTCTTATGACTTAAGATCTCTTTCATGAACTTAGCATAAGAGGGCATTTGCTCAAGTGTCTTTGCAAACAGAATCTTTATTTCAAGAGTCCTGAGATAGTTTGTAAAGCGGGCAAATTACTTATCCTGTTCCGCTTGGCAAAGTTTTTGAGGATAAGGCATTTTGGCTTTGTATTCCTCAACCTTAGTTGCTGCAAGTTTATTGCCTACAGATGTGGGTTGGGAAGCCTTTTTAGAAGGGTTATTATCAACACTAGTATGTGTCTGATCTCCCACTGTCATTTGAATGCCAGGGGTGGAAGCTGGAGTGGCGTTAGATGCCAATTCCTCACCTGTTGCCAGAACTGTGCTTCCTTTGGGCGTTCAATGCCAATTCCTTGCTTGTTTCTGGCGTTGAACGCCAGAACTGAGCATGGTTTGGGCGTTCAACGCCAGCTTTCCACCCATTTTCTGGCGTTTGAGCGCCATAATTATTCCTCTCTGGGCTCTTACTGTCCTCAGAGGGATTTTGGGTAGTTTGCTCATTTCTTGGCTTCCTGCTATCTTGAAGTGAGGTATTTAATATTTTTCCACTTCTTAATTGAACTGCTTGGCACTCTTCAGTTATTTGTTTTGATAATTGCTGTTCTGTTTGCTTCAACTGGACTTCCATATTCATATTAGCCATTCTTATTTCTTGTAGTATCTCCTTGAATTCGGCCAGCTGCTTTGTTAGAAAATCCAGTTGCTGATTGAATTCAGTAACTTGTTCTACCGAACTGAGTTCAGTAGTTATTGTTTTAGCCTCTTCGTTGATAAAATGTTCACTATTTAAGTACATATGCTGATTTCTGGCAACTGTATCAATAGGCTCTTGAGCTTCTTCTATTGTCTTTCTCATGTGTATAGATCCACCAGCTGAGTGGTCTAGAGAAATTTGAGCTTTCTCTGTAAGCTCATAATAGAAGATGTCTAACTGCACCCACTCTGAAAACGTTTCAGAGGGGCATTTTCTTAGCATCTCTCTATATCTCTCCCAAGCATCATAAAGAGATTCATTATCTCCTTGTTTGAAGCCTTGGATGCTCAGCCTTAGCTGTGTCATCCGTTTTGGAGGAAAATAGTGATTCAAGAATTTTTCTGACAGCTGTTTCCATGTCTTTATGCTGTCCTTAGGTTGGTTATTTAACCACCTCTTAGCTTGGACTTTTACAGCAAATGGGAACAGTAATAGCCTGTAGACATCCTGATCTACCTCCTTATCATGTACTGTGTCAGCAATTTGTAAAAATTGTGCCAGAAACTCTGTAGGTTCTTCCTGTAGAAGACCGAAATACTGGCAACTTTGCTGCACCATGATGATGAGCTGAGGATTCAACTCAAAGCTACTGACTCCGATGGAGGGTATACAGATACTACTCCCATATGAAGCAGTAGTGGGGTTAGCATATGACCCCAGAGTCCTTCTGGACTGTTCATTTCCACTTAAGTCCATGATGGAGAAAGGGAGTTGATGTGAATTTATTCTATTTATTTTATTATATATAAAAATTTTGAAATAATAATAATAAAATAAAATAAAATAAAGACGACAATAAAAATAAAAATAAATAAAAATAAAAGTAAAAATGAAAAAAAAGGAATTTAAAAATATTTTATGAAGATTTTCGAAAAAGTGAGGAGAGAGAAAGTGGTTAGGATATTTTTGAAATTGAAATTTGAATTTTTATAAACAAATTCGAAATTGTGGCTTAAAAATAGTTAGAGAAGATATTTTTTTGAATTTTGAATTTTATGATGAAAGAGAAAAACACACAAAAGACACAAGACTTAAAATTTTTAGATCTAATCCTCCTTGTTTTTCAAAAATTTTGGAGGGAAAACACCAAGGAACGCCAAACTTAAAAATTTTAAGATCAAAACACAAAGAAGACTCAAGAACACCTTGAAGATTCACAAGAACAATAAGAATAAAAGAAAGAACACCAAACTTAAAATTTTTAGAAAACTTCAATAAAATTTTCGAAAATTATAAAAAGATTAACAATAAAACACCAAACTTAAAGTTTGGCACAAGATTCAATCAAGAAAAATTATTTTTGAAAAAGATTTTAAAAAGAAGATACCCAATCACCAAGAACATAGACCAACGCTCTAGCCAATTGGGCAGTAAAGGTAACACTTGTTTTGAAGAGGTATATATATATATTTGAAAGACTAATGCTTTGGAAAAGACAAGAAAAACAAGAAAAGACAGAACAAGAAAACTAAAATCAAACAAGAAAAATAAACAAGAACAACTTGAAGATCAAGATCACAAATTCGAAAATTTAAAAGGAAAATATAAAATATGCAATTGACACAAACTTAGAACAAACACTAACTCACGAAAAATTAAAAATTAATAAGGAAAAGTAATATTTTTGAAAAATTTTGAAGAGAATTAAAGGACTCAAATTTAATGACTCTATAGCATCAATACTCTATTCCTAATCTAAGCAACAAATAAACCTTTAGTTGTTCAAACTCAAACAATCCCTGGCAACGGCGCCAAAAACTTGGTGCACGAAATTGCAATCACACTTTTGCAATCCGCACACTAACCACAGTGCACTGGGTCGTCCAGTAATACCTTACGTGAGTAAGGGTCGAATCCCACGGAGATTGTTGGCTTGAAGCAAGCTATAGTTATCTTGTTGATCTTAGTCAGGATGCCAATAGGGTTCTTTCGTTTTAATTGTAAAAAGTCAAAGGGCATAAGATAAATACTTGTTGTGCAATAATGGAGAATATGTTGGAGTTTTGGAGATGCTTTGTCTTCTGAATTCCTGTAACATAATGCTTCCTCACTTTCATAAATGCAAAATTCCTTTCCATGGCAAGCTGTATGTAGGGTGTCACCATTGTCAATGGCTACTTTCCATCCTCTCAGTGAAAATGGTTCAGATGCTCTGTCACAGCACGGCTAATCATCTGTTGGTTCTCGATCATGTCAGAATAAGATCCATTGATCCTTTTGTGTCTATCACTACTCCCAACACTCGCGAGTTTGAAGCTCGTCACAGCCATTCATTCCTTGAATCCTACTCGGAATACCACAGACAAGGTTTAGACTTTCCGAATTCTCATGAATGCCGCCATCAATTCTAACTTATACCACGAAAATTCTGATTAAGGAATCTAAGAGATATTCGTTCAATCTAATATAGAATGGAGGTGGTTGTCAGACATACATTCATGGATTGAGGAAGGTGATGAGTGTCACGGATCATCACCTTCTTCATAGTGAGGTGCGAATGAACATCTTAGATAGGAACAAGCATGTTTGAATGTGAAATAGAAATAATTGCATTAATTCATCGAGACGCTGCAGAGCTCCTCACCCCCAACAATGGAGTTTAGAGACTCATGCCATCAAAGAGTATAAAATTCAGATCTAAAAATGTCATGAGATACAAAATAAGTCTCTAAAAGTTGTTTAAATACTAAACTAGTAACCTAGGTTTATAGAAAATGAGTAAACTAAGATAATTGGTGCAGAAATCCACTTCTGGGGCCCACTTGGTATGTGCTGGGGCTGAGACTTAAGCTTCTCACGTGCCTGGGCTGTTTCTGGAGTTGAACGCCAGGTTGTAACCTATTTCTGGCGTTGAACTCCAACTTGCAACCTGTTTCTGGTGCTGAACGCCAGATTGCAACATGGAACTGGCGTTGAACGCCAGTTTACGTTGTCTATCTTCACGCAAAGTATGAACTATTATATATTGGTGGAAAGCCCTGGATGTCTACTTTCCAACCCAATTGAGAACGCGTCAATTGGACTCCTGTAGCTCCAAAAAATCCATTTCGAGTGCAGAGAGGTCAAAATCCAACAGCATCAGCAGTCCTTTTTCAGCCTAAATCAGATTTTTGCTCAGCTCCCTCAATTTCAGCCAGAAAATACTTGAAATTAAAGAAAAATACACAAAATCATAGTAAAGTCCAGAAATATGAATTTTTCCTAAAAACTAATAAAATTATACTAAAAACTAACTAAAACATACTAAAATCTATATGAAATTACCCCCAAAAAGCGTATAAAATATCCGCTCATCCCTTGTCTTTTTCTTTTTTTTTTCCTTTTTTAACTCAGATTTTACTTCTGTACTACATTTGTTTTACCCTTTTATATTTAAAGTATTAAATACGGGTACTCTTTCCCGCTATAACGGAGGGTTTTAACGAGGCCCAAATAAATTTCACTATGTTTTACCCTTCCCCCTTCTACATCCCAAAACGGAATAGAGATACAGCCACAAACACCGAGAGCTGATCACCCTCGGGGCCTAACACACGGATATCTCCGAACACTAACGGCCTACCAAAGGTCCCAAATCACAACGGCTTAAAATAAAAAGCCCAAACAGTCGCACGAGTCACTAAAAAGAAAGCAAGTTATGAGCGACCACGATGGTACAACTCAGAGTCCAAAAAGCATCAAAATACACGGCCTACGGCCAACCAAATATCCAACACAAAACAAAGTTTAAAACAAACCAAAATAAAACAAATAACAATAAAACTATGCAAGGTCAACAATCTGGCCATCGCGGACAGTCTTGAAAGCCCCCATTACCGACACATCCGCACCCGGGGCCAGCACCGAAGCTTGAGCCCTCATCGTTTTCTCGGTGGCCATGATAGCTCCCTTCGCGTCGACCAACAACTCCGCCTTCTCCTTCTTTAGAGCAGCAACTTTGGCCTTCAAAACCTCCAGCTCGTCAAGAATCACGGCAGCCTGAGAACCCGCATCGGAAGCCCGTTGCCGCTCCGCACTCAGCTGAGAAAGAAGCGAAGTCTCGACCTCGGAAAGGCGTAGAATCTCCGCCCCAGCTTCCTCCGAAGACTTCACTGCCTTCTCCCTCGCCACCTCGGCAGCTTCAAACAGCTCTTTCAACTTAGCCACCTCAGCTTGAGAATGACGGAGCTTCTTGTCCAACAGATCGACCTGAGCCATCACGGGCTCAGCCTTTCGAACGATAACAGCAGACCGAAGGAAGGCATGATACACCGACTTAGCTTGGAATGAAATATCACACTCATCAAAAAATGGCTCCGTTCCAGGCATCAAGTGCTGATCTATGAACCCCGAAGCATCAAAACGGCGGTCCATCACAGTAGGCACAACACCCTCCTCCCTAAAGGTCTCACTACTAGGCTCCTCAGGCCTCTTTCTTTTCCAAGAAGCCTCGGCAGCCGTCACCACAACAACTTCAGGCGAGCTCACAGGACCAGGTGAAGCCCGAGCACCAACCCTCACTCCCGACGAAACCACCTCCTGAGAAACAGCTCAGGAATCCACAGTGGGGTTGGAGGCAGGGTTAGCAGGAGATGCCGACGACCCCTCCTCCTGATCCATCGCTGCCTTCAAACGCGACAAGGAAGTCAAACCACCAGCCATCTCAACTGAGAGAAACCGAAGAAAAAACATCAAAAAACAACTAAAGGCACTAAATCGGGAAAACAAACATGAAAAAGAAGGAAACAACCACACACCAATATACGTCCGACAGGCCTCAAGATCCCCCATGACATCCCGAGGATTTAACGGGCGCTCCCCGAACAAATGCCACTAGACACTAGCAATATCCTTATCCTCAGGAGACAAGCCATCATAGGTGACCTTAGTCAAAACCGACGGACCGGCACCGAAGTTCCAATAGGTCGGAAACTGGTGCTCACCCTCTAACGTCAGCCAAAATGGATGATGCCCCTGGACAGGGCACACTTTAAAATACTCTCTCTTGAAACGGTGGAAAGAATCCTTAAACAAACCAAAAATACGGCGGTGAGGCTGAGTCCGGAACGACATATACCCTTTCTTATGCTTTCCCTCCTTAGTCGGAAGAGTACATAAGAAAAGAAAGAGAAACACAGGAACAGAAGCCGGAAGATCGAGATACTAACACACCAGCTCAAAAGACCAGACGGCGGCCCAGCTATTCGGATGAAGCTGAGACGGCGCCACAGAACACCGACTCAGCAAATCCTGAACAAACGGCGAAAAAGGAAGTCGCACGCTGAGCCGGGTAAACATCGACTCATAAACCCACTTCCAATCCGGCACAGTGGGTGAATCAAGATTCAGATAGCAAACACGCTCATCGGCATCCGGGAGGGCAAGCTCGTACTGCCGCTCCGCATCACCGCCACCACAAATCGCCCCCTGATCACGGAGCCTCTGAAGATCGGCCTCCGTCATCCGTGACGGAACGCCTCACACATCGCTAGTCACCCAAGCGTAACGAGCGGGGACGCCCCGGGAAGGGGCTATCAGAGTACCCACACCCTCACTCCTCCGCCGGTGCATACCTAAAACAGGGAGGAGCACCTCCATCAGCCTACTAACCCTACGCAGAAGCATGGAAGATAAAAATCTACTACCCACTATCGAACCAACACGGCGGTGTTCTGCCCCTTCAAACACGAATACCACCACCCCAAAAGACACAAATGCAGCATGAAAGAAAAACAGTAGAATAATGCATGACAAAATACAAAGCCACAAAAACACCACAAAAACGAAAGCAAGAAAGAAACGAAGGCATACCAACTTGATAATGCAGGAAAAGAGCCTGGAAAAAGCTGAGAAGTAGAAGTAGTAGCTCGAAGAAACACCAGAAAGCACCACAGAGAGAAGGAGAATTTTTTCAGAAGAGAGAACGAAAGGAAAATGAAATGAACGAGGGAAGTGAGGTGGAAAGCCAAAACGGTTTCAAAAGGGGCAGGAAAAGACGCAAATAGCCCTAAATAATAAAAAGGCGCATAGGGGCAATAAGGAAAAAGACACCTAAAACGTCCCCTCACAATAAATGCCCCTTGGAAAAAAGAAACCAATAAAGTACGCCTTGAAAAACGCAACAGGCGCATTGGGCACGGAAGAGACACGTCATGACCAAAACGGCCAGACAAAATCTTCGACACGACCATCAAGACTAGGGCCGACACGTCGACTCCCCCTCAAAAAATCAAACGACCATCCGAAGAGAACTAAAGACCTAGCTCACGGTCAAAACCACATCTCCCAGCGACAGACCGACCTTGCTCGCTCTCCCGCTGCGGGGGCAACTGTTACGGATCCGGCCCACGGATCCATGACCTGAGATTGAACCCAAACCCGGCTTCCCCGGTCCAACCCGCCTCACTCTCCTAGAAGGCCCAAAAGCCGGCCCTCTAGAATTCCTAACCGACTTTCGAATTCAAATGTCTTCCTTATCTTAGCCAGATAAGATAAGATAAGATAGCTACCATCACCTATAAATAGAGGACCCAGGTCCCCTCAGCTATTCATTCATTCCTCACACCTTCTACCTCTTAAATCCCTTCTGACTTGAGCGTCGGAGTGTCTTTGCAGGTACCTCCCCTCTCATTGCTCCAGTCAAGTAATCCGGCATCCGCCTCGACCCGCAAGTTCTCGATCCATCTCTCAACCCGTACCGGAGACATCCAGTACAGTATGTGATAGAAAATATTGTGAATGGTTGGTGAATTTACAAATTATTTTGGTTACTTTTTACATTGTTAATCAAAATTGCAATTGAGTGTTAAGAAAATTGTCATTCGAAAATTATAAGGGTATTTGATGATTTTGCATTCAGAGATTATGTAATATATACTTGACATAAGACATCTTACTATACCCAAAAAGAAAAGAAAACTCTCCTTTTGTTACAATTACATTACAGTGATTCTCCCAATTTTTTTTGTTGCCTTTTTTATTGTATCTTTTGTATAGTTTCCTTTTATAAAAGCGGGAGTCGATAACAAGTTCTACCCACTTCAATTCAGAGATAATCAGTAAAAACTATACACATACTTTAGTAAAAACTACGATATAATCATAAATTTCTTTGAAGAAAGGAGTAAAAAGTACTTTATGACTTGGTATTAAGAATATCTGCGTTAGTTGGAGAAATGCATACAACTTTAAGTTATTTAAGTTATCCCAATGAGATGCTGGTGTGTAGATTTTTGCTTCATACTCCCAACTGATTATTTACATGATGGATTATTTGTCAATACTCAATATGATATAAGGCAAGTAGTTAGTTACCCATTGGCCATTTTAATACACGGGAAGCTATGCACCTAATCCTTGGTTTCATCTACCACAAAATGGTGTCAGTACCATATGAATTGAACATTTTATGTTGTTTTATGGCCCTATACATATGAACGACAATATAGCACTCTAATTGGAATAAAAACTTATAAGTTACTGCCTTCAGTGATGTATTACATAACATAAGTTTGATTCGAGAAACACATTTATTGGTGATGTTGTTACCTACATTGAGTTCCTTGCTACCTTTCTTCTTGTTATTCTTGGCAAATTGTTGGGTAATAAATTCAGGTTTTATACCCCAAGCGTCCAGGGACTTATAGTACCAGATTGATAGTTTATTATTTGTGCATATTTTTAGATTCACATCATTCATTGGAAGAATATGAAAATTGAGTTTCAAAGTTTATCCAGAGACATCTAAAAACAATCTAAATATTGCGCAAGAACTTCACATGTGAAAAAAATGACAAAAGAACAAGAAATAATCAATAAAGAGCAAAAGATTAAGTTGGATGGTGCTAAACAAAAGATAAAAGATTAAAGACGTCAACTAAAAGTTCAACAGGAAAAGAATTGATTTTACTGAAAAGACACTTCATACTTTATATAAAATGTTAAATCTCCAACTTTCTTTAACTTTGTCTATTCCTGCAAAAGATGAGTTTAGGACAGACTTTAGTGATGATGAAGATGATAACATGAGTCATTGATGTCAGGAATATATGCTTTTTGATTTAGATTAAAGATTTTTTAGATGAATTAGTTAATACATTTTAATATATTCATGATTTGTGATCTTTTTAAAGACTTTCTTTGTTTTAGATTAATTATTTTTTTCTTATTTTAGTTTGTTTACATTTATAGATATAAGTATTTTAATAATAAGTCTTTTATTAAAACTTTTCTTGCAATTAATTTTTTCATGCCTTTATTATAGGTATGTGTTTATAATTTTAATGATATAATATAAAAAATTTATTTATTATAATAGTCTTAATATAAAAAGTATATCGTATACAAAGTTTTTAATAAAATTATTATTTTTTAAAATATTTATATTAAATAGTAAATTATTTTGTATGATCATTATTTAAAAAATTATATTAAATTTGTAGAAAATTTTTGTGAAAATAATTTTTTATTTTATACGAGATTTGTTTGAAATACGTAAATTATATTGAATTAAATCTGTTTGAAATTTAATCGAAAAAAAAAATCAATTTGTCTAAAATTTGTTTGAAAAAATGTTATATTTGACTCAACTCATTAGAAATTTGTCTAAATTAAAATATTTTTCGTTTGAAATTTGTCCGAAATATATTGTATTTTATGTTGACTAATCCATCTAAAATATATCATAATAGTTAGAAATATGACAAATAAATGTCTATTCAAAATTTGTTACAAAATTGTCTATATTAAGTTTCAGATGAAATTTCAAACAAAATATAAATTAGCAACAAGGATTTTTGAGATAAAAAATTTTGTCTAAATTTTGTTCTAAACAAAAATTTTGTCTTTAGTTTGTTTAAAATTAATCTCAATTTTATCTTAAAATTCATCCAAAAATTACACGCCGATTGGCAATCAAAGATCACAATCAAGTAATTCATGATTCAAGTAAAAACAACACATGATTAATTCTTTAATTTATAAGCAAGAATAAGTTCATATATGGATCGAATAACCGTTGCATTTTTATCAAGCTAAACAAGGAATGGATTCCCATTCAATTGCCAACGACCTCAAGCATAAATTGTACAACGGCTAGTTGATGTAAAAGGAAAATTATTTTTACACTAAAGAAGAGATATGAAGTTCTATATATTGATGAATCATCAAGGAAGAAGGTAACTATTTTCGTGCATATTGAAAACTATAAAAACAGCCCTTTTTCTTATTTTTGAGTGTATTTTTATTTCTCTTTTATCTAGATTTAAACTTATTTTGAAAGATATAAAAAATAAATAAAGAAAGTAGTACACACAAAAGTCATTAAACCTTTGATTGAGAGTTTTGATTTTGAAAATGTATTAGATTAGAGTGCACTTGATTCTCCTTATTAACTAGCTTGGGTTAGTATTTAAGTGATTTATTAAATTTGGAATAGTTTAAACATGTAATTTACAAGAGTGTGAGTCTCTTAAAATTAGGATTTGTAATTAATCTTTATTATAATAAAAATTTTACCATTATTATAATAGAGACTAGACGTATGTCACATTACACTTTATAACCAAATTAAGATATATTGTGATGTTACTCTTCTTTTTTCCCAAAATTTACAACTTGCATTTTTATTTTATTCTCTTATTGCGGAAAGAGACAAAAACAAAAATAATCTTTTACTTATCAATTTTGTTGCATAATAAAAAAAAAATATTAATCATTTATGTTTTATTGAGTCAACCCCGTTGTCAACTCACTTGAAAACTTTCACAAACCTCCACCTCCACTAGCCACCTAATCCTATTCCAACCCCAACCCCAATCCCAACCCCACCTGAACTAGCCCAACCACATCAATGTCAACGCCCTTCGCTCATTGTCACCTTCGTCCAACTTTTCACAATCAATCATTAACGACAACATCAACCATTTTTATAAACAGAAATAAATCAATTTCATAAATTAAAAAATTTAACAAACACTCGAATTCAAGACAAGAAGTAAGAAGACAAGAGTCCGAAAATGAATATAAAAGCAGAAGAGGAGCTTAAAGACAACAGCAAAGAAGAGGCAGAAAAAGAAGGCTTAACAATGGCAGAGTTAGATATAACAACTGCCATTGAGCTTGAAGGCAAAGAATGGAAGCACACACTAACCTAGAGATGGAGGTCAGTGAGGCAAAGGCGATGGCAGTGGCACCAACCACATGCTGGAGGTGATGGCAATAGCGTTGTTGTTGATCTGGAAGAGAAAAAAGGGAGGCTTTGGGAAGGGGATGATTCGGAGGATTATACCATGCTTACTTTTACCAGGAAGTTGGTTTGCAGGTGGGTCGGAGGTGGTGGTGAAGAGTATTAAAAATTGGAGGCGGAGTCGAATTAGAGTTTGAGAATTTTTTATAATTTAGATCATTTTATTTATTGAAACCTATTTTTTAGGATTACAACTTAGTCAAATTTATAAGCATTATAATTTTATCGGTCAGCTTTACTACTTTAGTCTTTTGGTCGTTACGCTATTTATTAACTTAAATTCGACTATGTTATGTAACTTTAAAAGACGATGTTCATTGAAAGTGCTCTTGGTAGGTCGTCGCCCATAACCAATTACAAGGACAAAGTTTTCAAACAAATTATTATTAGACGCACTACTTTTCTATTACTGTTTATTATCCATAATGAAACCAATAAAGAAGAGTAGTTCTTCATATTTTGGGGGGGGGGGGGGGGGTGGTTTTAAATTAGGATTTAATTATTTCGTAGTAAATGCATTCTAATATTCAGTCACAAAAATAAATGCATTCTATATTCATGCACTACTATCACATGGACCAAATTTTTCATTCAATTATCTACTTTCTTTTTCTTTTTTATCTTTGGATTCGAAAGATGTTAAAATCTATTATATATCTCTAATTTTAGAATAAAAATATGTCACATGTTATTTTTTTATTGTAATTGGAATCAAATTTTTTTCTCTAAAATTAAGAAATTCTCTTTTTCTCCTTATTAATTTTACAACCAAAATATGCGACATGTCACTTTCTCATTATAATTGAAATTAAATTATTTCCTCTAAAATTAAAGAATTATTCCCTCCTCCTTACTAATTTTACCAAGGTTGCGAGAACCGGACCGGTCAATGAACCGGTGAGGTTACTGGTTCAATGGTTTAATGGTTCGACCGGGGTTCAACCGGTTTAATTAAATATTAAATAAAATTATAAAAAAACCTAAAAATAATTTTAAATATATTAATTTAATAAAAAACCGTTAAAAAACTGGCCGGTTCGACCGGTTTACCGGTTAACCGGCCAGTTCAACCAGTTTTTTACCGGTTTTTCGTTGGCCGGTTTTTGAGCTTACCCGGATCGGTTAACTGACCGGTTCCCGGTTTTTCCGGTTGAACCGGCCGGTCCGGTCCGGTTTTCAGAACCATGAATTTTACAACCTAAATGTGCCACATGTCACTCCCTCATTGCAATTGAAATCAAATCTTTGGCTCCAAAATTAAAAAGTTCTTCTCTCCACCCTCTTCCCTCTTCCTTTCTCTATTTCTCTCGTTCCTTCAATCACTCTATCTATTTTATATATCTTTATCAATATCAATAATTAAATACTAATTTGACAATCAAAATGTGCAACATAACATTCTATAATTGCATTAAAATTGAAATTGAAATATTAAAATTAAAATTGAAATATACCTCTATTATGTATCATATATTACTATCTAATTTAATAATCAAATGCATTACATAATACTCTCTTATTAAAATTGAGAGAAAATATTTTTTTTCAAAATTAATAAACTTCCTTCTTAAATTCTCTCATCTACTTCTCTCCATTTTTTTATTTCTCTCTATTATTTTTACTCTATATATAATTTATATTTTATATTAGTAATTTGACAAATCAAAATATGTCATCCGATATTTTTTTTACAATTAAAATAAAAATTTTTCTTCAAAAATTAACAAACTCTTACTCTCTTCATCTTTATCTTTCTTTCTCTTTTCTCTCATTCTCTATTTTTCTATCTTTTTTTTTACAGAAAATGAAATTAACAAAATAATATAATTTAAATAAAAATATTATTATTATTATTGTTATTATATACATAATTTTTTAGTTTTTTATTTAGTTTTAAATTTTTACTGCTTATCTTTTTAATTTATATTTTCATTTCTCTTCTTTCAAATATTTATTACATATAATTTTGAGAGAATACTAATGTTATAATTAAAAGTTAGAATCAAGATTCAATTATTTTAAAAAAAATTAATTTTGAGTTAGTTTTATAACTACCAGTATAATTTTTTTATTCTAATATCTAATTATATTTTTATATACATAGAGATAAAAAATATTATTTTTAAATAGTAAGTATAAAAATTAATTATTTCTATTTTGCAGCAGACTTAACAGTTAACACCTAATTAAATATAAAAATATACACGTTAAATTGTTTTAAATTTTAGATAACAAATGTTAAAATTAATTATTAATAAAAATTAAACTTTTTCATATAAAAATGATAACTAAAAATATTATTATTTAATTTTTTATTTAAAGATACTTTGATCTTCTTAGCTAAAGACTTTTATCAACCTACATTTTTTTTATATAAAAGTAGTTTAATTTTATAAATCTTTTGTGTCATATATAATCTATATTGTCCGAACAAAATAAATCGTAATTTTAAAAAATTTATATTTCCGTAATATTATTACGGATAAAAATACTAGTATACACTAATTTGAATATGAAAATAATGTTTGAAAAAAACAATATAGCTCAACTAGTTATCATGATTTCTTATTGTAAAATTAGATGGTGTAGTGGGGACAAGGAGCGGTGGGAATTAGGAGTAGTAATAAGTAGAGGCGCCGGTGAGAAGTGAATACCTTAATGCAAAAAAGCAGAAACATATTAGACACGCCTATAAAGTTTGGTGGTCGGTTGGTGCTTTCATTGACATTCATAATAAATTATTATTCTTCTTCCTGTGCCGCAACCAAACACGCCCCAGTTTTAGGATATATGGCAAACCCATCATTAACGCGAATCCCTTTGTTATGTACTAAATTAATCAATACGGTAGTGCGTGTGGACTTGTATGCTACAACTTTTGACCATTTTCCCTATATAAGTCGTAACGTAACTGTATGTTACATTTTCAGTGTGGTAAGGAAATTGATAAAAGCAACAAAACAAGGGATGTGTAGCTTTCAAATGTGGATTGTGTTTCTCTTCTCATGTTTGTTACTCTTCAATTCATGTGCACTAGTCTACTCATACCCCAACACCATTTACCCTAACACTCCTCCACTGCACCCTCACCACCGGGCACCACCACCACCACCTGGGTGCCACCACCGCACACCGCCGCAGCTGCCTCCAAAACATAGGCCTCATAAGGCTCCACCACCACCGCCGCCACCCCCGGCCGCATTCTACTTCTTCTCGCCGCCACCTCCCAGTCCACCACAACCACATTATCATTATCCTAAAACACCAAGATCGCCACCATCACCGCAACCACAAAGGTATCGGCTATTTTGATTTGGTCCAAACAACATCGATCAGTGAAGGAGAATTGCTTAAAGTCTTAAACTATGGTTCTAAGTTTTAAGTCCTAACAAAGGCATGGCCGCTAAATCCATGTTAAAGCTATATATACAATACACACTAACACTAGTGTAGTGTGATGAGTAGTGCTTTAAGCTTAGACTATCTTGAATTTACGTTACTGTTCTGCTCTGTCTTTGTAAGATTAACTATTATAATCAATTAAGTAAATTCCTAGTTTTTACCTTAACTCGGAAAGCTGGTGTAAAATCGTAATTCATAAAATTATAAAACAAAACATAAATATAATTCATAAATTATAAAAATATAAAAAATTTGAGAACATGAAATTAGTTTTATGAATAAGTATTAAATAAGTCAAATCACACATAATAATTGACATAAATTATCACAACTCACAACTCAATAGTTTATACAGTATAACAATTAGGGGCGGAACTAAAAATTTTTTTGGGAGGGCCAACATGAAAAATATAAGTTAAGAAGAAAGGAAAATTAAAAATTAAAAAGGAACTAAACTAAAAAATTGAGGCTTATACATACATATTATTTATTTTGGGGGGCCAATGCCCCCTTTTTCTATAACTTGGCTCCGCCACTAATAACAATATTAATTAAATTCAAATAACAAATAAAACAACTAAATTACTAGATGTCATTCTTCACTCCAAGTAAAATTTGTATTACAAATATATTAGATTAGATCTAGACACCACGACCAAAAAAAAAAATCAATTATTCAAGCATTTAGAATAGAACAAAACAAAGTACAGAATAGCAAATTAAAAAAAAAAAACATTCCAAAATCATATGTATTATGTACATTATATGCTAATTGTTATAGAGTGGAAACTCATGTACAATTGACTTTACCTGAAATTGATGGCTGAAAGTGGTTAAATAATTTGATTAATTTGACTAAATTTCCATCTAACGACTCTTAGCCATCAACTTCACATGAATAACATATATTTTATCACTAATTAATACAAAAATAACATATATTTTTTTTTCTTAACATTTACGATCTTCTTCAAAAATACTCTAGATAAAATAAAATTAATCATATTAGAAAACTAGTCTAATTTTTTAGAAAAGAAAAAAAAACACTTGTATGCCAATATGAAAATCTTTATTATTTGATAATTATATATGCCGGAGGGAGTAGTCCATGTTACATTGAAGAAGTAAAAGCCGAAGAATTAATTGATGAACATGAGATCAACAAAGGATATACACAATCTTTTGGATCGATGCTTATTCTATATGTTAAGACAAATGAATGCCGACCCAATCGTGCCATAGTTTGCGGGCACAAACTAGAAACTATATATATATATTTTTTTTAACAAAAATAGAAAGAATCGAACCCACAATTTTTTAGATAAATATAAAAAAATTATGTCATTTAAACTATAATTTATTGATAATCTTACGTTAATGAACATATCAATGGCGGCATATATTTATAAAAAATTAATTATTAATTTGTGATTGTGCATAGAAATATATTGAATTGGATATCTCAATTTTTTTATGATACTACTGAAAGTATTATTCGTTTATGACTAGTTTAATTATTTTGGTATAAAATATTTGATTATTTTAGTAATTTGTTATTTAGTTAAAAATATATAAATATATAATTTCTAATTTAAAAACTGATTTCTAGTATATCAAACATTTTTTATTAGCATATATCATATCAACCAGCTAATAAAAGAAAATTACACATTTAAATTTTTAAAATTATAACTTCAAAATCTAAAATCTATACAATCAAAATTCATGATAGAGAAAATTGATAGTTTTTTTTTTTTTAATTGTTATACGAATTTATCCGTTACTACATTTGGAAAAATAACTAGTTTCTTTTGCCGTGTTTTAAGGGTGGAATTGGAAACTGAGGGTCTTTGAATTTTCTTATGGTTGAAATTATATTTTTGTAGCTGTCAATTCCTTATTTCCTACGTAACCAAAAATGACTAAATAATACTAAAAATGTAATACTAATTCAAAATTATTGAAGTATTCAACGACCATTTTCTAATCTCTCTCGCACACATATATGAGAATGACATTTATAATATATATATAACATTTACGTTTTTCATATATCTTTTAGATAAATGTATTGCTTCTTTTTTATTTATTTTTTGGTCAGAACATATAATAATACGAGCTCAATTATACCAAGCAGTGATTCTGGCCCAACAAATAAGGTGGGGAGTGAGATTGAAACAGTTGGGCCGAATGACCAAGCCCCAGAGCGGAGAAGCATTAGAGTAAGGAAACAACGCACATGGATGAAAGACTATGTGTGTGTTTCGGTTTGTAAAATTTGTATAAAATTGATTTTGTAAACCTAATTTTAATGAAAGTAAGTTTGTATCCAACGATTTATGTTTAGTCATTTTTATATTAAAATGGATTAAATATTATTTGGATTATACTACTTAAAATACATTTTTAGATGAAAAATTATTAAAATAGGCATCAACTTAAATAATTTTTTTTATATTATCCTATCATTTTAGTTTAGATATTTAAATAATTTTATTAATTAATTTTATAATAAAATTAATATTTATTTATTAAAATAAAAATAACATATAAAAATTAGTAAAATATTTTTATATTAAAAATAAGAAATATAAATTATATATATATATAAGATTATTTAATCAAATATGTTATATTTTTTAAAATTTTAAATATTAACATGAAAATGTTAATTTAGTATTTTTTTATATCGTATTTTTATTTTAATACTCTCAATAATCTTATTCTTAATATTATTTTGGAATTCAGCGTTTATGATTTTATTAATATATATAATTAATTTTTTATTTAATTTATCTTTTTTTAATAGGATCATAATCTATATTATAAAAAAATTACAATAAAAAATTGTATATACTAGAATTATAATTATAAAAAAATACTAAAAATAATAAAATTAAATATTTATATTGATAGTGATGAAAATAAATCTAAAAGTTCTTGATGATGTATTTTATATAGTATATTTTTAGTTCTTTTAGTACTTTTTTTAGTACCTATAGTTTTTTACTATTATTATTATTTATGGTTAATTTTTTGTTTAATTTATTTTACCTAATGTGATCAATAAATCATATTATAAAAATATAAAAATAAATATAATATACAAGAATCACAATTATAAGAGTGTATAATGTCAAATAAAAATTTAACAAAAAAATAAAAATAATAAATAATAGAAAAGAGAGCTCATATAAAGAGAAATAATAAGAATTCTATAAATAATATAATAACATGTCTAAAGGATAAAATTGGTAAAGAAAAAATAGATGCTTAGTGTAAATGGCTAAAAGCCCGTTAGTGAAATGCAGAAGCTAGAAATTGTTGCTTCTGATAAACGTGATTTTGACTACAAAATCACTCCTACGTTTGCCAAACCAAAAATTAGCCAAACAAAAAATTAAAACTTTCAATAAGTTTAAACGTACTTTTTCTTTTCAGACGAATTTGCCAAACACACCCTAAAAGTGACGGGTATATCGAAATTTGCAATTATTTTCTTTATATATATATATATATATATATATATATCAATTTTAGCTCTATGAAAGCAATATAGGAATAGAATCCACTGCTACGGGGCTTAAGCATTTGATCAAATATATTCGAATTAATAATATTTGCAACGTCGAGTTTTGTGTGGCGGTTTGGTTGTGAATCCCTGGTCGGCACAATATGATTATTTGGATTATTGTAGATTGATTGATCAAGTTTGCTTACTTTTTGTTTATTCGAATGAATTATTCATTGAAAAAATTGGTGAAACTGTACATTAAAAAGATAGTGAAATTGCACGATGTGCTAATTGCTTTTGTGTTGATATGAACTCAAAAGGTCAAACGTCTTAAGTTTTGAATTGATAGCCAAGACAGCAGAGAACAGATTAAGCAAATTCGAGTTAAGATTTTAACTAAGTAAGTCGACAGAAGAGTTATGCGAATAAAAAAAAAAGAAAATGAAGAGAGTTTGAAAAAGAAAGTTAAGTGTTCTTGAAGGTTATTCCAACAACTGAGATCGAAAAAGTAATTAAAACCAAGAAGTTTAAAACTTCCGCTATATTGGTTCCTCCCAAATTCTGAAGAGGATTGGTGGCCAGTGGCATATCAAAATAGTTTTACTGATATATCTTTTAAATCTACACAACATACTCCACATTTCGTAGCTTCGAAAGTACACATCTGATGCAACCCATATCTTATAACCTGAATCAGTTCAATTGAAAGAAAATTTAAATGTTTTAAGTGATTCCAGTCAAGAGTGATAATGTCAGTATAAAAAACTCCAAGGAAAAGAAGTCTCGTTAGAAAAGGTTGTTTGGTATCAAACTGGAATCAAGGAACATATGTGGGAACTTGAATTGGAGATGAGGAAGAGCTGACCACACTTATTTTCAGATGATTGAATTTTGGGGCAAAATTCATAATTAGGTGGATAGAATATAAAATTATGTAAATTAATAAATAAATAAATAATAAATTAATTATGAACTACAGAAATTAAAAAATTAAATTTTATAATTTAAAGGAGTAAAAATATTTAAAATATAAATTTAAACACTAATTTTAAAGATTTTGATTCAAAATTGGGTCAACGGGCTAAATTGGATAAACCAGCCCAAGTGGACCTAAGCCCACATAACCAACCCCAACATAAGCAAGCTTTCAGCCTCTCTTCCCCCTTTCTTATTGTGTTCCACGGAGAAGAGAACTGAAGGGAGAACAAAACACTTGTACACTATTCACTCCAAATTTCCTTTGCTCATAACTTTTAATTCGAAGTTTCGATTGCCGCATTATTTGCGGTCACACATTCGTCTCGTCAAGCTCTTCAATTTTATTTGAACAAAGTGGTAAGGATCTCTGAATTTTGTGCCTAATTCTTCATTCCTTTCATTTGTGCAAATTTGGTTTGGGTATTGAGATATTTTCATGATTTTGGTGGTTTAGGTGCAATCTAGCATTGGGTAATTGTTGAGTTTTGCCTTAATCATCGGTGGGTAAGGTAAGAAACTACTAAACCCTTGTAAATTGATGAATTAGTAAATTCTAGTGTTTGATTTTGGTATATTGTATGAAATTAGATTGAATAAATGTAAATTGGAGTTAAATTAGTGAATTGGAGTTGGAATAATAAAGCTTTGGTGGCTGGAACTTATTGGATTTAATTTGGAGTTTTGAAAACTTGAATTGTGGTGTTTTGATCTTGGAAAAAATTGGCTAAGGTATGGTTTTAGTTTCTTGTAGTTAATATATAATGCTGTGTGAAACTCAAACTAGTAGCCTTTAAGATAGGTTTGAATTTCATGAATTGGTTAATTGATGAATGAAAATTGTTGAATTTGGTATTGAATGTGTAAATTGTGAGTTTGTGATTTTGTGAGTGAAATTATTGAATGACGTTAATGTTAAAGATTGAAGTTGACAAAGTGAAACTAGATGTGTGATGAGAAGAAATTTGTCGGTAAATAATTCACAAATAAATTCTCGTTACAAGTATAGTTTCTAAACCAACAAAGAATCCTCTCATACAAAAACTTGGTTGTCACAAGTAACAAACCCCAAAATATAAACCGAAGTATTCAAACTTCAGGTCGTCTCTCAAAGGAATTGCAGGGAAGTATTATTGTTATTGGCTATGAAGTATGTTTTGAGATTTTTGAGTCAAGATACAAGAAATGTAAATTGCAAAGGAAATAAACTAATAACTAAGAAAGCTCTTGGCAAGGTATGAAAACTAGAAATCCTATCCTCATTATCCTCCTCAATTGTGACAAGAATTGTCCATTGCTCCACTTAGTCAACCTCTAACTATGAAGGAAAGTGAAGTGGAAATAATTAATTTGATTCCTCAAGTCCTAGTCAACTCCTAAGGAAAGACTAGCTTTAGTGGAATTCAAATCAACTATAGTAACTTTCAATTATTAATCAACAAGAGAGTTTGATAACCCAAGAGTCACTAAATACTCAACCAAAGCCAAGAGGAGAGAAATCTACTCTAGCATTCTCCCAAGCATTTTGTCAAACACTTGGAAGGCATAAAAGGAAAGTAAAATCGAATTGCAAGAAATATGGATCTACAACTACTAATTGAAAGAAATTAACAACAATAATTCAAATCAACAATAAAAGAAATCAAACTCAAATTGAATTAAAGGAAAATAAGAGGATGGGTAGAGTACTTTGTTAGCTATATTACCATTTATCATCAAAATTATATTTGTTAACATGTTCTTTTATGCATGTCCTCTCAGATCTGAAATTGAAACTCAAGAATTAGAAGAAATCTTAAGGGAATCTAGGAAGAAGAAAAACAATGAAAAATATGCTGCATTGGGGTATGTCTTATTGGGGTGTATATTTCAGATTTTAAGGTTTTTTCTTTACTAGTAATTGTTTCTTATTTCCCAGGGAGAAGGAAGCTGACCTGCGATCGACAGAAGGTCACTATGTCTCATCTGAAATGTAAGAAGCTATATTTGATAAAATCTTGTTATCCTCATTTAACAGTATGGTATTTTTGTGAATAATATGTACTCTATTATGTTTAGAATACCGGACGTAAACTTAGGAAGTGATGATCCTTTGTCTCAAGGACACACTGATCAAAGTAGCGTAAACAAACCGGCAGAGAGCATGTTATTTCTAATAACCGTTGCTTTTATTCTTTTATTACCTTATACTTCTAATTTTGTATATTTTTTTTAGAAAAAAAAGCCCTTTAATGTTTTATTCGAGGAAAAAAAAGGCAGGAAAAAAAAAGCAAAAAATGCAAGTATGTAAGTTCTCAAAAAACAAAGCCTGTCTTTCTTTCGAATGCTTCGGGTGTATTTTTTGACTTTCTTAGGGTGTATTTTAGGTTTAGTCTAGTTGAAGAGTCAGTCAGTGAGCCAGCTGAAGAGAACATGATGGTTGTGAGGGAAGAAACACAGTCCGAAGTGCTTGCAATGTGAGTTTCTCAAGAAAATTTCAACCTTATAACCTTTTTATTTTCGTGTGCTTTGTTAACCTTTTATTTTTCTTCTTATTTAGAGTTCCGATTCAAGTTTGTCTACCCCTGTCCCAAACAACCACAGTTCCGGAAGTTGAACAAACACCTCTGACAGAAAATGATCTAACTCCTTTGCTAAAAATTGAAGGAACTACAAAAAGGTAAGAAATAATCTTGGGTGTGTATTTGGTTACAGTTTGGGTGTATATTGTCCCTGTTTGGGTGTATATATTTTCACGATTGATTCCTAACTAGTTTTTTTATAACACGATTAATTTTACCCCCTGCAGCACACCAGATCACCCCAAAAACCTGAAGAAAGCATACCCGCGCTTCCACCAGCTCTATCAAAAATGTAAGTTTATCAAATTAAAATCAACGTTTCATTATCATTCGTATATTCTTATTCTTAATATATGTTATACATAATCACGCAGTAATCCATCCCCAGAAGACGCTGCTACGCTGATGATGATGGCACTGACAGCATCGTATGTTCCTAAAACAGATCCGATGTCATCATTCAGTCTTGGCTTAACTGATTCAAGCCAAGAAGAATCAGCAACACAGGAGGGGGCGACAACACAAGATGAAGAGAAGGCAAAAACTCCTGAAACCCCAAAACTGCTAGAACAATTAGGGGATCTGGTAGAAAAAATAGCAAGTGGTGGGGTGACAACAAAAGGAAAAAGCCCACAGATTCGAAAGGAGAGTGGTGGACAGAGTTTCAAGAAGTTTGAAACTTCTGCGAGGACGAATGAAGATACTACTGACATGAAACAGAAATGCAACCTCTGGGCCATACAAGTGAAGACATACGCAAATGGACTAACTAATGAGTTTGACACCGTGTGCACATTCCAAGCCCAAGATAAATACATTTTGTCAAAAGTCCACCTTGCATCACTCGCATCTGAAACGCATATAGAAGCTAAGGTAATATTACAATAACATAAATGTTTTTATCACCAAAATTAACTGCAATGCTGATTCATGTAAATTTATTTCGGCATCTTTTTCTAGATTGTGTCTGCCATGTGCCTCATCCTAAACCAGCAAAAGATTAAAAGGATTCAAGAAGAAGTATACTGTCTCCCCCCTAATATTGTGGTAAGGGTTTGTTCAACGAATTTTGGGTGTATTTTCTGCATTCCTTTGGGTGTATTTTATGTCTTAAATTTGGTGTATTTTCTGTGTTCAATTGGGTGTAAGTTGTGTATTCATTTTGGTGTATTTTCTGCATTTGTTTGGGTGTATTTTCTGTATTCATTTGGTGGTTCACAATTTTTGCAGAATATGGCCATTGTAAATCATCCAGAAGGGGTATTCTTACAGCCTAAAACCAATAAGCCATTCAGGGTGGAAGACTACCCAATGTTTATACTCTTCTTGGACCTTAAAAAATTAGCATCGCATCGTTATGTAAGTTTTCATTTCTAAAACTTCTTATTACCATTTTTTACTTATGTGACAAACATATTAAAACAGTGTTCAATCTAAACATATTTCAGATTTTTGCACATGTTTGCCATTCAGAACATTGGTGGTTATGGTTGGCTGATACAACAAAGCGGAAATTTTATATAGTCGACCCACATCACACGAAATCCCTGTCCAATAAGAGAACAGTCCTAAATACATTCATTGTAAGTTGGTTCTGTGTTTTGTATTTTAATATTTGGATGTATTTCTGTTCAATATAAGGTTTAAGTTTGTGCTCCTTTGGGTGTCTTCCTTTATTAAATTTATTCATGTATTACTGATTTGTTTTGTGTTTAATGGATATATAATTTCACGAATTAGAGTATATGCTGGGGGTACCTCTGAAAACAAGGGACAAGGACAAGGAAATTGACCCACCATACATTAACATCTCAGGCCAAAAGACAAGGTATAAATCTTTGACTCTGAAAATTAAACTTTCTTATATGTAATTTGTAATTTATTTTCTTGGTTTTCAGTTATGACTGTGCTATTTACATAATGAAGTGGCTTGAGATACTTCAACCCGAAAATATTAAAAAGGTTAAAGTATGAGTGGGACAATTGGACCCAGGTAAATGTGTTTAAAACTAAATAACTCTGTATTACTTTATCAATTAACATGGTTGATTAAACAGAATATTCTTTTTAACTATAGGACGAGGTGGACCACTTTAGAGTAGAATATGCTTCCCGGATTCTATTCCATGAAATGAATCAAGACAAAGCTGAAGCAATTAGAGGAAGTAATGCAATAAGACTGTTCAAGTCATCCTCATTTTTATTGAGTACATATTGTCAGATAGGTTCTAATGATATTGACACTGATTAATGTAACTGTTAGGTAGTCTTGTAAATAGAACACATGCTGTAAAAATTTGTATTTATAAACAACTTCTATTCAATGAAATTTTTTTCCATACTTAAACTGTTCATGCTGTTAACTATCTGTGCTGTATTCAAAAGCTCTGTATTACAGGTGGTAAAGTATGAAGGAAAACATATAACGAGATATAAACTCAAAGCATAAAATTTTACACCCAAAGAAAGTTGAATATACACCCAAGGGAGTTGAATATACACCCAAACTACTATACACTGATGCTTTACACCCATACGATCTCATTTTACACCCAAGAGAAGTCGATTATACACCCAAACATCTATCCCATGATGCTTTATTCCTAATCCCCTAAAATCCTAAACCCATAATAAAAAAATAATAATTTATAACATAAACAGCAGATTCTGAAAATATATGTATATATATGTAAAATGTCAAACACAATAAATCTGAGAAATACACCCAAGAAAAACTATGGTTTACACCCATATTCTATAACTATACACCCAAAAAACTATCCACTGCTGCTGGTTCACTGAACTGATAATTCATGACACGTCCTTGATATTGGCTGGAATTTGGATGCACCATTGATGCAGCATGTAAGAGGTTTAACTGGATATAATAAACTCACATATTAGCAAATCAATTAACAAGAAAATTAGAATCATTCACCACAAGTTTAAAGAACATCACTTTTACCTCGTTTACATCTTTTATTTTCTTCTTCTTTGAGGCATTTGCAATCTGTTTGTCCAACTTTGAACCAAGCCTATTTTTTGGACATCCTCTTGTTCGAATTCTTGGAGGGCTTTGAAGCTCATTAACGGATTCCAAGTTCGCATCTTCGTGAGATAAAGAACATGTCCCCTTCCTTTTGGCTTTCAATTCTTCCATCTCAACCATGACCTTATCGTACGCACGGTGCAGAATGGCAGTCAACTCATCCGATTCTGATGCAAATTCGCAAATATTTTGCGAACGAAAAACCAATTCGTCAAACCTCTTGCTTCTTGGCTCCAACAATGGCTCATCGTGGCTGCTCTTGATGTGTGTGTGTCGCCTCTTTACCTTCTTGCTCCATCGGTCCAATATATATCTCGATGACACTTGGCTTACACATTCAAAACTTAACACACTTAGTGCGTGACGGCACAATATCCCTCTTGACTCGAATAATAAGCATTGACATTTCACCTCGGCTGCTACTGAGTCGTGAGTAACCACAAACTTGTTGAATATTGAGCTGGAAACTTGTTCTCCAACTTCGTATACTGAATAGCCTAGAGCGGAATTCGTTAATCTAGTTATGCAATTCGCCTTTCCTCTAAATTGTGCTTGGACTTCCCTAAACTTTTGATGAGTGTACACATCTTGAAACTGAGCTTCAATGGAGGATTTGGTTGCACACGGTATGACCGTATGAAAATCTGCAGCATCTGATTCTCTCTCTGCTTGCTCCCTACTTCCGAGGCAATTATCATATTGCTTGACAAATTTAATAAGTGAGCTGTTCCGGGTAATAAACTTGTTAAAAAATGAATGCATGCTCTCGCTCCTTTGTGTGCTTCTCATTCCTGCCCAGAAGTGGTGTCCAGATAGATTGGAACCCATATATGACGGTCTTTATAAAGATCTGCACATTACACCCAAAATAGACTAAAAAATACACCCAACAAAACATGCAATTTACACCTCTACTGTAGATTTTAAACAACATTACCTGACAGCCAATTGTTGTCCACAAGACCAAAATTCAGCAGAAAATCATTCCAATTCCTATCAAATGAGTCTTTACTATGAGAGTTCCAAACAACTTGGTTCAATTCTTGTTCAATTTCAGCATGTCCCTTGTACCCGTTTAATTTGCTTGGAATCTTCTTCGTGATGTGCCAAATACACCAACGGTGAATTGTTGTTGGCATACAAGCCTCTATAGCCCTTTTTATTAACGCGCATTGATCGGTGAGAAACCTTTTTGGAGCATTTTCTCCCATGCAACGAAGCCAACATTGAAATAACCATTTGAACGACTCAATTTCTTCGTTTTTCATCAAAGTGCATCCGAGAAGTATTGACTAACCGTGGTGATTCACCCCGACAAAAAAACCACAAACCAGATTATACCTAAAATAAATTACGACATTGCAGAATGAAAATCATTATGTACACCCATATAATGAATTTATACACCCAAGTAACATCCAATATACACCTATGCAGCAGAGTCCAAGAACAAAATTAATGTAGCAGCATAAACAATAACAGCATTATTACCTGTTTGTATTGTAGGTGGTGTCGAATGAAATAACATTTCCGAAATACTCAAAGGCAGCTCTGCTCCTTGGATCGGCCCAAAAAGCAAGCTTAATCGATTGATTGTCCTCGAGCTCGAGCTAGAAAAAGAAATTTTGATTCTTCTCTTTCATTCTCAATAAATATTTCCCGAATTTCTTTGCATCTTCTTGTTCCGAAACATTCCGCACTTCTCTCCTGATGTAATTCCTCGCATCCTTTTCAATGAAATTTAACTCGCGGTGACCCCCGGCTGCGGTAACGAATGATTGGAATATTTTGCTTGGTCTGATACTGGCCTCCTCGTTATTCTCTATTGTACGACGAACGGACATGCTTAGTTTCCTGTGCTGTTTGAGCATCTCTGCTTGAGTAGGACAGCAGGGGTGTGAATGATGCAGCACGACCTTCGAAATGATCTAAGCACCAACATCCTTCAATGTGTGTATATAAATTCTTGCAGGACAATTAACACCAGCTGTGGGATTTGTCTTCTCGGTCGGAGATATTTTAGATTTCCATTTTTCTTCTCTGCTTTATGTGATCAATTGATTCTTAATTTCGTTTTCCTTTTTATTTGTGCTTCGAACTCTTGTAGAAAAACATGCATCCTTGGCATAGTCCTTGTAAAATTTTGCAGCATCTTCAAGGTTTTTAAAAGTCATTCCAACCTTGGGAACAAGCTGCTCATCAACAACAGAGAGGGGCTGCAAAATACAACATGTTAAAAATAAGAAAATACTATAGAAATTCTGCACATCATAAAAAAATAACAATCAAAGTAAAATACACCCAACGACTCCTGATATACACCTGAACGACAACAAGTCAATTAAAAATAACAAGAAAAACCATAAACTATAAATACACCCAAACTTCCCTAAAATACACCCAAACCTCCCTAAAAATACACCCAAAAAGTTTTGATCTACACCCGAGCGTCTGCTATAAATTGAAGATAATTAATCAAAACTAATACATTTGATTCAATCCACAGATTATGTTCACGCATTAATTTCACAGTCTATGTTCGCGAAATATTCAGCTAGACAATCATAGACGAATAACTGCATCAAATTCAGATTAGTCTTAATTAGCTGAATCTAAATCAAACCTCAGGAACTTCATCCGATTCAAATTCAAAATCCACTTCGCCCTGATTGAGCTGACAATCTGAGGATGAATCATCCATTATCTTCAAGGTTCGTTCAGATTTTGATTTCAGAAACCAGAAAAACGAAGCTACAGTGACAGTGAGATAAACTGAGCTGAATGACGACGAACAAAGCAGCGATAATTGCAGAAGAAAGAACGATCGAAAATACAAGGAGAGAACGCAAAGAAGGAGAACGAAGAAAATTGGAAAGAGATTCGAAGAAGGTAACGAAATCTTTTGAAAATTGGAAATAGTATTATTCGCGCATTAATTGATTTTGATTGATATAATGTTCTGTTATATAATGCGTAACTTGTACGTAATAGTTAGAGCGCGTTTAGGGTTTTAGTCAACTTCAGCACTTGTAATACTTCTAAGGGTTAATCACTTGTATGCTAAGATTAATCCTTGTGGTAGAAGCTTTGCATATGTAGTAATATTGTAATAAGTAAGAAAGAATCTACTTTAAAAAAAGGTGAATTCTATGGTGTAGACAAAAAAAATTTTCTACACATATATTAATGTGTTGTCCAAGTATATTAATGACAAGTGTCTAGAGTGAGAAAATTTCAAAGACAATTTCTGAACTATTTCAGTAAGCTACAGTATATTGTTCCCTTATGCATGTGCTCAGCTTAATTTGTAAAGTTGATTGAATTAGATTTGATTAGTACTAATGTGACATGAGAATGGGCCTTGGTTAAAAATGATTGTTTTTGTTTTTCATAGAATTTTGTAAATTATGGATTGGGCCAGTTAAGTTTATTTGAGCATTTAGTATTTTTTTTACAAGAATGAGGCTTTGTTTATAAATATTATTGATTGGGTATTAATTTTTTTTTTTTGGATTATGAGACATATAGGTAATGGATCTTGACTTTAGTCCAAAAAAGAATACAAAAAAAAGTGACATAAAAAGAAAAGTTAAAACCAAAAAAAAAAATAAAAAACATATTTGACGATAATTTATGAGTAGTTCTTAGTATATGGTGTTAATGTATAATAATAATAACAGTAATTGGTATAATAATTAATTCACGCTATATGGTTGTTTATTTTTATAACAATAAATATTAATAAAATTAAAAAGTTAACGATACTTTTTAAAAGGAATAAAAATAATATTGATAGACATAGTAAATTCATAATAATGTTAGAAGTTAATAATAATACCAGAATAATATAACAAAAATAATAATAACTATGGTAAATTGTCCACAACTATTACTTTTATTATTAGTCAAATATAAGGTTTATGAATTATAGTTTAATGTAGAATTTAGAGTATAGAATTGAGGATTTATACAGTTTATAGGGTTAGGATATACATGTTATGATTTAGAGTGCATGGTCTAAGTGGTTGAATTTTAATATTTAGGGGTTAAAGTATATAATTTAGAGTTATTTGACAATAAAATAAAATTAACGGTATATAATAGGATATGATATGAATCGAGTATTTAGAGTTAAAAATTTATTATTTATAGTTTAAGATTTAACAGTTAATCTTTATGCTGTATATTTTATTACTTATGGCGTATGATTTAGTGTTTAAATTTTAGGCTTGAGTTTTGGAAGTTTAATTAGAGGTTGATGATGAAGAGTAATTCATTTAACATTTAGGTTATAGTAATGTTAAGGGTTATAGATTAAGATTTAGAGTATAAGTCTAGGAATAAAGGTCTAGGATTTAGGGTGAAGGATTTAGGGTTTTGGTTTTAGTAGTTAGTGTTAAAAGGTAAATGGCGTGGTTTTAAAATTTTGGACGTAAGATTTAACATTAATAGGCATGTGCTATTGGGTTTATACGTTAATGTTTAGAGTTGATAGTTTAGGATTTAGTGTTTGGGGTTGAGTAATGACGGTTTAAGATTTAGGGTTTGAGATTTACGGTTTAAAGTTTATAGATTTAGACTTCAGTGTGTAGTGCCGAGTGATAAGATTTTAGGGTTTAAGGGTTTAAGAGGTTGAGTGTAGCACTGAAAATTGTGCTTTGATGTCAAGAGTTAGGGTTTATAGTACAATAGTGAATTTGGTGCCTCTTCTTATTATTTAGGGTTTATAGTACAATAATAAATTTGGTGCCTCTTTTTATTATTTAGGGTTTTGAATTTAGAAATAAAATCACGTTAATACTTTCATTTATATATATGTAACTTAAAGTATGTATTATTTAAATAAAAAAATAGTAGTAATAAATTTATTCTTATGATAAGTTAAAGGGCAAGTTACTTAATTAAATTGGTTGAAATTGAAAATTACTAAAATAAAAATTTTGTAATACTGCAGACGAATTTGCAACATTTACATATCTATAGAAGTCGCTATAGGATGTAGTGGTTTCAAGTTGGAAAGTAAACCGATACATCCTATAACAATTTATATGTAATTGCATAATAGTGATAACTTCTCGCAGTTTTTTTAATAATTCATGTTCTTTAAAAAATACTACATCCTCTAGCAATTTCTAGTTAGCATTCAATCTCACATCGATTGCTACACTTTAAATTTGAAACCACTACACCGTCTAATGATTTCTATAGATATGTAAATATTAAAAATACGTCTACAATGTTAAAAACTTATATTCTGATAATTTTAGATTCCAAACAATTCAATTAAGTAACTTATCCGAAAATAAAGTATTAATATTCTTATTTAATTATTTTTTGTTGTATTTTATATAACGTATGTAACACCCTCACTATTAGAAGTCACGCTTCCAGCTGCGCTACTCTGATAGCAAGGAGTATTACGACTACTTTACATACTAAATACTAAAATAGGAGCCTGTGACTCGACACTGTATCACTGATTTCCTTGAAAACCGGAAATAAACACTATATCTTAATAAAAATACAAACAGGCATAGATTCATATACAAGACTCCTTACATAATAACTCATAATATAATATACATATAAAACATACAATTCCTATCCCTCTTACAAATTTGTAATAACAAAGACGAGGGAATAAAATAATCTAATTAATACAACAACATATCAACCAAACGCAGTATAACTCTTCTTAACGCTTCTTCATCCGGTTCTTGAAAAGGTAAAGCTGTAGGGGGGTGAGAACCTAACCACACGGTCTCACCACGAAGTTTCAAAGTTGTCATAAGAAGATATTCAATAAGAAAACTGTTTTCAGATTCTGTGATTATCACTGTCTTAAAAACACTTCTAAAATCCAATAGCTAATCGTTTAAAACCTTTTCAAAGAGGCAGTATTTAACATTTTCAGAAATTCAAAGTCTTTTCTTTCTCATAAGCAAATCTCAATCAGAAACCAACCGCACAATCAAACAGCACAGTCATTAATTCAGTGTAACAACCCTGATTTTCGAGTATGCGAGATCTTTTCTGAAGGTACGAATTTCTCCGGAAGATCAGTAAAGGGAACACCTCTGTTATATCATCAAGCATCTCAATCCTCATTATCATTATGTCATCCTTAAGCTAGAACCTCCTCTGAGGCAAGCTCGATCGCGAAGAACCTAGTTTTTGAACCGTATCGGTTGGTAGTTTTGATTTTGACTTTCGTAAATAGTCTCTGTTTGATGAACCGGACTCGATTCATGAGAGGAGAGAGATAATAGTATAATATTATCATTATATTAGTATTATAAAATGCTTGAATGATATTATAAGGTTACCTGGTCTATTTTTGTTAAAAACAGAAAATCGGTTTAACCGGATTTACGGTTTACTGGTGCAGCTTAGCACCAGCACTCTCTGATGACTTTAACAATGCTAAGGCCTCATTATACATGTTCTATTATCATATTAAATATGTTACTAGTGTCATTTATGCTAGTAGCTCAGAAAATAATTTTTAGAGATATTTTTACAAGTGTTCCGATACACTTAGTTTTAGTTGTTATACACCTGAGATATTTTAATATTATTTTAACCCACCTCCAAGCCAACCAATCACAACTCACCCTACAAATTTGAAGATGGGGTTCAATTTGTGTTAAAATCATGTAGAAAAGATGGGGTTTTAGTGGCTGCTAATTTGTTATGAATTATGGTAAAAATCGTTTGCTGAAAAGACTGAAAAACGGGTAAAAACAGAGAAAGAATTTGAAGAATTTACGAAGAACACGAAGAACACTTTGAGTGTGGTGAAGAACAATGAAGAACACCTTTTTGATTCATAAAAGGGCAAGGAAGTAATTAATTTGGTGTTTGGGGGGTTATTTGGTAATTTTTGAAAGTTAGGATGGTTAAAGTAGAAATATTAAAAGTTATGGGAGTAAAAAGTTAATTTTAAAGGTTAAAAGGTAAAGGCAAGGTAATTTTCGAAAATTTAATAATAAAATAATAAATAATAATAAAATATTACATAATAATATTTAATTAAAAATAATATTTTAATAATAATAATAAAATAATGCGAAAAAGGCAGTTTTCTGTAAAAGCTTTAGAAAGACAACTTTAAGTGCAGAATCTCATAATTACTTTCATAAAACACTTAGGGAGTGGTAAGAACATATTAGTGAGGCAAAGATAAAAGAAAGATAAAAAGTTGAAGAAAAGATAAAATTAAAGAAAAGTCTGTAAGGTTTTAATAACAGAAAAACAGACAGAGACTAGTGAACGAACTAGGGCAACTTAGTTAGTACTTGAGTTGCGACTAGTGTTAGGTATAATATGAAAAGTTAAACTGTTTCAGAGCAGAGTAGAGAAACACAGAGAACAGAGTAATCAGAGTAAAGTAAAGAGATAAAGAGAAAAAGAGTTATTTTAATAATTTATATAATACATATAATGTTTAAATATGCATCTCTGTTATTGTAATATACTAGTGTATGTCTCTGTGTACTCTATAGAATAATTAATAAAAATATATAAATTTTTTAGAAGATTAAAATAAAAAATATATATAATTATTATTATAAAGGGTTAAATACAATTTTGGTTCTTAACGTAAAAGTCGAAAATGTATTTCGTTGTCGACTTTTTTTTGTTACAAAATGATCTGGAAGGTTTAACTTAGTTTTAAAATCGTCATTTTTACGAAATTTTTTATTTTTATTACCAAATTACTCCTAACTAAAAGAATATAAAATTAAAAAAAGGAAAAAAAAAAGGAAAGCAGGGTTGGGGATGGGATTCGGGGAAAGTCGCTCATTGGATGGCGGGGAGTGTTGTTTCTAGGGGAGAGGGGGAAGGCGGAAGGGAACATCCACGCCGCCCCCGCTTGACATGTAAAAAAGTTATTCATAATCAAGATAGTCCCTAAAAGTTCAGACGTAAGTCTTTTCATCCTTAAAATTTAAAAAATTAGTCAAATTAGTCGTTATATATTTTTAAATTTTTTCATAATATTAAATTTAAAATATTTTTTCATAGTACTAATTTGAATATTATTTTTAGACCTTAATAAACAAAATTCTCTTTATATAAAATAATTAAAAGAATTAAATTATTATAAAGTTATTTTGTCATTTATATTTTAAAATTTTATGTATTTAAATTGTAATTTTTTTATAGTGGAATTTTTTTATTTAAATGAATTTATGAAACTATTGTTGATTATATATTCAAAAATTTAATTTTTAAATTTGACTAAATAATATAGTAGTTTTTTTTTAATTTAAATATTTTAATTTTTAAAAAGATCTTTCAACAAATTAAAAGATTTAAATTTTAAGATAACTACTATATTAGTTAGTGAGATTTAAAAAATTAAATTTTGAGTATATAATTAACAATAATTTGATAAATTCGTTTAAATAAAAAAATTATTATAAAAAATTTACAATTCGAAAAGGTAAAATTTTAAAATATATGTGAAATAACTGTATAATAATTTAATTATTTTTATTATTTTATGTAAAAAAATTGTTTATTAAGGTCTAAAAATAATATTCAAATTAGTACTAACAAAAAAATTTTCGATTTAATATTATGAAGACAACATAAAAAAAATCATATAAGGACTAATTTGGCTCATTTTTAAAATTTTAAGGATGAAAATGAGTTACGTCTGAACTTTCAGGGACTATTTTGATTATGAATAACCTTTTTACATGTTAAGTGACACGTGGCGTCCTAATTTTTAAATAATGTGCTATTTTAAAATTGTCTAGCTTCTCTATTATTTAAAACTGCACTTCTTTTTTATTATAGGAAATGTTCTACTTTTAAGAGTTTTGTTTAATTTAAATTATTAATATTTTTTATTATTTTTACAACTTATATTTTTATATTTATAAATACACATCTCGTTTACACCAAATTTGTATGTATTTTATTTACACTATAAATAATGTTTATAAAATTTGATAAAAAATATAAGGTTTATGAAATTTGAAAAAAGATATATCTCATTTACTCTGATTAAATAAATTATTTTTGTAATAATTTTAAAAATATTTATTTCAATAAATTAAAGATTTATTTAATTTATTTAAATAGAAAATCTTATGATTCACATGTTGGTTGGGTGAGATTGTTACTGTGAAAATGCCAGATGTATATTATAGGGTTGATGTGGGTGGGACAGTAGAGTTTAGTTCACAAGGGTCACAAAGAGTAGGTATGACATGATTTGATGGCAGATATTTTTTTTTGAGTTTACAGTAAGCATGCTGCAGCGTTAAAATTGACCGATTGATCAACAAGTATGAATATTCAAAATTTCATTATATTTAAAAGTTATATATATATATATCTGGATTATTTATTTTATTAATCTACGATTATATTCAAGTTCATAATTTGTTGAAAAAATTATATACGTGTTGTTAAGATATACATATAGATATTTTATTCATATACGTATATTTTTATGTATGTATATGTCGCTGTCTATATATATAGATAAGTTAAAAATAAGATCAAATGAAATCGTTAATTTAAATAATGATAACCTAGATTTGAAATTTACAGTTTTATAATTTTATAATTTTGGAATATTAAAGTATTTAAATAAAATTAGATAAAAGCAAAAAAATAAAAATGAATTCAACAACCGAAGAATATTATTTTGCCAAAACACACACACATATATATATATATATATATATATATATATATATATATATATATATATATATATATAAATTTTAACTTTGTAATTAAAAAAATATTTAAATTGCTAATTTAAAAGCGTAAATCTCAAACATATTACAGATTTTAGTTAACATAATATTTAATAAATTTAAATTAAAAGTTCCTATTAATATGTATGTTGAGATGCATGCACAATCTAAATTTTTATTTGTATAAAAAATGGAATATAATATGATCTTAATTAGGCTTATATATATAAAAGCGTATCGTAAAAAGTATAATCGTATGTATATAGTTACATGAAGTTGTATTATCCGAAAATAATAAAGTTGTATTATAGAAAATAAAAAAATAGGATAGTCATCAGTCCATGTGTCATAGACTCATAGGTCTTTAGTGGGGTTTTGATTTTTTAAATATAAAATAACCCACATCGATTGAGATTCACTAAGTGGGAGAGTGCTTCTCATGTTGGTTGGATTTTCGAAGAGTCTTCATTGCCGTTCTGGAACTTGCAGTGACTTCCATGGAGAATGGAAGGTATAGGTTTTATGCCGTCAAAAAGGGACGAATTCCAGGAATTTACCTGCCATGGGAGGAATGCAGCGCACAAGTAAACGGGTTTAAAAAGAACGAATACAAGGGGTTTCATGTTCGTGCAGAGGCTGAAGAATATATGCGCCGCGGAGGTTGCTTCTATGGAGGTGGAGGGAACGCGTTTGGAGGTGGTGGGTGTTCCCAACATCTACCTCTGGCTTCTGTATATGCAAGCCCTTCTTCTCAAAAAGTGCAATACTTGAGCCATTCTCCTAGCAGTGTTTTCGTTGGTGGTGGTAGTCATGGCACATCCGCATCGTCAGGTAGTTTTTTTCTTCTTTACATAACAGTTATAATGTTTTTCTTGGCCGTTGTACAATTTCAAGTGGAACTTTTTCTTCGTAGGCGGAGAAGTGGTCTCCGAGACCCAAGATCCTGGATTTTTGTATGTGGAGGACTTTGAACTAATGCTCATGCGAGCTTGTTCGACTCTTGCAATTGGAGCTCCAATCTTCGTGCCTCAAGACAGCAAGTCGTCAGAGGGTGTGTGATGTTTCGATTCATTGTTTTCCTTCCAAGCAATGCAAGAGGATTACAACTTGTGGCATATGGCCCAGAGTCTGAAGAGGAAAAGGTGGCTACGCAAGAAGTTTCTTTCGCCATGCTGGAGAAATTGGTCGATGCTAGTGGAAAGAGCATTTGTGACTATAATTATCGAGTCCTCGGTCGTATGCAACACCAGATGAAGGATGAGATGCCACAGTCGATGTTTGAGCGAATTCGGATGCTTGAGGAGGAGAACGCTGAACTGAGGCACCAGGTCAAAATGATTGAGGAAATGTTGGGTGATTAAGGGTGAAGGTGATTAATGCGTGGTTTGCTTAGGAAGGTATGTGGTGTATCGGTGCTTCGTTGTATATGAATTTTGTGTTTTGTTTTGTGTGTGGGATGTAGGATGGTGTTTGTAGTTTACGGCAGTCACAAGTTAGAAGAACTCACTGGAAAGAAATCTCAGTTTATATGCCCAGTATGGATTATAGTTCATAAAGCATGTAGTTATATTTGTCATTGCCTTTAACGAAGTTTTCGATTTAAATTACAATCTGGTGTGTCTTATGTGAATGATGTAGTCCCATAACCATAGTGTACTTATATTTGAGTCTTTTTTAGAATACGCATCATGTACAAGATTAAATTTAAATGGCTTATTAATATAAGGGTTTAAAAAATTGAACGATTTATGTGATGAAGTGGATGAACGATTTTGTCATTGATTTATGTGATGAGGTGGATGAATGATTATCACTAATATGCATTGAGTAATCTAAAATGGTGTATCTTTTTTAGGTAGGCATTGACCACCTTTAATATTTAAATGATGGAGGATACAGTGTCTTTATAACAGATTTTATTTTAGTAACGTTTATGTTCCGAATCAATTTTTATTCATGTACAGTTTAATAATTAATTTTGGGCATTAACTTATGATAAATGTAGTACTTGTGATAGAAATTGTTGGTCTTTTTCAACGGCTACCTAATCGGCGCTGCATTTTTGTAGGGTCAAGTCTGCAATGTTGCTGTCCTTTCATTGGTGCAGATATCGAAGCGCGCCTCTGAAGCTTCTTCACATCAGGGATGGCTTCCCCGGTAAGATTTGTGGAATATAGCAAAACATAAAATTTGTATTTACGACTCACTAGCATAAGAGGTCACTTTATGATGTGGGTTGGTATTTCCTTCTGCCTTCCCATTCCTTCTGCTGAATGCATGTGGGCCCACCCAATACATAAACATGTTTCGATGTCTTTTGATTTTTGTGGGGGTATTTTATATCCAAGTGTTTGATCCACAATCCTTCACTTGTAGTTTTCTTTGGCGCCAGTACCCATCGCCTAAAGGTTGGTAAACATGGATCCAAACAAAGAAGGTGATCAAGGAGGAAATGGGAAGCTCCCATCGGTGGATGAGTCGGTTGTGGAGAACGCCAACGTGAGCAGGTCCATTCTGGAGTCCCAAGCACAACAAATCAACAAACTGATGGCCATTGTTGGTGGCCATACAACAATATTAGAGATGTTGTGCGCCTCCCATGCTGAGAGGAAGAAAACTCGGTCATTCCATGATGAGGCAAAGACATTGGATCCACAGGTGCACCATTTTGGAAAGAAACAGCAGAAAAAGCAGGGCTCCTCCACTAAGGCTAACTGGAACGTCCATGCATTATTGCATGTTGACAAGGTTAGAAAAGGCAAGACCAGTGGCATAAAAAATGCTGGTAGAAGAAGGAGTTCTAGGCTGGAACAACCTTTGAAGGTGAACCTCCTTTGATGGTTTTAGTAGTGTTTCTCCAATTTTTTTTCTATGTATAATGCTGGTGACGATAGGCTTCCTAACATCTATGCATGTCATTTTGCTTTACCTACTTCACGACAGAGGAAGTTAGATTATGATTCAGGTGAGGGGTCGCATAAGCCCTTTGTTGAAGGCCCTGGTGCTGCTGAGGATGGATCCCCGTTCTCAACTAGACTTGCTCATTGGAAGTATATGGATTCTGGGGAGCTACCTGAGGTATTAACACTTCCTGTAAAGTATGTTAACATGCATGTTGTCACATCCTCGTAGTGGGTTATGTGGTTATTGTGTAACTATTTTATTTTACTGCAACAGTTCTTCCAAGTCGTGTTTCGGCCACCACAAGGGAATCGATTTGGGGCTACCGAAATGGCGGTTGCTGCATATATATTTGCTGTTGACTTGGATCAGAGGTGAGTTCCATGGAACCGCAAATGGAATTATCATTTCTCTTACGCGCTGCATATGTCCTTGTTGTTCAATAAAATTGCCATCTTTTGGGCTTGTTGTCTTGGCTCGAAATTATTTAGGCCTTTTGGGAGCTTTATGGTTTGGAAGTTTTTTTTTCTTCATGGGTCTACATGATCCATTATGGAGTTCTTTCAGGTGTGACAACGTACATGTCCAAGACTTAAAAATAAACAAGGTTTAACGGTACTGTTTACATTGCCTACTGATTTTTTTTTTAAATTAATATCTTGGGCCTCCACAAAACATTATCTCGGGCCGAGGGTTTTATGTCTTGCTTGTGCATGATGTTGGCATTGTGTTGTTTCGTATTATCTTTCTTACCTTTTTAGACATGCACTTGCAGAAACTACATGCTTTGTTATATCTTCTAATTGCGCAACTTCTGTGCAAATTTGAATTAATATGTTCCTTTTTTTGGTGTGTGTAACGTTTGCTGCGCCGTGTCCTCGCCAAAGAGAGATTTTGTTCCCAGAGGAGCATTGCCAAGGAGATCGATGTGCCCTTTGGACTCTTAGACCACAACACGAGTTAGTGGACGACGTCAGTTCCTTTGATTCGCATTTCCATTGTCCTCTCTTTTTCATTATTTTCCTTGTATTTTGTTATCTTCAAACTAGGGCTTACCCTTTCATCCCCTTTAATCGTAGATCCTTAACCTACTGGTGAGAATGCTGACTGTGGAGCGCGGTGATGAGTCAGCATGGTGGCTACCCACAACATTTGCGGTAAGGCATGCTATTCCTGACAAACATTTTCCATGCACTGCAATTACTTTCTTTATGGAGTTAATCGTATCAGGTGTATAACATTTTGGTCTAATTATTGCTTCAGCAACTGGCCCTTAACCCAACAACATACTGCAAGGACACACTAGAGTTCATACGAACTCGTTACATGATTAAGAAAGCTGACAAAATAAAAAAGGCTAGTCGAACTGAGAACTCCATATTGTTCTGTACCCTTGTATATGTATTATTCACTAACAAAGGGTCTACAATGTTCCTCCTACCATGTAGATTTACATCCCCCTCAATAAGGATAGGCATTGGTTTCTCATGATCGTTGACCTCGACTCGGGAGACCTTATCTACCTGGACTCTGCGAAGGACCCAGATGATCGGGCGCACAGAGTTCAGATGATGACATACGTTGTACGGTGCAAAATTTTTATCCCTTATGGACTATTCTATTCTTGGCGTGACGTCCAATGTCATGTATTCTCACATTGGGAAGTGGATGCAGGCTTTCTTCTTGGAGACAATGCTGACGGACAAGAGGTTTTATGAAAACCAAGCAAGTATCCCACCGCTGGTGTCGCGGTTCAATCTGAGAGAACCTCTCGTCACACAACAAAAGGACAACTCGTAAGTTCTATTTGAAACATAATTTATTTTCATCAACTTCGAAGAATACTTCATGGACACAAACTAATTTGTATTTTAAATTACTTTGGGTCTTCTTTTAACCAAAATGCAGAAAAGATTGCGGAGTCTTTGTAGCCCAATGGATGCAACTTTCCCATCTGTGGAGCACGTATGATATTCAGGTGAGCACTACACATTCATGGGAGAAAATAGCAACTATGACACCTTTGATAGTCAATTTTCATACTTTGTTGTTTGATATGGTCACCAATGGTTTGCTCACTAATTTAGGGTGTCACTGACCTTACCCGAATGAGTCTAGCACTAGACATTTTCTTCTCAAAAGCCAACAAAAAGAGGGATGAAGTGGTGAAACTTGCTATTGATTATTGGGACAAGCATGATCAAAAATCCAGCACCACGAGAACGAAGTCGGCGAAGGAATCTGTCGCCGAAGTTGTTTCACTGGCCACCAGCAGCAGCCAAAGCATCACCATCTAATGTGTAGGGATTGCACGGTCATGTTCCATGCCGAATGATGCTTACGTAGGAGTACTTCTTTTTGGGACAAGTCACATGATGCATTTTGGTTAGATTAGGGGTATATAATCATACTAGAAATTGCTACACTTTGTGTTAGTATATATTACTATTGGAATCCGTCTTGATCAGCACAAGATCATGGATTCTGCTGTGTATCTTTTGGGAATTTGTGCGCTTCTCCTGATCATGGGCGTATGGGTATGAGATTCTTTTGGGTATTTAATTACTGGCTATTTTTGGCACGGAACAACAATGTTTAACCTTGTAACTTTGCTGTTTCAAATTGTTAAGATTTCACAACGTCCTGCGGATTAAGTAACTTCAACGAAGTGATTATGTTATTTGAAAGTAGCATTAGATTTTTAATTTTTAGATATTCAAACTTCACATATAACATGTCCAAAATTAAAAAATCGTTTTTATCATGTTGTTGACAGAACCCAAAATATAATGTGTATAACAGTTTTAATATTACTAGCATACCTTTATTGGAATAAGTAACATTATTTGATTCATTAGTTACTATGAATCTTAATTTTAAAAGGAAAAAGATTCTTGCAATGCACATTTAGAGATTTAGAATTATTTGCAGTAGTCATTAGCATGAAAAGGCAAAAAAAATTTTCCACTGATTAATTGAAATTATTGGATTATATTGTAATTCAGAGAACTTAATCCAGTACTGTAAAGACTAAATTGTATTAATAAAGGTTATTTAATTACATTAGTAGTTCTCACTTTTAGGTGTTAACATAACTAAAAGACCTTCATAATCAGTCGGTGGATGTGGGTTTTTGTCTTTGTTATTAAAAATAGCATTAGATCATAACTTGACCCTTGGGGAAAAAAAATAAAAAACCAATATCTATCGGCTGGTGAATTAAAGTAAAGGCTATAATGATCTCTGCTTTCAGTAAGCAAAGTTTTGCCATTGAAAGTCTAACGTAATTACAAAAAAAGCCAAATAATAAAACTCATGTACTTAGCATATTCAACTGCGCTGCACCTAAACAACATTGTTGCACAGAAAGCTGAAAAGAGTCTTTTAAACACCCACCGACTCCTGAGAAAAACAAACAAAATCACTAACTGAAGCATCACTGGGACTTCTCAATGCCATCTGAGCCTATTGTTGCATTCAGCGATTTCAGGAGATCTAGTACCTGCGAATCCCTTCAACCGATGAATAAATGGAACACGTCCAATCTAATTGATAAATATTATATGCAATCGAGGGGAGTACCTGTTGGTGATAGTCGCAACTGCCTGCATCTGCAACAGATGCTAGAATCTCACTTTGTGCAGTTCCGACGATCCTCTCCTGAGTTCCCACGGATTTTAATTCTGCCAAAACATTTTTTCCATCTCGTGAATACACCGATTCTGACCTCGGAGGCAGACTTGTTTCATGTAGCCCCATAAAGTTCTGCAACGTCAACCCAAATGATCATTCACCACGGTTAATTCAGATATGCTGGCTATAAAACAACTTCACACCCCAAAACATTATCTCATAATTTCATTCACTTAGCAGGCAAAAGTAATGCTAATTCTCCCAGCATAAGTAGTTGAGGGAGACATTCCCCACAATCCCATACAAAAAGTATGATATATGTTTCATCCATACATTAAATCAGGTCGCTCGAAGGTTCCTTTAACAAGAAATCAATCAAATGAAATGCTAAGGGTGCACTATTGAGATTCCATATTAATAAATATACCCTAAACCTACAATTTTAAATTAGCATTCATGGGATTATATAGAAAAAAAATACATGCCAGATTTTATATCAAATTATGTCCACATTCCCCACAACCCCATACAGAAACTGTGAGACATGTTTCATCCAAACATTCAATTATGTCACTAGAAGGCCTAATTAAAAAATTATGCTGCAACAAGGAATTAAGAAAACGAAGGGCCAAGATGCAATATTGAAATTCCATATTGAAAAATATATTCAAACCTGCATTTTTTCTAAAATTACATGAAATTCTGCAAAAAAAAAAAAAAAAACCAGATTGTACTTAATAAAGCACGAACCTCATTGGCCCCTGGTATTTCGACAGATTCTTCATCCTCTTGCAAACCCCATTTGGATCGGTTTCGTACCCTATCAACACATGTCCGCTTTGTGTGGCCAGTCCTTTTGCAGAACGTACATCTCCTCTTCTTTCCCTTTTTGCCTTTGGACCGTGGAGCACCTTTAGTTCTAACAACAACAGGATCCCGAATGTCCTCGTTCGCATTTGCTTTTCTTCCCTCATTCGGTTGACCAAGAATTGCATGGATGTCAGTACAAATTCTGCGAATTCCCTCCATTGCAGTCTTAAATACAGTTCGATTCTTTGAACCAAGGTATAACATCCACTGTGATGCCGCATGGAGTGCCCCATGCCGCAATAGAAAACTTCTCTCGCTCAACATGTCGTCGGACTTATCGCCATACTCTTCAATTGCCTTGGCGTCCCTCCTCCACCGCTTCAGAATTAAACGATTTGGAATATCCTTTAAATGCTCGTGCTTCATGACAAAGAACATGTGCCTGCATGGAAAGCCCTCCTTCTCCCAGAATCGGCACCGACATTCCATTCTGGTCATGGTCCTATCAAATAAGGTAACAATGTTGTGGCCGGGATGACCATACTCTTCCATTGTGTATACAATTGTTGTGGAGACCCTCCTTTTACTCACAAAATTAACCGCTCCAACACCGTCAATCTCTTTCTTAACTAGTATAAAAATAGCTCTCGTGTAAACATCTGCAGCGCACCTCTCAATAGGATCCAGGCACGTTGTTAGAACAAGGGTGCTATATATTGAATTGAATTGCGCAACCAGCTCGTTGTTGCGGTATTCTCGGACTACTAACTCCAAATTTTGCACCAATTCCAAAATACTATGTCTTGAGTTCAAAAATCCCTTTATGTGAGAATTTATTCCCTCACACCTAGATGTTGTGCGATATCCAGCACAAAACTTGCCACGAAGGTACGCATTACACCACATGTGCCTTTTCTCGTACATTTGGTTTGCCCAACATTTTTCGTGTAGACCAAATTCCTCAGAAGCTTCTTCCCATTCAAGCTCGAAGTCATCTACCTCCATGTCAGTATAAAGCCATTTACAGAATATCTCACGAAACATCTGCTCGCCTCCATTCAAGGTTACATTCTTCTGTAAGTGCCATGCACACAACCGATGAGTAGCTTCTGGAAACACTTTTTTGACTGCCGCAATCATCGCATCATCGCCATCAGTTACAACAACAGAAGGCTGCTTATTACACATCACCTCCAACAAATTCTCCAACATCCACGTATAACTTTCTATTGTTTCGTCTAGCACCAATCCAAATCCAAATATCGTGGTTTGCTTATGATTGTTTGACCCAGAGAATATCACTAACGGGCGTTGGTACTTATTCTTCTTGTATGTTGAGTCAAAGGCGACCACATCCCCAAAATACTGATAGTCTACTCTGCAAGGTCCATCAGCCCAGAACATGTTCGCCAACATTCCATCATTTGTAACATTATACCTAGCCATTGACATTGGATCCGCCGCTGCCTTTCCCTCTAGATATACAATAGCGGCATTCGAGTCACCATTAACGACCTTGGCCCGCCTCATGTGATCAATGTAGTTGTATGCATCCTTTTTTGTAAAGCCCAACAAAGAGTACCCTCCGGCAACCCCAGCCATGTAACCCAAAATCTTTGATGTTGAAACACCATACCCACGCATGCCATCTATGTTTGCCTTTGCAGCATCCGATATACGACGGAATTTTGGAATCATGTGCACCATCCCTTGAGGTGTCAGTTCATGATTGTGATCCAAGATTACTTTGCGAACCTTCCATGTTGAGTTTTCCCTATCCAGATAAATCGACAGCTTCGCCAAGCAATTAGTCCTTGTTTCAGGACGGTGTCCCCTTTTTCTATCCAACCTGTTCAAGTGTTTCTCATCTCTCAGTCCGGCCCTATTACAAAAAAACCTTCTCCTTATCAAATTTCCTTCTTCATCCTTTCCATAATCACCCTTGCGCACGCCGAATCCATGACATCTGCCAAATTTACTGTAAAAATTATATGCTCTTTCCTCACTTCGAAAGACCTTTCTCATTATATCATGTTCTGACAACCCGAATACATCAGCATAATCGGATGGATACTCATCCGATACTCCATTCATGTTGTCACCGCCGCATGCATTATCCAATTCCTCATCAGGCCTACACCCCTCATCCCTTTGGCTTCCTTCCATCGTGTCGCAACCCTTATTTCCTTTTGTGAATTCCATCTGATTAAAATCAATTGCAAGAACATAAAAACCAATTGCAAAGTCTTGGGAATCTGCTATACACTCATGCTAAAATTATTCTTAAGTGGAAACCACACAAACATGCTACTTCACAAATAGAAAAATTCAACTAACCATGCCACAACATTTATTAGCAAACCACCCATTACTCAACAGAACATTATCCAACCCCTTTAACCACACATCATTTTAATTTAATCATTCATATTTTAAAAGCTCCAGATAAAAAAGAAATCATGTTTTGATAGTCTAATTATTTTGTCTAGATTAAAAATATAAATAGTTTAATTATTTAAATATTATATATTATGACACAACCAATTATGCAAGATACACATACAAACCTCACATACATTAACAATAAAGGAGTTTCCTAATGAATATTTAATCTAATCATTCATACTTTACACATTCCAAATAAAAAATCAATTAACCTTCCAAAGTCTAATCGTTATGTCCAGGTTAGAAACATAAGTGCTTTAATTATTTAAATATATGACACAACTAAATAATATGTGGATACATTCAAATATATAATGTTATTATGTGTAAATCTTCAGACATGGCAACCCATTATTTTGGAATGTATAAATAAAATAAATTTTGCAATATACACCCACAAATAACACATGCTTTAACACTAGAGAAAGAGGGGAATGACAAACCCTCTCTTTCGTCATTTTCAAAATAAATTAAAAAACAAAGACACAACCCAAATTAATAGTATGCATCCTTTAAGTTAAACCTTTTAACTTTTTCAAAATTTTATAACTTCAAAATATTTCTTCTTCCACCGATACATAATGGAAATCAATGCACACAAAGAATAAATAGAGTTCACAAGAAACACATACCTCCATTCCTTCGCCGCATACGAGATGGACAACAGCTGAAAAAACCGGTCTCCCTCTCCCAACCCTCTGCAATGACAACGCCGAAATCCCCCAATTTCACTCCGATCTGGGCGGATGGTGAAACCACTTGCACCAACATTCAAAACCTGCAACAAAATCCTAAACCAAACCCACATAACATTTCCTTATCCCATAATGTCAAGCTGTTATTTTTTTTAACCAATGTTACCGTGTTTTATTTTTTTTGGGTTAGGATCCAAGCCAACAAACAAGTTCAGACAACAGAAAACCAAATCCCACTATGGCAAAAAACAATCACACTGACAATTAAAAAGCCCAAACACTCCTAGCCCAATATCTTCTAAATTAATTACTCACGCTAAACTAAACTAATTAACATAATTTAGCATAGGTGATCACGTGCCAGTAGCAGAGAAAATGTTCTTTATGTCAGCTGCTTCTGCAATATTTGTCTTCAACCAACTTTTATTTAGACATTTGTCAAAATCTTAAGGTGACAGCAACAACATACATGTATAGAAAATATTTTCCTTCTACACCCTAGACTTCACCTTAAAAAAATACAAGGATGCTCTAACTAATACTTAGCTTCATAAAGGATTCAGATGTGAAAGATTTTCCATTACTAAAGGTTGGTTTTATTTGGATAGTTCCTTCCGAGGCAAACATTTTTCAATCCTCAAATTTGAAGTCCATGTCAATGATTTTATTTGAAGGGCAATCAAAGAACAAGATGATCTTCCATCTACCCTATGTCACCAGTATTATTTGCAAGTTAAAGGTAGACATATAGGAAGCAGAATGAGAAAACATGGAAAATTATCAAACTAGAGATTTTAAACATCTTTACTCCTGTATAAACTATAAAGTTGTTGGACCTCATTAACTACCTTTTGGTCACATTTCTATGGACTTTTATACCCTTGATACAAATATGGTCATACATCAGTTTCAGAGTTTTTCTTTGGGAAGGCTAAATCCCCCCACCCCTCCCCACCAAAAAAAAAAAAAAACTTAGTGGCTAGTATTTCACAACAATTAACATGAATAATCAAATAACCAATGTATTCAGGTTGCCAATTCGAAATTAAGTGGAACAAAAGCAGTTTACCTTTTGTCTCGCCACACACTGTTTAAATGAAATATTGGAATAACAAGAGTTGCATTTAGTAGTCCAGCAACAGCAACAGCATCACATATCTGTATGAAAGTCAGTATAGTAACTACCAAGACAATATGAAAATTTGAATTTTCTGATAAAAGGCAATATGGAAATATGATGCATGGCAACAGCAATCCCCAGTATTAATGTCCTTTGTCAGTTTGTCTAGTTTCTTTATCTGATATTCCAAACAGAGTACACCATACTTCCATTCAAAGCAAAATGACCTAGAGAACAACATTCAGCAACTTCATAGAGCATAACTCGCTGGGCATAGATTTTCAAAACCAAATCATTTTTGTAGATCATTAATAGCACTCTCAATCTCTCCTATGCACAGGAATTAAAGTTGCATTGCACCCATCCATTACTTTGATAAACAGAACAGTGATTTAATGTAATAAGAATGGAATATAACTGTAATCTAGTTTGATATATGGAATCAAAGTGGAACTGAATCAAGGTTTATCGAAATAAACATAGATGCTCCTCAGAACTAAAAATTTGAATTGTATAGAAATTTAACAAGGGCGATAGTTGTCATTCCTTAAAAACTAATGCAGGTTTCCATTTCATAATTCATACAGCATGAAATCTCAATCCTTCCTTTTGTAGGAGGAAAGGTGCTTCCATGCTCCATACATGGCTATGTAAACCAAGGAATAATGTGGATTTACCATTTCTTTCTATAGCCAAAATGGCCTTCCCTTATTACACGGAATGGAATCACCATTCATGCACGCCACATATGATGTGAGTTAATACATAAAATTCTGAAAAAAAAAAAATTGGTTTCATCAATAGGCATACCAAAAGGCGTTGCTGATTCAAGCCACCGTTTGCTTCAATTATAAGGAACCCATTTGACTTTGGCAATTCTAAAATTTAAAAAAAAAAATTGGGGGGGCGGGGGAGGGGGGTCGGGGACAAGAAAAAGTTAGATAATTGCTTCAACAAAGATAACAAACACATTAGATGAAATGATGGAAACTCATGATCTAAAAGGTTAATGGTTAACAAAATAAACAAGAAAGGCAGTATACAGAAGATACAAATGTGAATAAATTGATTCTTTATGCAACAAGAAACGAAAACAAAATTTCAGGATTACACAACTTCTCATTCAGAGGAGCAAAGACCTGTTTGAGGAACACTTTTGTTAGCACAAGGCTTCCACCCTTTATGCTCCTTTAGATTCCATGATTTCATCAACTGCATAATTTTCTGATAAACAATTTTATAATTACGTTAATCATATAATTTTATATACTAATATTGATATAATATTGTTTCAGGTATATATTTTGTAGATATCAAAAGATAGTGTTGAGTTGTCATTCAGTGAGTTTAAATTATTTATTGTTTATTAAAAAATTTTCTGCATTAAAATTCTCCCATGATTTGATGTTAATTTTGAGCTGATTTTAATATGTTCTTAGTTTACAATAAACCAACATATAAAAATTTGTTGGTGAATTTAAGTATTACTAGATTATTTATTGTCACATTCAGTATATATGTCTAATTTATTGAATAAAGTATATTATTAAAACCGATTAATAACTATTTTAGAGCTAATTCAATTAACATTAGATTAAAAAAACAAACAATACATAACATATTACTTTTTATTAATCAAATTATTGTAATTCAAATTAATTTTAACAAAACAACTTAAAATTATAATTTTAATTTGTTACGTACCATGCACGGGTAATTATACTTGTATATTACTATTAATTAGTCATAGTTTGTGAGAGTAGATCTTAATCTACATTCTTTTGAAGCATTGTACATACAGGAGGTGCAGCACCCAAATCATCAGTCCCTCTTCGCTCTAGTTGTATTTTGAAGGGCATCCATTATTGACGTCGTGCTCAGGGGTGTAACTAAGGTTAAGTTCAGCATCAATGACAAAGATAGATGAACTAAAAAGTTTGTACCAAAAAACTCTGCTTCTAGTTCGAATATCAAAAATTCAGAACACACAATGAAATGGTCATGTCTCTACGGCGTGATGACAATGGAGGAGGAGTGACAGCCATTAGGAGAGAGTTAGAGTATATTTTTTGGAAAATTGATTTGGAAAAAAAAATTAGAATTTAATTTTTAATATTTTATCAAATTATATATTTACCTTCTTTTAAATAATTTTTTAATTATAAAATAATCTAACTATGATTAAGATACTATTTGCAGAGGATAATTTACATGTCATTTTAAAAAGGATATGATAAAATTTACCTTTTTAAATATAGTTTTTACATAATTTTATCCGAACATTTGTTTATTTTTATACAATTTATAATTTGAAGAGGTGGGAAACAAAAAAAAAGAATGAAGAGAGAGAGAGAGTTGGAAATTAACAGAAGAACTTCAATTCACGTAAGTTCTAATTCTAATATTTAAACTCTTTTTTTTATTGATAAAAAATAAAGAAAAAAGAAGTATCATCTAACCACCACGTACCCGTGGCTAGAATATTATTCTTTTGAAATAGAAAATTCAGAAAATTAAGGCTGGTAACACGTTTTTAGTAGCATTCAATAAATTATATTAGTAAATTCCTGACGAATAAAAAATAAGATTAAGTCTATTGAATTTTTTAGATAAAAAATTAACTGCATTTTCAATGAACTTTTGGGACTGAATAGTTTTTATTGACAACTAAATCAAGTATTTTTTTATAATAGCTAAACCACAATTTTATTGGATAAAAAATATAGTTTTTGTACACTTCCACGTATAAATTTAATATTTATATCCGAGTCCAATTATCATGTACGTATAAATTTAATATTTATATCCGAGTCCAATTATTATGTACGTTACGTTGATACGGGCTTTTTTATAGAAATAAGTGTATGAAAATCTTTATTTCCAAGAATACACAATGAAGAAAAATTTTACAGAAATACACATGCCCAAATCACGGCAGCCACCCACGCAATGGAGTTGGTCATCACCTCAACTCCGACACCTGCGAAATGGAGGGCATAACTGCAGGCCTCCCAACTTCGTGGCTGCCACTAAGGACATGAAGCAAATCGCGGTCGGCGCATACGAAATGGGCCATCTCAAGCCCACCGGCCACGAAATGGGCCAATTTGCTGGCGGCGCCCACGAATCGGGGGATCTCGTTTCCGGCGCCCACGAATTGGCTGGTCAACGGGCAGCAGCAGCAACCTCACATGCATTGGCTATGCTGGGTGGCAGGGGACAGTGGGAAAAAGAGACAAGAGTGTATAAAAAGGAAGGATGTGGGGAGGGACATCATTCACGGTTCACTTGGAGTAGGGGGTAAAAAAAAATTTGTTAGAGTGGTAAATGTAAGGTGAGAGTAGGTGACTTTGTGGAGCTGAGTCTTAAAAAAAATGTTAACTTAATATGAGTGGGGGTGGAGTTAATGTTGAGGAGAACTTGAACCGGTTGGATAAACTTCATATAGCGGCACATTTATTCCATAAGGTTAGTTTACGTCATTAATCCGATTGCCGTACTTAGGGTTTGATAGTCCAAATATTTTCGGTATTTAAAATTTTTATATATTATTTTTTACTATTGTCTTTCTTGGCTTCTTTTGTTGTAGCCCACACGTGTTCTTACTCCTCATGGCACGCTCGTTGATGTTTTTATGGTAGAGGCCGCGGATCCAACCATGGAAATTAGGCAGGAGAGGCTTGAGCCTTACTTGAGACGAGCCGGATTTTATCATGCCTCTTTGATCAAGCGCTTCGAGTATGACAATCCACTTATTAGTGCCTTTGTCTAACGATGGCGACCTGAGACTCATACTTTTCACCTCCCTTGGAGTGAGTGTACCATAACCCTGGAGGATGTAGCCATGCAGTTAGGTCTACCTGTTGATGGTCAGCCTGTTAGTGGTACGTTGAGGTCACGGAGTAAGTTTCACCAAAGAGATATTTGGGAATGGTGTCATGAACTTCTAGGTAAGGTTCCTGCCGGCCGCGTGGGGACAACCAAGTACAACATCAAGTTGAAGTGGCTCAGAACCCGTCTTCAGCAGATGCCGCTTGACTTAGATGATAATAGCCTCATGCAGTATGCACATTGTTACATACTTTACATGTTGGGAGGCGTGCTTCTTCTGGACAAGGCCAACAACACAGTCCATGTTCGATATTTGCCTTTATTAGCTGACTATGATGCCATCGATACCTACAGTTGGGGTAGTGCGGTCCTCTGTTGGTTATATCGTGCTATGTGCCCAGCAATAGATTACAATGTGGAGGGTATGGGAGGGTGTCATACGTTGCTCATGTCGTGGATATACTACAGATTACCGTTCTGGGCCCCGGATATCACGACACCGTATAGTTTTTCTTTAGCCACGAGGTATGTTATTGGTCTCCACACGTTGTGACTTTTATCAAGCTTCCTTTGATGGTATAAATATAATTTTTTATTTAGTTTGTTGTTGTTCAACAGGTGGTATTCCACATGTTGTGCTTGCCGACCCTTGATGGTATTCCACACATTGTGCTTGCCGACTCTTGAGGACAAATAACTCATTCAGGCGATGGTAAGTAGACTTCACAATTGCACAGACTGGTAGATTTTTAGTGCCCTTGAGGACGGAGTTGATACACTCAGAAAGATTGGTCGTCGTGTGACCATATCGTCGGCCCTCATCAAGGTGCTGCAGCCACTTCAGTGGCTCTAAGCCTCGGATCCATTCCATCATATGCGGAGATGTCACTGGATCCTCACTGCTGATTAGCTCCAGGTAGTACTGCGACTGTTCTTGCGTCTTCGAATATGCAGCATTCACTAGGTGTCTTTTGGCTTCCTTACTCTTGAAACTGGTTGCGAAGTTAGAGGCAATATGCCGTACACAGTACACATTGTGTTCCCAGCCACACCTCTCACGTTCCAATGCGGCCTTTATTGCCGCATGCCTATCGGATATTAGCAGAACTCCTGGCCTAGTTGCGACATGCCTCCTCAAGTTGGTGAGAAAGAAGTACCACGAATCGGTGTTCTCTCTTTCTACAAGTGCGAAAGCGACGGGTAGAATATTGTTATTGCCGTCCTGTGCTATGCCCATCAGAAGGGTGTCTGCGTACTTACCGTACAGGTGTGTTCCATCAACTGACACCAGCGGTTTACAATGCCTGAAAGCTTCAATACATGAAGGGAACGACCAGAATACCTGGTGAAACATGACACTATCACGGTCTAGTGTGTTCCCGACATAGTACGGCCGCGTTTGGAGGTCAACAATTGTGCCTGGTGCGAAAATGCATACTTAGGGAAACATGTAACGGACTAAACGGACAATTACTAACAAGGATCATTCGATAGTAAAGTACAAGTAATACCTGGGACAAAAGCCTGCAGAGCATTTAGGTATCTACGCAGCTGGTTATATGATTCGTCCCAATCGCCATAGATCCTTGCGATTGCCTTCTGCTTCGCGTGCCAAAACTTCTTGTATGACACCTTGTAACCATACGCTGACTCTACTGATCCTTGCAACACCTTCACACAAATTGTCGCATTGGCATGCACCATCGGGAATATGTGCTGGCAGATGACATTGCTATCGAGTTGAGCGTGGTCTTGAGACATTGAACTTGACAAGCAACTATAAGGCCCTTCGTACTTTCAAATTTCCCAAAATCTAGAGGACATTATCTTCGCAACCCGTACCATCCAACGACAGTTATCTCCGAACTGCTTGCATCGACAAACATACCTACTCTGGTCTGACTCTACCACCTTATATTCTGCACTCCTACGGATGTTGTAGTTTTTAACTGCTAGCATCGCTATTTCCCGGTTAAGAAATTTTAACCCAATCTCGAGTTCCATCTCGCCCGACAAAGGGTAGCTGCTCGGTCTGTCCTCAACGCTACTCGAATGCATTGCTCCAAGATTTAAGGACAGGTAGTGTGCTGGTGTCGAGGAAGATGCACCACCACCTTCCGCTTCGACCCGTGTTGGAGGATCAGCATCGCGAAGCAGAGGCTGCGTCTCAGGCACGACTTCTGCCTCATCACCGGTGAAATCTTCAATCTCATCCTCGTCGGACGTATTTGCAATATCAGCATCAGGAACCCTATCGAACCCGACATGTGTAGAAGGGGCGGGGCGTGCTTCATGAATACCAACAATTTGATCCCGCGGAACGAACGCGTTGAAGCTTGGACTTGGGGCCCTACTGTTATCCCGAGTCGGAACAAAATCAGCAGCTTCACTATTTCTGATACCCTCCACATTATTTGAACTGGGCGAGCTTCCACCAATATCCTGAAGATTCAGACAAAGCTCCAATGAATATATGGTTCCTATGCTACGATGATAAGAAAACATCATTGACACATGCTGATCAGATTTTATCTGCATTTTTTGATACGCAAACGAGTTTGCCACTGCAACCGGCATCCTATAAGTGGTGTGATGTTTTACAACCCACACTTACTAACCGGCAAGTGCACCGGGTCATACCAAGTAATACCTTACGTGGGTAAGGGTTGATCCCACGAGAATTGATGGATTAAGCAACAATATTATTTGATTGGATTAGTTAGGCAAAAAAAAAAGAGTATTTGGATGTTCAATCGTACAGAAACTAAAATAGTAAAATAAATGGCTTGGGAATAAAATATGGAGAAAATAGTTAAGGCTTCAGAGTTATCTATTTTTTTGGATTAACTTTTCTTACTAACTATTTTAATTATGTAGGATTTAATTTATGGCAAACTATATGTGACTAGACCCTAATTCTTTAGACCTTCCTAGTCTCCTCTAAAATTCATTAACTGCCAATTCCTTGGTCAATTAATTCCAATTAGAGGGTGATGATCAAATTTCAATTTATATGCCAAAAAAACTCTAATTACCAAAAAATAAAAGGATTATATGTCACGTATCTCGTTAAATCCAGATAATTAAAATTTAGGAGAATATGTTTTCAAGCTGTTGTTCAAGTATAGAGCTTTTCCAAGTTATACAAAAACTCAAATAGAAAGAGGATCATACTTCCGTTCCACCCAAATTCATAAGATAAAGAACGAAAATAATTCTTAAATATAAATCCAAAACATAAATTAAAATAGAAAAAGTAAGAAAATCAATCCATTACAAATAGGCAAAGCTCCTAACCTTAACAATAGAGGATTAGTTGCTCATGGTTCAGAGTAGAAAATAAGGATTGTAAATTAATCTGTGTGTCTCTCTGTCTAAATGTACAGAGTTCCTATTTATTACTAATCCTAATTAATTTAAAATCTAATATCTAAAATTAAGATAATATCGTTTCCTAAAAGATAAGATTTGAATTTAAATCAGAATTAACTAACTATCATCAAGTCTTCAATTGATGGATGGGGACCACTTAATTCCTTCACTCTGATCCACGCCTAACTTGGGCTTGGTAGCATGAATTGGAGTTTAGTTGAGTGAAGCTGCGCCTAATTTGGGCTTTAGTGTGCCTAACTTGGGCTTTAGTGCGCCTAACTTGAGATGGGTCAGACCAATCTCGCGTATTGTTGTTGTGTTTTGCGCCTAATTTGGAAAATCTCAAGTTAGGCGCAGCCTTGGCCACGATTTCGGAGAAGAAGTATGAACTATTATATATCGTTAGAAAGCTCTAGAAGTTAGCTTTCCAACGCCACTAGAATTATGTCCATTGGATCTTTGTAGCTCGAGTTATTCAGGTTTGAGTGCAGAGAGGTCAGGGTTGACAGCATCATTCGCCTTCATCTCTTCTTCTGCAGAAACTCCATCAAATCCAGCTGAATGCTACCTAAAATAAATAAAATTGCACAAAACTAAAAATAGCATCCATAGTGGCTAAAATATAATTAATTCTTAATTAAACTCAACAAATTAGATGCAAATTCACTAGGAAAAGATAGACAAGATGCTCACGCATCACAACACCAAACTTAAACTGTTGCTTGTCCTCAAGCAACCAAAACTAATATAAGCTTAGGATGTGAATTTGCATGAGAATGAGAGTTAGATTAAGCTCGTGTCTCTTCTTATAGTGGGGTTTACAACTGCATTTCTGAATAGGTTTGGCATCTCACTTTATCCTTTGAAGTTCAGAATGATTGGAATCCATAGGAACTCAGAATTCAGATAGTGTTATTGATTCTCCTAGTTCAGTATGTTGATTCTTGAACACAGCTACTTTATGAGTCTTGGCCGTGACCCTAAGCGTTTTGTTTTCCAGTATTACCACCGGATACATAAATGCCACAGACATATAACCAGGTGAACCTTTTCAGATTGTGACTCAGCTTTGCTAGAGTCCCCAGTTAGAGGTGCCCAGAGTTCTTAAGCACACTCTTTTTGCTTTGGATCAAGACTTTAACCGCTCAGTCTCAAGCTTTTCACTTGACACCTTCACGCCACAAGCATATGGTTAAGGACAGCTTAATTTAGCCGCTTAGGCCAGAGTTTTATTCCTTTGGGCCCTCTTATCCATTAATGCTCAAAGCATTGTATCATTTTTACCCTTTGCCTTTTAGTTTAAAGGGTTATTGGCTTTTTCTGCTTGCTTTTCTCTCTTTATTTATTTTTTTTTGTTTTTTTTGTTGTTTTTTTTTTAATCTTTGTATTTTTTACTGCTTTTTCTTGCTTCAAGAATCAATTTTATGATTTTTCAGATTATCCATAACATTTCTCTTTTTTCATCATTCTTTCAAGAGCCAACAATTTTAACATTCATAAATTTCACTATAAAAAATATGCACTGTTCATATCATGCATTCAGAATTACAAAAGATACCACCACATTTAAGTAAATAAGACTACTTTTTCATATTAACTCAATTTCTCATGCAATACATCACTTATTTTCTTTTCTTTTTAGATTTAAGTTCAGTGAGTGGTACATGAAACATCTTTTCAGAATTAAAGCAATTAAAAGAAAACTAAACTAGTCCTAGGATTCTAACTAATAAATGATCATGCAACAAACAAAGCAAAATAGCAGAAAATTGGAACATAACATAGAAAAAGAGGGGAGGAATAAGAAATATGAAAGGAACTCAACCACCTTAGTTATCCTAGCAGTCGTTTTATTCTTCAGGTTGTGCTCCTCAGTGAAGATGATTCGCCTCCCTTTTGGTGCCATAGGAATAAACAGATAACCTTTAAGCGAAGCGTCAATACCAAACTTAAAGGTTTGCTTGTCTTCAAGCAAAGAAGAACTGAGGTGTCCGGTTTCTGTGATAAAATAGCTGCATGATCAGAAAATTAGTAAGAACTCAATAGAAATAAGTAAAAAAACTACTACTACGAAAATTAACTAAGGATACGAAATTATCGGGTTGCCTCCCGACAAGCGCTCTTTTATCGTCACTAGCTTGACAGTCAGCTCCTCTAAGGAGGAGGATCATAGGGGCTCAACTCTTCACCCCTTACTTTGAACTTCTTTCCTGTGTCTCCATAACGTAGCTCAATATGCTCCAGAGAGAGGATTCTAATTACTGTATAAATCCATGCTGGATTGCTGGTCAACACCACCTTCATTCCTGGGGAGAAACCTTCAGTGGGGATCTTTTTGTTTCTCCATCCTCTGGGTACTTTCTTCTTTTTGGGAACCTCCTCCTTGGTAGATGATGCATTCCCAACACCAAACTTAGGTTTGATATCAGGAGAAATTTTATTGATTGTTACCAAGGGAGGTTTGAGTTACAGATTCTGCTGTGTATCATCAGGGGGTTTTTGAAGGATTGGATCAATAAGCTCAGTCTGCATGCAGCTCTCTTCTTCACCTGCTAAATGTACATCTTTGAAAACATGGAAGACTAGTTTCTCATCATGCACTCTAAGCACTAATTCGCCCTCTTCTACATCAATCAGAGCTCTTCCTGTGGCTAGAAATGGTCTTCCTAGAATTATAGAGGCATTCTCATTCTCCCCTGTGTCAAGAATCACAAAGTCTGCTGGGAGGAAGAACTTACCCACTTTGACCAAGATATTCTCCACTAATCCATATGCAGGCTTCATAGATTTGCCTGCCATCTGTAATGCTATCTTTGTGGGTTGTGCCTCTTGGATTTGCAGCTTCTTCATCACAGACAAGGGCATCAAATTGATGCTTGCTCCCAGATCACACAATGCCTTCTCAAAGGTTGTTCTCCCAATGGTGCATGGAATTTGAAAGCTCCCTGGATCTGGCATCTTCCTTGACAAGTTATTCTGAATGACAGCACTACATTCCTTAGTCAGGACTACTGTCTCATCTCCCTTTAAACGCTTTTTCTTTGACAACAGCTCCTTCATGAACTTGACATAGATAGGCATTTGCTCCAAAACCTCAGCAAAAGGAATATTGATTTGTAACTTTCTGAAGATTTCCAAGAACTTTGAGAACTGCTTGTCCTTGGTCTCTTTTTGAAGTCTCTAAGGATATGGCATTTTAGGCTTGTACTCAGGAGCCTTTGGCAATGTAGGATGAGTGTCAAGAGAGTCTGGGAATAGATTGTCCGCACGCTTTGGAGGGGCATGCTCTATGTCTTCCTTCTTCTCCTCTGGAGCTTCTTTTTCAACTAACTCTTCATTGACCTTGGTCTCAGAGCCAGCTACTTTACCACTTCTCAATTGAATAACATTGCAGTCTTCTCCTGGGTTCACCACTGTATTACCTTGAAATGTACTTGCAGACATCTCAAGTATTTGCTTGCTCAGTTGGCCTACTAGCACCTCTAAATTTCTAATGGAGGCTCTGGTTTCCTGCATAAATTGTGCTTCCGTACTTGCCATTTGTCCACTTATCACGGAGATAGCCTTGCATTCTTCTCTTGGATTTAGAATTGTGTTACTAGGAAGGCTATTAGTGGTCCTCTGATCGATTTCATTAACTCTGGTGGCTATTTGACCCATTTGAATCTCCATGTTTTTTATGGATGCTCTGGTTTCCTGTCTAAAACCTGTCAATATTGCTTCCAAATCATTGTTCTGCTGAAAACTGCCCTGAGAACTATTGTTGAAGTTCTAAGGTCTCTGAGGTTGATCCCTCCATCCAAAATTTGGGTGATTCTTCCACCCCGGATTGTATGTCTTAGAATATGGATCATTGTTGGGATTCCTAGGACCACTCCCCATGTAATTCACCTGTTCAGAAGAGGGTTGAGCATAATCATAATTATCATTTTGCACAAAATTATCTGTCATGTCATAAGAGACCTCTTGAGGTAGATTTTGGGTGTTGATAGCTGAGACTTGCATGCCACGCAGCTGTTGAGTAAGTAGACTCATTTGCTGAGACATAAGCTTGTTTTGAGCAATAAGAGCATTAAGAGTTTCTACTTCCATGACACCTTTCTTCTGAGGAGCCTCAGAGTTCACAGGATTCCTATTAGATAAGTATAAGTATTGGTTGCTAGCAACTAATTCAATAAGCTCAATAGTCTCCTCCGGTGTCTTCTTCTTATGCAATGAACCTCCTGCAGAATTGTCTAAGCACATCTTGGACATTTCACCCAAGCCTTCATAAAAGATATCTAGTTGAGTCCATTTGGAGAACATGTCCGGAGGGCATTGCCTAGTCAGTAGCTTGTATCTCTCCCAAGCTTCATAAAGAGTTTCACCTTCCATTTGCTTGAAGGTCTGAACCGCCACCCTAAGCTTAGTCAGCTTCTTTGGTGGAAAAAATTTAGTCAAAAACTCAATAACCACCTTGTTCCAAGTATCCAAACTCTCCTTGGGTTGGGAATCTAGCCATAGCTTTGCTCCATCCCTCAGAGCAAACGAAAAGAGCATTAGTTTGTACACATCTGGGTTCACTCTGTTTGTCTTCACAGTATCACAAATTTGCAGAAAACTTGAAATGAATTGATATGGGTCTTCGTGGGGAAGACCATGATACTGGCAGTTTTGTTGTACCAGGGTGACCAGTTGTGGCTTCAACTCGAAGTTGTTTGCAGCTATAGGAGGTACCACAATGCTTTTTTCATAAAGATCTATAGTAGGAGTAGAATAAGAGCCAAGGACTCCCATTTGTTGCTCATTCGCATTAGGATTTGCCACATTGGCATTATCAGCATTGTTAGCATCCATAGTGGATTCTGCAGCCTTGTAAAGTCTTGCCTGTTGTAAACGTCGCCTGAAAGTTCTTTCAGGTTCAGGATCAAAGTCTAAGAGATGTTCTTTGTTTTTGTTCCTGCGCATAAACAAACAGAAAATAAGAAAGAATGGGAATCTCTACGTCAGAGTGCAGAGAATTCCCAGTGAAGTAACCTGTGTAAAGAGATAAAAATATTGAATAAAATAAATAAATAAATAGATAATATCAAACTTAATTTCAGAAATTAAGAAAAAATATTGGTCCTATTTATTTATAAATTTTTTTATTATTATTTTATATTTTTATTATTTATTTATTTATTTATTTATTTTTTTTTTTTTATAAAAAAGAGAAAAAAATGAAAAAAAGGGGAGGGAGGTACGAACAAAGACCAAGCAAAGAAGAAAAGAAAAAAAAATTTTGTATATTTTTTTATTTTTTATTTTTTTATTTATTTTTTTTAACTAAATAATGAAAGAAAAGAAAAAAAGAAACGATCAGGGGAGGGGGGAAAGAAACTAAACGAAAAGGGAAAGAGACGTACAGTTTTTTTAAAAAAAAAAAAGAAAAAAAATTAAAAAGAAGTAAAAGGAAACAGGAAACGAAAGTGAGAAAAAAAACGGAAGAAAGGAAAAAAAATAAATAGCGAATTTTTTTTTTTGAAAATATATTTTTTTTAAATAGATTTTAATAAAATTAAAAATAAAACGCCTAATCTAAGCAATCAAACAACTGATAGTTGTTAATCACAGTTAATTCCCGGTAACGGCGCTAAAAACTTGGTGTGATGTTTTACAACCCACACTTACTAACCGGCAAGTGCACCGGGTCGTAGGGTCGTACCAAGTAATACCTTACGTGAGTAAGGGTCGATCCCACGAGAATTGATGGATTAAGGAACAATAGTATTTGATTGGATTAGTTAGGCAAACAGAAAAGAGTATTTGGATGTTCAATCGTACAGAAACTAAAATAGTAAAATAAATGGCTTGGGAATAAAATATGGAGAAAATAGTTAAGGCTTTAGAATTATCTATTTTTCTGGATTAACTGGATTAACTTTTCTTACTAACTATTTTAATTATGTAGGATTTAATTTATGGCAAACTATATGTGACTAGACCCTAATTCCTCAGACCTTCCTAGTCTCCTCTAAAATTCATTAACTGCCAATTTCTTGGTCAATTAATTCCAATTAGAGGGTGATAATCAAATTTCAGTTTATATGCCAAAAAAACTCTAATTACCCAAAAATAAAAAGATTATATGTCACGTATCCCGTTAAATCCAGATAATTAAAATTTAAGAGAATATGTTTTCAAGCTGTTGTTCAAGTATAGAGCTTTTCCAAGTTATACAAAAACTCAAATAGAAAGAGGGTCATACTTCCGTTCCACCCAAATTCATAAGATAAAGAACGAAAATAATTCTTAAATATAAATCCAAAACATAAATTAAAATAGAAAAAGTAAGAAAATCAATCCATTACAAATAGACAGAGCTCCTAACCTTAACAATGGAGGATTAGTTGCTCATGGTTCAGGGTAGAAAATAAGGATTGTAAATTAATCTGTGTGTCTCTCTGTCTAAATGTACAGAGTTCCTATTTATTACTAATCCTAATTAATTTAAAATCTAATATCTAAAATTAAGATAATATCTTTTCCTAAAAGATAAGATTTGAATTTAAATCAGAATTAACTAACTATCATCAAGTCTTCAATTGATGGATGGGGACCACTTGATTCCTTCACTCTGATCCACGCCTAACTTAGGCTTGGTAGCATGAATTGGAGTTTAGTTGAGTGAAGCTGCCCCTAATTTGGGCTTTAGTGCGCCTAACTTGAGATGGGCCGGACCAATCTCGCGTATTGTTGTTGTGTTTTGCGCCTAATTTGGAAAATCTCAAGTTAGGTGCAGCCTTGGCCGCGATTTCGGAGAAAAAGTATGGACTATTATATATCGTTGGAAAGCTCTGGAAGTTAGCTTTCCAAAGCCACTGAAATCATGTCCATTGGACCTCTGTAGCTCGAGTTATTCAGGTTTGAGTACAGAGAGGTCAGGGTTGACAGCATCATTCGCCTTCATCTCTTCTTCTGCAAAAACTCCATCAAATCCAGCTGAATGCTACTTAAAATAAATAAAATTGCACAAAACTAAAAATAGCATCCATAGTGACTAAAATATAATTAATTCTTAATTAAACTCAACAAATTAGATGCAAATTCACTAGGAAAAGATAGACAAGATGCTCACGCATCAATAAGCCAGCTTCATGATTTCCTTTTTTCCAACCATTCCGCATTGCATCAGAATCAGATTCTTCAAAACTTGCAATGATGTCTGTGGCGAAATCATTATCCACAGTGGATCGTCGCAAACGAATGTAATACCTTCTGCTGTATGAGAAATTTCTCCATTAGGATATATAATCATGTAAACGTTTTCCGAAGCCATACAAATAGCAAACCAATCCTAAGACCCAAAAATTTTTAACAAAGAAACAAGGAGATGAGGTTCAGAGGAATTTTTGAGAGTAGGAGAAGAGTGTACATAATGGTTCCGTCGGGAATGATTCGAGAGCGTTTATATAGGCAAATTTCGGTCCCAATTCGTGGGCGGTACACAAGAAGTGCACCACCTCGTGTCCGCCGCCCCTGATGTCTCCATTTCGTGGATGGCAGCTACAAATTGGGGGCTCCTCCATTTCGTGTCCGACGCAGCTGAAATGGGGTTGCAGCTTTTTCCTCCGTTTCGCGGGCGCCATGGTTGACATGAAGGGTAACTCCATTTCGTGGGCGATGCCCTTGAATTGGTGATACGTATTTCAAAAAATATTTCAACGCATGCGTATTTCTGGAAATGAAGTTTCTCATATATTTATTTATATAAAAAAGCCCATTGATACATATGGATTAGCTCAATATTATTGGCTAGTCCAATTTGAGTTAATTGAAACTTTAAAATTTTGACTGAACAAATCAAATATCTCTTCAAATAGTCTTACATTATCTTTCTAGCTTTAATTTATCTGCAGCTTTCTATATAAATAAATTGAGAGAATCTCAACATGACTGGTTCAAAATTTTTTTAGGACAAAAAATGAGTTAGTAAAAAAATGTAGGTAAAATATTTGTTATTGGCCACACAGTTAATCTCAAGGAAAAAATTTGATTAAACATAACAAATACGTTAATTAATATCTTTTCTCATGTTCAACCATTGTAGTACTGGTAGAACAATTTAATATTTTTGGATATAAATTGTGATAGGGTGAAAAGATTTATTGATCTAAATTTAAAACACTTCACAAAATTAGCAAATACTAAATTATTATTAAATGAATATTTGAGGAGAAAAATTTACTTTTTAAATCCTCAAACTAGAAATGGTCTTCTAAAAACTTCAGCAAAATCTAAGTAAATTTTATAAATATTTTGTTTTAATTCAAAATAAAGCATTTTCTTATAAGTATTTAATTTTTATAACATTTAAAATTCTTGAGGTAATAAACTCCATTTATGATAAAATTATAATAAAATCACTCACTAATAAAACCACTCTCACTTATAGAATAGAATTGCGACTTTTATATAAAAAAATCTTGTCAAGGGTGCCAAAAACAAAATAATTGACACCGCATCACAGAACATATTGATTAAAACAATTTTTGGCACCAATTTTTCTCATCTCCAACTTAAATTACAAATATCAGAAGCAAAACAACTAATTGAAAAATCACAATTCAAATAACAGCATCAGAGTTTTCAAATAACAGCATCAGAGTTTTCCTTCACAACTCAGATTCCTCCACAGCTTAAGACTGAGATGAACCAGCTTCTCGGGATGTACCAGCTTGAGATGTACCCTGGGATGTACCAGCTTCCTGGGATGAATAATGATACCAAATACACTCAAAATATGGATAAATAATTATCATAACTGCTCTAAATAATAAATTAAAATACAAGATACACTCCTCAAAATATGGATAAATGATCATACCTGCTCTTCTATCTTAGAAACATCAATAGGAATTACTCCATGTGTCAATATATCAGTAGATATTGTGTTCCCTTCTAAATCCTTGTGTGTAATTGGCTCACGGATAATGTTTCCATAGCCATTCTTTCCCCATACTGTTCCCCAAGAATGGCTATGGAAACATCATCCGTGAGCCAATTACACACGAGGATTTAGAAGGGAACACAATATCTACTGATATATTGACACATGGAGTAATTCCTATTGATGTTTCTAAGATAGAAGAGTAGGTATGATCATTTATCCATATTTTGAGGAGTGTATCTTGTATTTTAATTTATTATTTAGAGCAGTTATAATTATTATTTATCCATATTTTGAGTGTATTTGGTATCATTATTCATCCCAGGAAGCTGGTACATCCCAGGGTACATCTCAGGCTGGTACATCCCGGGAAGCTGGTTCATCTCAGTCTTAAGCTGTGGAGGAATTTGAGTTGTGAAGGAAAAAGAATGGCTATGAAAACATCATCCGTGAACCAATTACACACCCATATTTAATCACCCATCTTAAAACTTCAATAGGTCTTGCTGAAAAACAACCACGTGGACCCACTGCACCAACTCCCATTTCTTCCAGGCATGTGCCGTCTTTCCCGAGTTGTTCTGCTTGATCATCCGTCAAATAATTATCCAACAAATCCTGTGGTGAAACAGTAATATTTTCACCACTGGGTTTGTCAATTATATTGTACCGACTTTCAATAGCAGCAGCTACCACTATAGCCCAGCAGCACACTAAATTTAAAAGTTAATAGTTAATAAGTAATTTTATATATATATACTTTTTAACCATACTAAAATAAATAAAATTCTAAAAAATAATATCATTATTATAAAACTTAAGAAAATCCAATATAGAAAATCCAATGCAGAATTTCAGCCATGTTTCTCTTTTGAATCAATGACAGCAAAATAACAAGTAAAACAGATTGGATTTATAACTCAATCTCAGCAGATTTAATTCATATCAATCTCAGCAAAAATCATTCTCAGCATAATTAATAAATTAAACTTAAAAAAGTTCATTTTATAATTCCATCTCAACAGAATTAATTCAACATCAACCGACTGAATTCAAATAAAACTTAAGAAAATTAATATCTCAAAACTCAGCAGAATCATCAATAATATATCAAATGTCTATTCAGAACAAAACGAAGAAGAAAACAATATAATACAATTCTTACGGCAATCCTTTTGATTCCTCATCTTTTCTGAAGCTTCCTTCCAATTATTGATCTGTAGTATGTTATTGAGAATAAAATTAATATCTCTCTCAAAATATCATTAAGAGGAAAAAACAATAATAATATCAGAAAAAAACTTTTACATCATTATTCATGACAGTTTTCTTTCTTTTGGGAGCCATAGTCCTGAAATAGCAATTGAGATTAAAAATTAATTTGATTTTCGGTTTTTTTGGTTCGGTTGATCGGTTTAGTTCGGTCCGGATCGGCTTTGAACACCCCTCCTCACAACTCCTACAAAAAGGTACCTCATTGGTTCAACAAGGTCATAGGTGCTGGGGCGCATGTTCCCACGTATAACTCTCCCACCAACAACTTGGCCCCCTCCAAGATAAGGGCTTGTCTCTTTCAATGCATAATCAAAAGGAGATGAACCTGCATACACGAATTTCGAAGGAGGCGGCATTCCAGATTTCATCTCATGTATCATATAGTTTGAACTCGGCTTGGCAGCTGCTGAAGAAGAAGATTGATGCTGTTTTTCTTCATTTGGTTTGGCAACTGTATGAAATGTGTGCCTTGAGTCATTTTTCTTTCGAGAAAACACATTCAGTATTGAACTTGTGAATGATGGTGTTTGATCTTGAACAGTGTGTTGATCTGTATTAGTAACTGGTTCTAAATCAGGAAGAGGACTTGAGGACTTAATTGAAGGGTCATCAGTAACAAATACTTTCAAGCCAAGCTCTCCTTTTACGCGGGAAAAAACAACTTTCTTTTCCAAAGGGTAGTGAAGAACAGCAGCATCTGCATACGGGACAAATGATGTTGCAGTGAGGTGGACCTTGCCAAGGAACACTTTGGAACCGGTGGATTTGTTATAGTGGTAGATGCAGGCGGCAAGAGTGAGGTTTGGCAATCTGCTTGGATCAGTAATGTTGAAGTAGAATTTCTCATTCCAAACTGGACTCAGATCTTTATCCTTAGTGGTTGTTCGAAATTCCTGACCATCAAAGTGAAGTTCCACAAAGGAACTACATGAACCTTGGCCATCTTTTGGCATAAGGTCATGAGCACCTGTAACCTCCACCCCAAGCTTGAGATTGCTCATCTCCAATTAGCAGCTTCCACTAAAATTATGACAACCTTATATACCTAAAAATGAAATAAACAGATGAGGTTGAAAAGTCTATAGTCTCATATATAAATTTATAACCCTAATATTACATATATATGTATTTGCACAACATTCTCAACTATCTGCCACTAGCAATGTGTTTAATGAGTAATGAAATAGCAAGCATCCATAGCAACTGTAAGACTTTGATTGTTCTAGTTGGCTTAAGGAATCGGATTAATGTATAGCTAGCTAAGGGGCAGAAGAATTCACAATTATCATTCAGGGGAAGCAAACAATTGTTTAAGTTAGAGTATCAATATCAATTTCTTTTTACACTTCCAATGGATAAAACAAGTCCTTGAATAACAAGAGGTTTTGCTTCAAATATGTAGATATAAACTAAAATCTTGCTAAAAGCATAAGAATTCATGTGAGTGAATGAGTGTAAGTATTTTGCCAGTGTGAAGTAAAGCTATATAAGTCAACAATTATGATTCAGTTGGTTCCTACCTACCTATCATAGACAAAAGGGCAGCATGAAAGGGACCCAGAACATAAAAATAAAGGAGGTTGATATTATCAGAGAGAGAAAGAGAGTAATTCGTAAAGTTCAAGCAAGAAAGAGGTAGACTCCAAAAGCATCAAACCTTAACCTACCAGTCCCACAAATTTGTCCTTTTCCCTTCATGAACAAAAAAAAGGCAATACAAGAATCAAAAGGGAACATACTGGATACTTTCAACTCTACAAACAGATGATAAAAGTATTCCCTAAATTCTGCTAAAAAAGAACACTTAATCATAGTAGAGGCTGATGTATACCAACATTATTTTTTTTGTGAAAGTCACCATCTCAGTATCCCCAAGGGTCACTATTCTATGTTATTCTAGGATCTGAGTTCCAAAGGTTCATATTATTGTTAGTACTCCCAGCTGATCTAGTTATACAAAACTTTTTCCAAAATTTATACATAAAAAAATAGATAATAAGCTAGCAGAAGCCTTTTCCTTTGATAAACTTCACCTAAAAGTTCCCATACAAAAAAAGAGAGAATTTATTTGCTCATTTATGAGAAGCCCAGAAGGAAAACAGTATCTGCATGGCCAAAATTCCAATGAAAATAGCAGATTTGAGTAAAAAAGTTTAAGCTTATAACTTTTAAGACACAGAAAGGTTTTATCAAAACTTGAATAAAACCCAAAACAGAATATCAGAAAAACAAACCACATACCCAGATAAGAAAATCATACAAAGGTTGCAAATAGACCAAAATCAAAGATGACGAACAAGAAAATGGTGATTCTGGAAACGTACCTGAGCTTTTGATTAAGCTGAAGAAGAACAGAACAAAATGGCAAAAATATTTTTTCTTTTTTTTCCTTCTCTTTTTCTTTTGGAGCTTGAAGGTTTAGTAACAGCAGAAAGAGGGTTATAACTTATAATTTATAAATAACAAAGGAGAGAGAGAGAATGAAGAAAAAGATGAATAAGAATTGGCTTTCTGGGAAAGTAGAGAGTCAGAGAAAGGAAAGTTATTGGAAAGGAGTCAAGCACTTGACATGAGACATTTGCCATGGCAACACACAAATATGTGTGCATTTTTTCTGTGTACTTTTTTTTTTTCCTTTTAAGTTTCACTAATTTTTTTATGTTATCTTATTATTATATATAATACACCCAAAAATATTATATTATATTATATTATATTATATTATATTATATATAGTTCTAAAAGAAAGATGATAATTATAACTTCTAAATTTGATACTATTTTCCTACTCTTGTCTGATATTTTTTAAATTATCATTTATTTTTTACTATTTTATTTTCTATAATGATAGGAGTATTTTTTATTATAACAATAATTTAGAAATACCATATAGAGAAAGTAGCATTTTATCATTTTATTTTATCACAAAATAATTCTTAATGTTATTATTATTTATCTAATAGGATTATTATCATCTAAATTTTAATCGAATGAGAATTTTACGAAGAGAGTAAGTATCATACCTAGCATATGAAGCAGTATGTGGTGATATTATTATTATGATTATGATAAATTAATCTGATTAAAAATAAGATAACTTAGGAAAAAAGGGGAAAAAAAATAGTGTGTGGGGTGTGTGACGAGGATGTATGATGTATTGGATTTGTCCGGTAGTTGTAACAGGGAAATGCGGCAGCAAGCATTATGATTTATGAGAAAAACTCTGAACAACACACAACACATGTTATTGGATGCCTGTGCCCCACAGGCCCACACCCCACCTTTCTACTACAACTTTGTTTTTACAATTTTCTCTATTTTCTCTTGAATTTTCAGAACCTAGATTTTAATTTTACTAGTGCATCGACCCGTGCGTTGCACGGGATGGCACAAAAATAATAATAAAATATTAGATATATTATATATATATGTTAATTAAAACTTAAAGATAACTTAAATAATAAAAACTATTAACTAATATATATAATAATTAATTTTTATAATACATAAATTATTTTTTATAATAATTTAATTTATGTAATTTCATAAACTAATAAAAATAAAAAATACTAAGATTTTATGTTTTCTTTAAACATATCTTATATTATTCTCAATTAAGTTGTTCTTGCTTTAAACTCCAAACATTTAGTTTCAAAATTTATATAACTTGAACTTTATTATTAAATACAAAAAAAATAAATTTTATAGTAATGTAAATTATCTATTCATTTTTTAAATTTTTAATATTTAAACATATCTTATATTATTATATTATTCTCAGTTAAGTTGTTCTTGCTTTAAACTCCAAACATTTAGTTTCAAAATTTATATAACTTGAACTCTATTATTAAATACAAAAAAAATAAATTTTATAGTAATATAAATTATCTATTCATTTTTTAAATTTTTAATAATGAAATGATCAATCTGTATATCAAAAATATATTAGAAAAATAAGTCTTCCAACTATTATTTAAGGTGTAGTATTCAAATGAATTAAGCAAAGAAAAATCCAACATCTCCGACCATTTTATCTCTAAAATTATTAACATTTAAGTGTCTCGTTTTGTTTGACATGATGTCATTTTCTTTATTATTCGACATCATGTTATTTTCTTTATTAAATCACGTTCTTGTAGCATCCAACTCATGTCATTTTTCTTATTAAATCATGTTCTCGTAGCATCACAACAAATAGATGCTGAAATATATGTCTAAGGCTAATTAGAATTCCAATTAGAAAAGATGGCTTTCAACCTGTTGTTTCTTAATTCAAACACATAAAAACACAAAGAATTAGACTTTACCTCAAGGTATTGTTCTTATGAAAGCAGTTCACACACAAATCATCTATACTTACTGAAAATTAACGTAAACTCAACTGAGCGATCATAATTAATACAATGCTACCTACCTAACACATATATGAGACCAAGAAGTCAACCATGTCTTAAAACTCAAAAAATTAAATTTCCGTTGAAAATAACAGATTGGCAAAAGATATCCTACCGATATATCTGACTCCAACAGAGTTTCAGTACTATGAGCATCCCAAAAGTTTCCCATTAATATGGAACAGGTTCCCACGAATACACCTCCAACGTTATTAAGTGAAACTGGAAGGGTATGCGCGATCTGTAGGAGAACAAAATTTGACCAAATGAAGAACAAATTTAAAAGAGGAAAAACTGATCAGCTACACACTAATTTTAAATTAGTTGTACATCACAAACACAACCTTGAGAAACTTTTCTCTAACAGATTTTTTTGTTTTTTCTTTTTTTGCATTACTTGATGATCTTCATTACAGATTGACATGAGTACCTCATTAGAAGGAAGGTGATAATGAAATTTGAGTTTGTGATTTATATAAGAACATATAAATCATGTTTACCAACAACCGTACCTCATAAAGAAAACGGGCTACATCACACTTAAAAGAAACATGCTAATAGATTGCCCAATGCCCACAGCAAATAATCGTTTCATTTGAAATCTACAACAGCAAGAAAACTCTAACAGTAAACTGAAAACCTAAAAGAAATATGGTTGAATAAAATACCTGCCCAATGATTCTCCCAAATAATAGCACACACCAAGTCTAGAAAGAAGAACATAATCATATATTATGTGAATAGTTTCCTCCCTATTTTATATTATATTGTAACAATATTAATTCAAAATATGATGGACCCAATAGTAAGCACAGAAAGAAGAACATAATCATATAGTAAAGTTAACGTATATGTGGAATTTTCAAAGTTTTCTAAGGTACAAATTGCCCTAAAGCTAATTAGTTCCTTCACCTAAGAGGAAGGAGAACCTGGAACCAACTCAAATTTATATTAAACATGACATCAACGACAACAAAATCGCTCTTATACTTGATAGAGGCTAGTAGTGACATGTACTAATTCAGTATTGACGGGTTAACATAAACATAGAATTAACAAAGTTTCCTTTGAAAGCAACAAAGCTGAAATGGGTCGCAGAAAAAAGAATTTTGACCCAATTTTAGAAGAGAAAAGACCCAAAAAATCGAGAATTGAAACTCACTAACGTTGGGCAGCCTGTTGCAAAATGCCCACAGATGCCTATGGTTGTAGCATCTGCCGCTGGCACAAATGCCGCCGCGGAACCTGCCTCTGCATCCGCCTCCTCCCTGGTTGCTTACCTTGACCCATTCCACAATGTGCTTTAGCATGCAGGACTGTCATCACATCCTCCCCCTTATTCACCACTGTGATAAACTCCACGGCGACCAGTCAGAGCCATGCTGCCTTAGACTCCTCCACCACCATGGCCGCTGTCGCCACCGCTTCAACCTTTGTAACCTTTACCACCACCGCGACGACTTCGCTGAAGGTTGGAGCCATCGGGTACAGTGACATCAACTGCCTTCAAACTCTATAATCTCCACCTTCAGGGGAGATTAGGAACAAAAAGAAATTGGAAAATAGTATCAGTGAACCGAGAAACGGACTGAAGAGGAAGAGGAAATGACCCAAAAATCGAGAATTGAAACTACCTCCCTTGAAGAGTGAAGAACATAGCCAAACTTGAGAGGAAGGAGGAGGGATAAGGTAATAATAAGCAGTAGAATAATAATAAGGAAAAGCAAAGAACAAATTTAAGCAATTGAACAAAAAGAGAACTAATAAAGACACAATAGAGTGGGTGGATGCAAACCTTCCACAATAGCTACACAGGAAGAACTTCTTTTGCCTTAGTTCCTAAATTACTCTGAAAATACAAAAGCCAGGACTTCAAATACTAAAGGAAAAATGAATAATTCATGCTGCATTACTTTGAAATCTGATTTAGTTTTGTATATTGGATGTAAATTGAATATAAGAGGGAAAGAGGTTAATGAAATTTAAGCAAAATACAAATAGAATCCCGGCAACAACAATGAGGTTCTGGATTTTTTGCATTAACAGCTCCACACCAGACAAAGACGCCTCTGCACAACAACAATAACATTTCAAATCTTACCGAGATTAGAACATATAAATCAGATCAAATAATAAAGAACACACTTAACTTCATCATAGAAGGTACAGTTTATATAAAAAATAATATTAAAGGAAACAAAGAGGAGTATGAGTAGGGATAAATTTAGAAATCTTATATATACTTTCATTTGAAGAAGACCACTACTACTTACATAAGCACTTAAGCAGAGTATACAGAATCATCGCACCAAGACCGTTGCTGGCCGCTTCCGGCGCTGCAACTGTGACTTATCTTCCATGGCATCTATCGCCATCGAAATCATCTCAGCCGCACCAAATTGCATGCCCATTGTTGTCGACTCCAGTATGCATCTCTCGCTCCTCCATGTCGTGTCTCTACTTCTTTCCTCTGCTTCCCTGCAACAAAATCGTGCCATAATACCATCAAGAACTCTCCGCTTGACAAAGAGAAAAAAAAATAAAAGAAAAAAAAGTGATGCAGAGAGATATATAGATCTAGGAGAGAAAGACATGAGAGAAGATAGAGAAAGAAAGATGGTTATAGTAAGAAGAAAATCGAAAGTTGATTATCCGAGAGATGGATTGAATGCTTGATAAGGTTGTGCATATTTAAAATTCAAATTTCAATTTCAAATTACATGCAGATTTAATCGGAATTAAAATTTGAAAAAATTGTAAAAGGACGTAGATAGAAAGATAAACAGGGGAAATAACCTAGATAGAAAGATAAAGAAAAATATAAAAATGTCATATTACTGTTGTGCTCTCTTTCATAGCGTCACTGCATGTGTTCTATGTGGCGGTACTTTCCATCGATTTGCTTTCTTCCGCCGCTGCCTCCTCCGTATCCATCATCACATCATGGATGACCATCACAAACTCCACCGCCATATTATGATCCACAACCATAGCGGTTGCAACCTCATCCACCGCCGTAACTCTTCCTTGGTGCGTACATGAACTCTATAATCTCCACCTCCAACTTAAATTAAGAAGATTATACAAAAACAGAATCAGTGAACTGAGGACAAAAAAAAAGAAGAGGAACTGAAGGTGAAAAAGATGAAGGAGAAGAATCGAAGAAGAGGAGGAAGAGATAAAACTGAAAACAAAGAATGGATAGAATTCCCTTTTTTTTTAATTTTGATTTTGAATTCAAAATTCGAATTTTGAAATTTCAGGTTGTGTACATGTAAAGCAAACGGAAAAAAGAGGATAAAAAATTCAGACACAATGTTCAGAAGAGTAGTGAAAATGTGGAATGAGGATGGTTTGATAATGGGGTGTTATTGTAATAAAGATCATACATTAAAAATTTGAAAAAAATCTGGAGCAAGCCACGTTGAATTTCCACTAACGCATAAACCTTCTTTTAAAGGATTGTTATAGAATTTCTTTTTATGAATTTAATTCAATTCTTTCTGCACATTATTTATCTATTTTTTTTTTTTTTGCTTCTTTTCTTATATTATTAACTATTATATTACAGCCTGGCCCACTTTAGTTTCATGTTTTAAATAAATAAATAAGTAAAAAATAATATAGGACAAATTATTTTTGTTGTTTCTGCCCATTCTTCCAACCGTAACTTTCTCTTTTCACTTCAGTTTTTTACTAAGACATAAAAGAGGGTTTAAATACTAGTACATATAATACATTTTGGAGAGTACTTTCATAAAAACACTAAAATATCATTTTTTGTTAAAATATTTACATATATTATGATATTATTAGACATTTTTATTAAATTGGTTAATAATTTAATTTTTAATAAATCATAATAAAATCGATTTATTATAATAACAAATAATAAATTTAATTGTCCGCATTGTAATTATTAGACCTAATTTAATCTGATGGATTTACATAATTTAAATCGAATCATGTTTAATTTTTTTATAATAACAAATATAATTGATCAGTTCGACCGAATCTAATAACAATTAGGTTTATTGTTATTATTATAAAAAATTTGGTTTTATTTTAATTTATTAAAAAATTCAAAAATAACTGATTCATTAATACATTCAATAATAATGTAATATATAAGTATCTTTAAAAAAAATATTTTAAGAATATTTATTATTACAACAAAAATATATTACTATTAATTAGTCAGTGTTTGTGAGAATAGATCTTAATCTAAATTCTTTTTCTTTTTCTTCTTCTTCTTCTTCTTCTTTTCCAACTTCTTAGTCCTCTTCTTCATGCATGCCATCTTGCTAAAGCTATAACATGGATCGTGTGTGTTTATATATAGTTTCTATGTAATTTTATCCTATATATAGTTTCTATGTAAAACATTTGTTTAATTATATACAATTTATATGTTGAAGAGGTGGGAAACAAAAAAAGAGTGAAGAAGAATGCTAGGAATCAAAATAAGAGAGAGTGTATGTAAAACTTAGTTGGAAATTAACGGAAGAACTCGCAAGTTCTAATTCTAATATTTAAACCTTTTTTTTATTGATAAAAAATATAAGAAAAAAGAAGTATCCTCTAACTGCCACATGTACGTGTGGCTAGAATATTATTCTTTTGAAATAGAAAATTCAGAAAATTAAGGTTGGTAACACGTTTTTAGTGGCGACAATTTGACAAGTCATTGTTATCCTGACTCTTGTTGCATCGATTGTTATTAAAATATTAGAATAAAGGACATTTTTGTTTCTGACTTTTTTTTTCGGATATTTTTGTTCTCAAGAAATGAAAAATACATTTAAGTACTTCACCCCCAAAAAATGTGGACATTTCAATCTTTCCGTCGAATTCAGGCATTTGGACGGAAAGAAAAAGTTTGACCTGGTAGAGGTGACGCTGACTTGGCCGTTACGGAGACCACGTGGCAGGGAGCATTTCGAAACAGGACATATAAGTCTCTGAAGACAAAAACGACGCCGTTTTGTAACCTCCCCCAATCTTTCAAATTTCTCTGTCCTTTTCTTCTTCCTTCATCCTTTTTCCCTTCCATTCTTCTTCCTCGGCCCCTGTCTCCATCACCGCCGCACAGCTGCGCCTACGTCAGCCACGATCAACGCTTGCGACCTCCTCCTTCCTCTCTTTTGAGTGATCCTCAATCTCATACCCATTAATGGATGCTTCCTAATCAGGACAACCTTTCCGGATAATGGATCTTCGATGCTACAAACATCAAAATAATCAGGGTAATCGGCCAAAAGAGTCTTTACATAATCATGAGGAAGATCCAGATCCCATTTTAGCTTCTCAATTACATAAAGTGACAATTTTCCCATACCAACAAGCATCAAAAGCCTTGCAATCCTATGAACAATGTCTACACGGTTAATGAGACATTTGTGGATATCCATTTCTTCTTTGTGTAGACATAAAGCATGAGGTGTGAGTTTAACATGTGGAGGAAAGCCACGATCTAGTTGGAATTGCATGAAAATACAATGATACTTGTCTATAAATTTGGTGGTTGTCATGGAAAGGTTGAGGGGTTCTTTCAATAAAGAAGCATTGTATAAGGAGAGGGATTTGGAAGTAGATGAAACTATTTCATTCTTGAAGGAAATGGCCTGTTTAAAATCTTTCTTTTTAAGGATTGCATTCAACTATGTTGACCAAAGGACAAAACATCCGACACAAACTTTTGTGCCATTCAACTATGTTCTATTTTAATAGAATGCTACAGCATTGCCTAATCCACTGGAATAAGACTTAATTGTTTTTGTCAACTGTGTTCAATTAAACCCTAATCTACTCAAATTTGTGTAAACATAACCTACGGAAGAATTCTCAAATTATAGGAAAATTGCAGCAGGTGAAGGGAGTGGACCAAGTTAAGCTGTAAGGATCATATGTGTAGTTGAAATATTTAGTATGACAGTTAGCAACATCACAACATCCCCTTCCCAATGCAGCAAACAAAACTTTTCTGAAATTCGACAGCATCTCAGTAGTACATAGTACATTTCACAAAGTCAAACAAATAATGAATTCAACAGTCAATTACAGGTAGAGAGTGTAGATCAAATAATCAAGTCTCACTGAATCAAAATTGAAGTTCAATATGCATTAAGAACTCAGCATCACTAAGCAAGAACAAAAACAAGTAACATGAACCATAATCAAGCATAGTGAAAATCAAGTAGCACAATCAACATAAGTATAGCACAATGGCTTGAAATACAACACAGAGAACAAAAGCACCAGATTCAAGCAGCAATTCTCATCAAGTTCAACAATTATATCAAAAGTAAATTACATGAAACCTAACAAAAGTGCATCATTGAATCAATGGAATTAGCTCATTTTAAAATAGAGATGTAGCATCAGACAGCAAAATGAGCACATAAGAGTTCATTGTTAACCAAAACAGGCAATGAGAATTTACACAGAACATCAGTCTCAACAATTTCCATTAACCAACCCTAATCCTAACAACTCAAGAACAATTGAACAAACTAAATATAATGAACTACAAACAGTGATTGCACAGACAACAGCATTAAGCAAGCAAGACTTAATCCACTATTCACACTAGATTCTCTAACAACCTAATGTAACTAACTAATCTAACCAAATTGAAATTAACTAAACAAAACTAACTAAACAATATTAATTAACTAATTGCAATAACAGAGTGAATTAAACAGAGAGAAAGAAGACCTGGGAAGCACAGGGGTGGTAATGAGAGAGAGAGAAAATGATGGTTGGGCCCTAGTAGCGACGGTGGTGCGCTGGTAGAGAGGCGGCGGCGCGGCGGCAGTGGATCGCCGAGAAGGTTGTCGCGGACGAACGGTGGGTGGAAGGAGGGTGAGAAGAGAGAGAAACTAATGGGAGTAAGGGAATAAAAAAGGGAAGAAGACGCAAAAAGAGAGGAAGGAGGAGGTCGCCAGCGTTGATGGTAGCTGACGGAGGCGCCGCTGTGCGACGGTGATGGAGGCAGGGGCCAAGGAAGAAGAATGGAAGGGAAAAAGGACGAAGGAGGAAGAAAAGGCAGAGAAATTCGAAACAGGATTGGGGGAGGTTACAAAAACGACGTCGTTTTCGTCTCCAAGGACTTATATGTCCTGTTACGAAATGCTCCATGCCACCTGGCCTCCGTTACAGCCACCTCAGCGCCACCTCTGCCAACTCATCATTTTCCGTCCAGTGTAAACAGCTGAATTCAATAGAAGGACATAAATGTCCACATTTTTCAGGGGTCATGGATTTGAATGTATTTTTCATTCCTTGAGGACGAAAATGTCCGCGAAAAAAAAAGGTCAAGGACGAAAATGTCCTTTACTCAAAATATTATAAACTTTGAAATCAAGCCATGTACAGTAGTGTTAAGGGAGAGTATATTTTGTAATTTATAAATATTAATTAGTTTTTATTAATATTTTTAATAATGTAAAATTATATTTAATGATATAAAATTACACTCTTTTTCTATTAATTAAATACCGACTAAATTTTAATAAAAATATTAGTTTTTTAAATTTTTTTTTATACTGGAGCCTCTGAATCTTGCTCTTTTAATTACTCTTTTAATGTGGGGATAACACTTGACACGTTAACATCTAATGCTAATAAGTAATAACTAAGTCCAAACATTTGCTGAAGCAATAACAGTAGCATGGGAATATTAGTGGAAATTAAATAGTAAAAACTCAGTGCAGTTAATTTCATAAAAAGTTGATAGTTGAGAGTCGTTAAATGATAATTTAGTCAAACTTATCAAATCATTTAACAATTATCAACTTCACATGAAGTTAACTGAGTTTCCACCAAATTAAATTGCATTGTTAGGGCTGGTTTTTGTTTACTACTACAATAATCGATTTCAGAAAAGAAAAATTTGCAATGATATCTGATCATCAACTCATCATGTTATATCCCCTAGAATTGGTTTTGCAAAACTCACACCTAGCTAACTGTGTTATATTTTGATTAATTAATTGTTACACTCTTAACATAATGAAAATAGAAATTTTACAATTTCTGATGATCTGTTTCAAAGTTAAGTAAATGAACCATTTTTTAAAAAAAAAAACTTTCTGATGATCTCTTTGTTTGGGCTTTAAAACTGTTTTAGCAAACTAGAATTCTTTGAAATGCTTAATTCGTTAGACTAGAAGTAACTATTAGTAACAAAACATGCATGAATTGAAGGGAAACTCCTTTGAATTTTTAGAAAAAGGGTATAGTATAATAATGCATAACATGATCCAATTCATTGCTTCTTAGCAGCATCACTAAGAGACCTTAACCTGACTTTGTCAATTAAATTATCCTTTTGATGAAGTAAATGTTGAAGAGCTTGAGGTTCATAAGGAGGAGGCATGGAACATGGAAGTGTGGAACTTGGTGACTTAACAAGGGATTCATACATGTATCTCTTTCTTGGTCCATTGCGCAAAGAACATGCCATTCTCTCAGGACACATCTCTTTAGCTCTTTCAGGTATTTTGGGTTTGAACCTTTGGAGCTTAGCATATTCTTTTAGTAGATGCAACATGTAATCATACACATACTTCATTTTGAGATTGTCAATGATGTAATTTGATCCTCCTTTTCCAATCTGCTGTGCCTTATCTTGGTGAGAATTGCCCCAGTCGACGGCAAATTTGATGTCCTCACACATGTTGGTGGTGCTGATAGGCCAATAATGCTGCAGAGGTACCATGTTTCTTGTAAAGAAGTCAAAGTATTGAGGCTCTATGAACATTGTCATTGAGTCACATGCTATTATGTATTTCTCGCTCACGGACCATGTAGCACCTTCTGCATATATTTTGTACCTTTAATTTGTAATAACATCAATTAATTTAGTCACTAATATATTTACAATCTACATTTCTCTAAATTTAACAAGTTTTATCTACCTGTAAGTACATTGATCTCCCAGTTTTGTGTCCTGAAAATTTTTCTCTCTCTCATCAAGCCATTGCTGAAAAACAAAAATCAAAATTGATTATTGTGTCTTGAAACAATGCAATTAATTATTTGAACACATAGAGTTAACAAGGTTTAAAAGTTATCTACTTACCACACTATATATTCTGGCATTCCAATCATTTTTATCTGTGACATTGCACTTACAAAGGTTTTTTCTAAGAAGAGAGACAGTGGGGTTGCCCTTCCAAAAAGCATAGGGTACCCTATCCTTCCATTTCACCCTTTTGTTTCCTTCTTCTATACTTTGCAGTGTTGATTCCCATGGACTTATGTGGAGTTCAGCCCTATTGAAAAAAATGTAATTTTTGTTTCATGTTTTATCATCCTAATCAAATAAATGAAATGAAATAATTCATCAAGTGAAACAATAAAAACAGAGAAATGAAAATAAAATATTTACTTTTAGGACAACATATTTTCAAGAGGAATGATTAAATTTAGAATAAATTACCATTTGTATCCATGAAAGACAAATGTATCCATGTAAGAATAAAACGACAATTGTACTCACGGAAGATAGTTTCTGTGTGCCAAGAATACTCTAACAGACCAATTGTGTTACTAACGTCCGGGTACTCTTGGCACACAGAAGTCATCTTTCGTAGTTATAATTGTCGTTTTATTCTTATATGGGTACATTTGTCGGCATCTGTATCTTTTATAAATACAAATAGTAATTTATTCTTAAATTTACGAGGACTTAAATGTTTGTGAATTAAAAGTGAAGGACTTATTTGTTCTTTTTTTCTATTTTTAATAATTAAAAAATAATGTTTATATGCAGAGAGATGTATTTGTATACAACAGAAATAAGTAATAAGAACTAATTAAGGGAATATAGAAGCTTTACCAACCCCAGAAGGTCCAATCAGGGAAGACAATGTCAAATGAATCATTATTTCCACAATAGTGAAAAATAGGAGGAGGTGAAACATTAGCAAGTGGTCCACCTGCAAGATATAGACCCTTATCCACCACAGTCTTATCTCCACATTGAAACATGAGCTCCAAATCAGGTACTTCCCCAGGATACAACCTTAGAAGTTGTAGGATTCCCCATATTGTAAAAACATCCCTGGTTTGAAACGATTTCTTGTATTTTTCAATGTATGCTTTTCCATTCACAATCACAAGCCTAAAGTGTGACACGTTTTGTCCCCTGTCAACCATGTCTCTTGTGATCCCTGTTTTCTGCCATGGCTTCAGATCTTCATGGATCCATCTGAAGTATTCTGGGCATGATCTTGATGTTCTATCATTCGGTTCAAATTTATCTGGGTAGTTAGAATTGCATATGCTTGAGCTTTCATTGCTGCAATGCAATGGCGGTTCGGGTTTCCCATTGAAGATTGTAATTGTCTTCAGGATAGTAGAGCTTGTAAATTTGCTCTGAGAAAAAAAAAAAAGAAAAAGAAGATAGTGTTAAAAAATCCATTCAATTTTTTTTATAACTTTAAACATTATAAATCAAATTAGTTAATGGTAAATATTGTAGAAACATGTATTAAATATATGAATTTTAGTCCACAAAAAATTATAGATTGATAATATACAGTGACATTTATGGAATAATATAAACTTGAGAATATAAATAGAGACAAGGACATAAGGCCAACAAAATAAAACTTAAAAACACGTATCTAAATTTGAATTTCTTCTGATTTTATTGATTTAAGTCACATCAATTATATGATCACATAAGTACAAATAAAAATAATTTAAATATAAGGTGTATACTAATAACTATTATCCAAATTTATTTATCCTATAAACTTCTACTAAAACAATATAAGTAGATATATAAATAATAAAAAATATTGTGTATATATTTAAACATTAATTATATAATATTTAATTTATTTTAATATATATTTTATATTTAGAGTAGATAATATCATAATTGATAAATTATCAATCTCGAGATATAAATTTGTAAAGTTGAAGGGATGAATATTATTATTGATCGATTATCATGGACGCACATTTGCACATAATGGTCCCACAACAAACATAAATAAATAATTAAAATTAAAGAAAAATAGTGTAGTTTACTTCAATAACACATCATTCTTCAATTTTCATGCACAAATGGTAGGTACAAGGGATCCATGTATGTTATTATAATCTTTGTTTTTCTCTTTGGTCAATCTATCTATATATATGTTACTAGAATCAAACACACACGCACAACGTGAGCTTGGATATTGAATTGTCAAAGGGACGGCCAAGATAGAAACAAAAAAGAAAAACTTAGAAAGAAATCATATGTATGTATAAAGGAAAAGAATATAATTAATTAATATGGCATTGTATTTTTTTATTACAATGCATACAAATCCCATTACCATATGTATGTATAGGATAATTATCATCATCATCATCTTATTATTATTATTATTATTATTATTATTATTATTATTAATTTAAGTAGTCATGATGCACTAAATCATACAAGTTTTTGGAAAGTAATATCCACAAGATTTTTCTTTTAATTCTTTCTTAATTAAGTAATTAACTACCACCGTACCATGATCGTGAACTATACAATCTTCCATTATTAGTATTTTATTTATCACATTTTTCTCCTTAATAAAGATGAAAAAATAACTCCACTTTTTTCGTTCTTTTACCAACTTTCTTTTTATTTTTCCTTTTAATATGCCTGCTTTTATTTCACTATCTGATCTCCTTTAAAAAAAAAAAAAACCTTGAACCCAGAGAAACATGTTTTTTGGATAATTAATTGTAGGAGCATTAGAGATTTAAAGCAAAAACTATCAAAAACACTAACTTGGAGAAGACTCAAAAACGTGGAATTAATTGGAGGAATAGAGTTGACCTTGGAAGAGGAGAGAAAACTGCTGCTATCATTATATATATGAAGTTCCCGTTCTTATAATAATCTAGTATACCTAATAACTATGTAAATAATATAATTTGAATTTCTGTGTTTTGCATGCCTTTCAAAACTTGCAAACGAAGAAGCATGTGTATAGAATTATATCCTTAATAAAATTTGAAAAAAAGAAAAGGATAATGGAGACTTACAAGGTCAGTTTCCAGAAAATAGTGGCTTGTAAGGAAGAGAAAGAGGAAAGCAAAAAGGAAGAGCCATCTTGTCATGATGGGAAGAAATGAGTGAGAGCAGCCATTACTATTATGAGCCTTGTCCACCATGAATAATGAATTTGGGATGAGAGGTAAGGCATGAACTTCTACAAAGCTAAGAAAGAAGGTTTTGTTGACTATAAATAATTAAAACTATGGATGGCGTGTATCTGCCAAATTTCCAATTGCATCATGCAACTCTTCTACTCTTTATTGGCCCTCCAAATATCATTATATACTCACAATTTTCAATTTCACACTAAATATAGAATCTCTTTCATTTATTATAATAATAACCTTAATTATATTATTATTATTATTATCTTCTCTGCTTTTTTATTGAAATGTATAATGATATTGATATTGATACAACAATTGTTGGTTTATAGTTGACTACTCGTGACTGCCTTTAATTTGTAAAAGGGATATTTTTTAATTTTAAAGAAAAAGAAGTGGTTCATTTTTAATTTATTTTGTAATGAAAAATAATAAAGAGCTCATCATTTTAGTGTTATCTAGGGTATGCATTATTCATTCTCAACAAAAATTATTAATTTTTTTATATTCTTGAAATAACAAAAATATCCCAAAAATATCTCTCTATATCTCGCCATGATTCTATTTCTTATTAGCAAAAAAAATTAGGATAAATATAAGTAAAGAAGTTACTTTTGTAATCATCAATAGTTTAACTAATAAGTCTTTTTTTTATTCTTTTTATGTCTCTTCTTATATTTTCTTCCTTTTTTTTTAATTAACTACAATTTTTTGTTATTCATCCTTAAAGCTAGTAAACTACCTTGATTAAATTTGGTTGATAAGATGACATAGTCATTGAGCATCATAAAAAAAAGCTAGTTTAGTTATTGGATTGGTTTTAAAAGTAGTGAGCAGGTCTTTTTATGAATTAAATTTAACTAGATTAAATAATAAGATTTGGAATAATGTTTTTTATAATTGATTTTTGTCATATTAGACTAACTTGATTTAAGTTGATTAATAAAAAGACTTGAATGTATAGTATTATTTTTAAAAATATACCTAAAATTCAATTCTATTTAAAATCTGATCTGATCCATACATAATTTGTTAATATAGAATCAATTCAGTTCAAGTTATTACAATCTTACTTGGTTTGGATTAAATTAAACGAGTGATTTGTTTGAATTAATTTATACTTTCTATTACTACTTATATCCCAACTACTTTCTTTGGGAATCATAAGCTTTTCAAAAAAAATATCATATTTGAATAATAGACCGTTGAAAATAATAGATAATAATCAAAACTGATAATTTGAAGCTAATATTAAAAAAAATTCATAAGTGAAAGCAAACGATATTTTTAAAAGCGAAGCTTATTTTTTATATATTCTTTCTAATATTAATTATTTTACTAATTTAATATCAACTATTAGATATTAAATAATAATATAAATAATTATTATTTCATACCTGTTTTTATAATTATTTCCACTAAAATAAAGTAGCTTTTACTCATTTATTCTAGAGTCTAGACACAATAAATAATTATCTTAAATTCACTTTTGAACTAAAGTATCTGAACATAAATTAATTATTACATAATCGATTATTTTAAAAAATAGTACAAATTAAATAAAAAGGTTAAAATAATACATTAAATTTTTAAGCGTTCCAAAGACGCACTCTCTTAAGTAGTAAGTACCCATTGTGGTTGACTTTTTATTATAATAACTAACCCAGTATAGCTTGGATATATAATAAGACTGGGGAGAGTGGTAGACATCAATCCTAAACTTAATTTGATAAAAAAAAATTAAAAAGTATTTGTTTTCTTAAGATTGGAGAGAGTGGGAGACATAATCTTAAACTTAATTTTAAAATGTATTTGTATTTTTTAAAAGTATAAATTTTTATTTAATTTTGTATTTTATAAATTTAAAAAATTATATATTTGTGCTTTTAACTTTTTAAATATATAAATACTTTTAAAAAATATCTAAATTAAAATTTTTTATAAATAATTTGTACTTATAAAAATTAAAAAATTTAATATAACCTCACAAATCAATTAATTTTTAATATGTTTAATATAATATTTTTAAAATTTAAAATATTTTATTAAATATAATTATTGTTGTTTGTGCTTATTTAAAGTTATTTTTAATTTGATTTAATAAATATAGATGTTATAATTTTTAAAATACTATTTTTAAAAATTAAATTTTATAAATTATTTTTAAAAATAAAAATTTCACTAAACTAAATCTTGATCTAATAGTATTCTAACTTGCATGGTTTTGCCTCGTATAATATTAAGTTTGGTAAAATACAATTAGAGACACTTCTAAATTCTAATATTTCATTCCTTTACTTTGTCAACTCCGGCGGACTGCACGCTTCCCCCAAAATTTATACCCCAAAAAACCAAAAATAATATAAAAAAAAAGAATTCCGCTACATATCATTTAATTTTAATAAATATATTAATATAGTAAGTCAATAACGCTAGAAAATGCAATAATGTTATGTGTATCAAAGTGGGGAATTGTTAATCTAAACAGGTTTAATTACTCCGTTGTAATAAAGTCTATATATTAATTAAAACTTTTAATTAAATCCTATTTATTTATTCTGAAAAAGTTGGCAAGTTTTGATTTTATTCCATAGCAATTGCGTGTTTTGACTTTAATCTCGGTATCGTCTTATCTCGTTTGATCATTCATCTCTATCATATGGTAGGTTTTTTTCCATATATAACAAATAACTATGTGCTAGATATATATTGATATTAAAATTATTTATTAATATAAAATATATATCTAAATACAAATAATATATATTAAAATTAAATGGATAACTTAGAAATTTCCAAAGCTTTGCAAACAAAATTTACTATTAGAAATAATAAAAACAAAAGTATTAACTAATATTGATAAAAGTATTAGTCGTTAATAGTTTCGTATATATAATTATATGAATAATGCTAGGGAATCAAAAGGGTATTAGCCAAAAATTAGCCAAATATCTTTAGGTGAATTCAAAATCTCTACGAGTTAATATATATGGATATTTCTTTGGGAAAATTATTGTAAAGGACCGCTAGGAAGATTTAATTATTAAAAAGGACTTTTAATATTAAAATTATTAAAAAGGACTAAATCTTCTTATAATATTTAAGAAGAAGAACCAAATTTTTCTATAAAGAGACAAATATATTTTTAATTATTTTTTATTTATTTTTTATAATTTTCCCTTAAATAATAAAAATTACTAAAATAATAATAAAAAATAAAATTTTAATAACAGTTTTACTAAATATTATTTTCTAAAATTGGTCATCTAAAATTTTAAATTAATAATTATTCTTCAGATACTTACACAATAATACTTATTTCGTGTTATGTATTATAGTAAATTGAGTTTATGAACTGATTCAATTTATCATGTATTTTCTATAATAATAAATTAAATTGGATTGATTAGATTTATTAAAGAATTTAGTGCAGATATAATTTTTCACTTGTTTTAATAAATTGAAATGGCCTAATTTGATTTATTTAGATATTTTATCTTATTAATAATTAAATTTATCTAATTTAATTTATATAGATATATTTAAAACAGATGTGTAATCAAATAATTTTATGTAGGACATCTGTATAATTTTAATCTCTATTTATTAACGTAAATTACCTTTGAATTTATATCATGTTTTATTATTATAATTCAATGGCTAAATTAACATGAATGCTTTTTTTTTCCAAAGATAGAAGACTCGAATCCGCGACCTCTTAATTGAATATGGGGAGACCTCTTAAAAAAAAAATTAACATGAATGCTATACCCCAAAGAAAATATAAAATGCAGGGTCTCTAAAAATTATAATCTTTATGTTGATAAATTTTATTTTTCTTAAAATTTTAATCTTTTTTATTTATTTTTTTAATTTTGTGATCTTTACCCAACAAGAAAAATAAAGCTAAAAATCAGAAAAGTAAAAAAATACATAAATAAATAATAAAAATTACTAAAATTTTAGAAAAAAAATTGTTAATATAAAAATTATAAAAAATAAATAAAAAATAATTAAAGATATATTTGTCTTTTTATAGAAAGATTTGGTTCTTCTTCTTAAATATTATAAAAAGATTTGGTCCTTCTTAATAATTTTAATATCAAAGGTCCTTTTTAATAATTAAATCTTCCTAACGGTCCTTTACAATAATTTTCCCTATTTCTTTTGTGAAGTATCAAAATGTTTTTTTTCATAATAAATGGATTTTTTTTATATATTTTTCGAATTTTTTTGTATTTCTTTAAGAATTTCATAATTTTTTAATTTTATAGATATTTAATTATTTTTGCTAAAATATAATTGAATATTTCTTTTGTTAAGTATTAGGATGCTTTTTTTCATATTAAACGAATATTTTTTTATATTTCTGTAACTGAGATGAAGCGAAAGAGAAGAAAGAGAACATTTAAACAAGGAGCATAAAAGCTCTAAGGTAGCGTTTGGTGGAGAGACAGATACTGAAAGACTGAGATTGAGAGACAGAGACTAAGAGACAGAAACTGAAATAAGTTTTAGTATTCTGTTTGGTGCCAAGTGAGAGACAAAAATTGAAACAAGAATAAAACTCTAATTTAATTTGTACAAAGAATAAAATTAGAATTAATTAATTAAAATAAAAGTATTTTAAGTATAAAATGTTATTAAAGTTTTAGTCTCTGTTTTTAAAAATATCAGTCCCCTGTGTCCTTATATTTTGGAGGCACTGAAATACTGAAATTTTGAAGACACAGACAGAAATTTTAGTACTAGTCTCTCATTTTGTATAGAATAATAGGCTTCTATTTTCTGAAACTAGTTCCATATATCTTGTATGGAATAATAGGCTTCTATTTTCTGATGCAGTAATGCTATTTTCTTCGGAAAAGCAAAAAAAAAAAAAAAAAGAAACAAAGGAAAAAACATTAAAAAATAATGAAAATTAACCCAAAAAAAAACAAGAATAACAAATGGGAGGTGGACTTGGTGTTGTAGGCAGAGAGTATAGAAATCGCCGGCACTTCCAACAGTATTGGTGAGAGAGATGTCTGTGTGTGTGATTGTTGGAGGTGGATAGGTTAATGTGAGAGAGAAGATGAAGGTTTTTATAGGTTTTAATTAGGTTTACTTAATCAATTTTAAATTTTTTAAATATTGAATTTAAAAAATTTTAAATTAATAATTAATATAAATTAATGTGATTTTATTTAGTTTTTGGCTGATAACCTCTTGGTTACATATACTTTTCCTAATTAATTATATACACATACATACATGCATGTAGCTTTGTAAGTAAATTAAACCATATAGCTTTTTTGTTTTATGGATATCATGCTTAGCTTCTCCTTTAATTTATTTATGTTCGTATAAGAAAGTATATGAAGACCACTTCTTACTTCTTAAGAATATAATTACAAATGACAACTAAATATAAGGGAGATATATAGAAGGAAATTGAAGTAAAAGATTAAGCTACAAAAAAAAAAAAAGCATATCATCATCAAAATATCAAACTATATATATGCACAAAATTTTATTAACATGAAGATAATTAGGAAAATAATTGAGAGAAATAACAAATAAATAAAACTTACAAAGTCAATCCAATAATGGATGATGAAAGTGGAGCTTGCAGCAAGAACAAATAGGAAGAAGATGGACAAAAAACTTGATCTTGAACCCAATCTTTTCGCTTTGCTAAATGATCCTTGACGATTATAAGTTGCCATGGACATATGGCTATACACTTGTGTGTGTTGATTATTGTTAAGCTCACACATTTATATGTTCTAACTACATACCCCAAGATTTGGATCTTGATGTTGTTTTATTTAATATAATCAAGGTTCAAAGTTTTCTTCCAATATAATAATAAATAGATCATCAGATAGCCAGATAGGTCTGAAAGTTGACACAGAAGGAATATACATCAATTTAATAACATTTTATAAAACTTTAAAGTTGATTTTATACATACAGGACTGTAATATTTTATTTTCTGTATGTATATTATAGTTTTAAAATGCAAACAAGCTAAGACTATAAATTTATATATTTAATTTGTTGATGTATAAATAATGTTCTTAAATTTGATAAATTCTCGTTTGATTATTATTAGGATAATATATAATATGATTCAATTGATAAAATTAATCGCAGATAAGAAGTTTTTGATTAAGTAAGTCAACAAGAGTTACACATTGTACTGTGTAAATAGATCTCTCTTGTGTATATAGTAATAGAGTTTGTCACTTTGTTAGGTAGATAATGGTTTTTATGAACAATGTGAATATAAACTCTAAAATTGATCCAATAAGGGAAAGTACATTACACCCTTAAATTATCTACTTAAATTATATATTATTCACATTGTTTAGTATTTTATTGTACAATAATAATAATAATCAAAACCTTTATATAGCGTTAAGTTCCCAAAAGAAACCAATCGAATTAGTTAATATGTTCCTCACCTCATGAAATAACTTTTACGTTTGAGTTAGGTCATTTAATATTGTAAATTTGTAATATTGTAATATAGTATTAGAGTTTATCTAATTTAATATGGTTGAGTTATTTATTTATAAATTTTTATGCTGTGGATTATTATTTTTAATCGTAAAAGAAGCGTATTACAAGTCTCACATTTTTAACGATAATGTCTTTAGAAAATTTATAAATATAAAATATTTTTTATTTTATGAACTAAGTTTTGAAATTAAGTTAGACCCGATATTCTTAATTTTAATAGTTTGTAGTAGAATGAAGGTGCTAAATAGTAGTGATATACACGAGACCATATATTATCATTGCCAACAATTTGAAAAAAAAAAAAAAAGAAGAAAAGGTTTTCAGGTTGAGATGTTTTATAATCATGGGAAAATGGTGGTGTTTTGGTTTTGTTTACAGAAAGTAAAAAATGACTAATTTAGTGCGGATTTAAATTTCATTTAAATATTTATCGTTAATTAATATATAAGTTTCTATATGCATAATGTGAGGTTTTTTTTTAATGACAAAAAAATGCCTTTTCCTTCAATTTCACTATTATCGTTTGTTAACGTTAGATTTAAAATAATTAAAATAAAGAAACAAAAACTAAAATAACACGTTTATATATATGAACTAAAATATGTTTTACACAAAAGAAGCAGGTATATATGCATGTTTGGTGCTTCGCGGTCACACCTCCACACATATGGACTTTGATTTGGAGGATTACTAATGTATATAATAATATAATTGATTAGGCACTTTAGTTAAGTATAATCAAAGTTAAAGCCACACAAAATTTAATTAGATGTATGTGATCCGGTTTAGTGCAATGAAATAAGGTATCCTACAAACTCATCATTTCTGTTTTTGTGTATTTTTTATATTTCTTCACTAACATTATACTATAATCTAGCCTAAATGCCCAATAATTTAGGTAGGTCTTAGACTAAGAAGTATACTAGTTAAGACGTGTGTTTAAGCTTCCTCGCCCAAGTTGACCATAAAAAAAAAAAAGCTTCCTCACCCAAGTACTTACATATAATCAGTTTCGTAATATTAGAGAGGTAAACAAAAAAAATCGCTCCGGATAAAAATATTTAAAATGTATTTTTTAAAGATATTTTTTAATAATTAAAATTTATTATATATAATCGATTAAATTGTGTTTTTTTTTTTGTCAAAATTAAATTAGACATATTGATTTGGCTCAAAAATCGATAAATCAAACCTTAAATCGATCTTAATTAATATTTTTTTTTATAGAAAATGACTACAATAATCATATTATAGAAAATTATTAAAATATTTTTATTTTATATATATATATATATATATATAAATTTTAAAAATCCTAAATCTTAACTCTATGACGATAGAGAGAAAAGAGAAGGATTAAGATTTAGAGTTCTCAAAATTTATATATAATAATAATAATAATAATAATAATAATAATAATAATAATAATAATAATATTTTAGTTATTTTTTATAATTGGAATATTGTAGTTATTTTTTATAAAAAAATATTACTTTAGTTCAAGGTATAATTTACCGATTTTTTTGCTAAATCGGTTTATCTAATCTAATTTTGATAAAAATAACATAGTTTAATTAATTATATGTATTCAATTTTAATCACTAAGACTGCGTTTGTTTTCAGAGACAGGACACTGAGACAGGAATACGGAGACACAAAATCATATTTGATAGATGAAACATGGACAGAGATATTGTGTTCAGAGACATTGAATTAATGTATTTTGTGTTTATCCCAATAGGAATGACACAGAGACACTAATAAGGGACACAACTTATTTTTTCTTTTTTCTTTTATTATTTTTGTCAATTTTTTATAATTATATTTTTTATTATTATATTTTTCTTCTCAAATTGTTTGAATGAAAAAAATAGAATAAATTGGATTTTCATAATTTGTTTTAGTTTATTACCAAACAGAATACAAGAATACAAAAATTTGTGTCTCTATCATTTGTGTCTTGTTTTCAATATCTTGTCTTGTCATATTCTAAAAACAAATCCAATCTAAAAAACATCTTTAAAAATAGACGTTTTAGACGTCTTTATTTAAATAATTCTCCAAAAAAGTCAAAATTTATCTTATTTAATATTCATTAATTACTACAATAATTAATAAAAATTAAATAAAATAAATTATATAACTAATTTTGGCTAAATTTTTGTTGTTACCAATCATTTCTGTTATCCGTTATTAAAGTAGCTCTCATATTGATAGAATTGAATTCGAATCCTAATAATTTTCAAGCGTACGTGCTATTTGCCAACTTTATTTGGTAAAAAATCATACAGGTGATCTCATAATATCTTATTGATTTTGTTATTTTTTTTTTTAATGAAGAACACAAAATTTGACCATGCATATGCAAGATTATTTTCGCATCTCCCTTTACTTAGGATTTAAGCATGTACTCGATCAACTTGATATTATTTTATTGAGGGTTGATCTTTAAATTCCTAATTAAGCGGCAGGGTATGTAATTAAAACCTAGATTAGGCAACATGAGAATTCTTGATAATGAGCTGTTTTCTTTAGTCTTTACGTAAAGCAATCCTAGCATGTATGACAAATTAAAGAGGAACAGCCTCTGAAATAAATTTTTCATTTGTTTCTTAAGAGTTGAGACGAAAGTGGAAAAAATGCATTCAAGAACATGGGAAACACGTTAATCCTTAGTATTCTGCATACTCATATAGTGATAAACTAATAATATGAATACTATGCATGTATTTTATGATTAAAGTCAAGTGATCATTTTGATATAGAAAGATTTTAATCCGACAGAATAGTTTTTGAATTAAAAAAATCATTTATAAATTTTTTTTATATTGTATTATTAGATATGAAATTTCCCATGATAAATTAAATTATGTGTTAAATACTGTTATGATCATTTACAAAATGTGATTGATATTTTGTATTTTTATAATTAAAATAATATATTTTACAAAATGTGACGTTTTGTGTTTTAATAATTAAAAAAATATTTTTATTACAAAATTGACGTTTTGTTTTTTATAATTAATTTTTTATTATAAAATATCAGTGATATTTTATTCTTTTATAAATTGTGTATAAAATATTAAAATGATCAAATATTTTTGTATTTCACGCTAAAATTATTTATATATAAAAATTTTAGCCCCATAGCCTCTCATAAATCACAAAATTTTGTCAAATTTTACAATTTTATTATAAAGTTTCAATGTGAAGGTATAATTTAGTATTGAATTATTATCACATAATTAAATAATTTGACTCTAGACAGTGTAAATGTTAATTTTTTTTTTTTGTCATGAAATGTTAAATTTAATAAATCATAATAAATATTTTTTTAATTATGTTACGTGTACACTAAAATCAACTACCAAAGTTCATCATCAATATAAAATACATGCTAAAATATAAATACACATTAAAAATAAATTAAATCACACATATATTTATACACAAAATATATTTGTAGTTGATTTTAGTGTACAAATAGTATTTTTTATTTTTTTAGCCGTGATAATATATAAATAAAATATTCCAAAGTAGGTTTTTGACTTATTTGAAGGACATGATTTTTGTGGTTTGGACAGTAAATGAAATAAATCTACTGATAGTAGGCCAGTTGACCGGCCCACTCTTGTAAATTAAACTTTTTTGGGGGACCAAACTGAAATTAACGCATAGTTATTCTTATTCAGTTATTCCATCAACCACCCGCTTTTCCCACCGTACTCTTTTATACTCTCTCTCATGGCTGGTACCAGCGGTGGTGGTTTGAAGCTGTTGGTAGGGTCGGCCATCAGGCAAAGAGTCATGGAAGCCCGGGCCCGGATCTTCGGCCACCAGCTAAACCCAATGGGCCAGAAATCGGCCCACAAGATCCTCCGTCAGAAGCTCTTCGGTGAGAAGGTAGCGCAATGGTACCCTTACGACATAAAAAAGGACGACGCTCTCGTCATGGCTCGTCAAGAGCAGGAGTAAGCACCTTCTCTCTCTCCAATTCACTATCAATCACACTTTGCTCTGTGCGTTATAGCTCAATTTTCATAGTGCCCGCTATGTGTTTGTGATTTTGTCTCTGTGAAAGTTTTCTTTGTATTTTTCGTTTTTGGGGTTTGATGCTGATTTTTCAGCGTGTGAAAATTAATGGGGTGTTCTTATTTTTATTAATGAAATGAATTGTGTTATAAAAGTTAATTTTTTTTATACTCTTTAGTCGAAGTTGCTACTTAACATCCATGTATCTCTATATATCAGTGTCAATATTAGATGGATCAACCATTTTTGTACCTTGTTTTATTCATTTGAGGTTATTTAAGTATGGTGAATGAGCTCTATTAATTTTGGATGTTGAGTGCAATAGTGATGGACAACTATTTCTGCATAATATTTATACTGCCTCAGCTGCTTAACATTCAAAACGAAAATTGATAATGTGAATAAATGAATAAAATTTAATGTCACCATTTGAATGTTTGAGATTTTAATCCCTCAAAGAAAAAATGTTATCTTTTCAATTTTGTCACATTTTTCATATATTTGTGCTATTCCTATTATAGTATATAGCCTGAGCTTCATGACACACTTTAGTTTAATCTAGCGAGGTTTAGGGGCTTCCCCTTTGAAGTTGGCTTTGTTGGTTTGCACCAGGTGCACTGTTGTGATGCAAATTTATGAATGTCTAGTAATTTAATGACTATATCAATGACATTGATTCAAAGATGTACCATAAAGTGGTAGTGCTAGATAAAAAAGAACAAATTAATTTGCACTCACTCTAGCAATTTAATGACTTGGTTATCTTGTTCTTTGTAGGCGCTTATCGAAACTTGAAATGTTGAAGCGGCGCGGCAAAGGACCACCCAAGAAGGGCCAAGGCAGGCGTGCTGCCAAACGCAACAAATAAACTGCACTTTACTTATTAGTGATTACTGTTTCAGTGTTTTGAGTTAAGAGACACCTACTTTTTTGTGTCTAAACTTTAGATTTGATTTCTTAAAATTATAGAACTTATCTTTTTGTACTCAATGTAAATCGTTAGAAAGTGGAAGCCATTAAGCCTAATAATTTGGTTTATTGCATATTTGTTCTTTTTGTGCTAATTAACGATCCACATTTTGATTCAGCTTATCTATCTTGGATGTTGGAACCTGGAATGCAATAGTGCTAAAAGCTACCCTTATGTTGAATCACATAATTTATAAACTAGAATTCGCACTAAATTTATAGTTCAAAGACCAAGTGATATAAACAATTAAACAAACATAAATAAAATAGTTTAAACTCACACAACTCTTTCCAATCCATGATGCATTAAGGCTGGTCCAAATTTGCTTATGACAGAAAGGATAGAGTTGTGTAAAAATTTGATAAATAAAAAGTCTTTTTTACTAATTCTTTTGTGCAGGTATTGCAGGCGGAAATAATTTTGGAGGATATAACAAGTTACACCTTTACTAAGACAATTTGAAAAGGTCTAGTTCCACTAAGAGCTGAACTGTTTGTCTGGTTGGTATTGACTGGCAGAGTCAATACAAAGGAGAGGATGAGTTAGTTTGGGGTTATTAACAAAAAAGATGCTGGATGCGTGTTATGTAACAGAGGTGTTGAATATGGTCACTACTTGTTTTTTTGTTGTGATTTTTCTTGACAAGTTTGGTGTGCTTGATTATCTTTTGTTGGAAAGCAATGGTTGTTTCCGAAGACGTTGAATGAACATTTTATAAGTTGGACTGAGATATCAATTAGCAAAGAAGAGCGCAAGAGATGGATTTATGCGATCATTTAGAACATTTGACTTGAAAGGAAGATCAAAGGGGTCGACGAGATTATCCATCTGTCTTTTATGAACTATACAAAGGGGTTAGGTGTGGATTTTTTTTGTTGTTGATGGCAATGCTGAAAATGACAACGAAATAACTATTAGAGTTCTTCGTGTTGGGTGGTTTTTTCCTTTATTTGTATTATGTTGGTCGTGTATGTTGCCATCTTACTCTCAATTTGTTGTGTTGAAATTTTTTTTTAAAAGTTAACAGACCTCAAATGAGTTCAATGTAAAATAAATAAATAAATAAATAAATAAACTTAAATTAGTTCCTATCAATTCTTTTTGTAGGAGGACAAAACAGTTTGTAGTGGAGGACAAAACCAAGGCATAAACAAAACTTATTATCATTTGGAGTTGTTTGTGTTTAGCAAAAATCTAAAAATAGAAAATACAAAAATATTAATATATACAAAACTTCATGCGAATGTATTTATAGAAATGGACAAAATTTATTTTAAGATAACTATATTTTGTTTGCTTTTGTGTTTGTTTTTTAAGATATATTTGTGTTTTAGCATCTTATATTTCTATCATAATACAAATTAAATAATAAAAAATATCACACACAAATTACACAAAGACCTCCTCCAAGTTTAAACATGGCTAATTTTTTTGGATATAACACCTACTTGTATGTAACGCAGCATTATGAACGTTAGGAGTATTTTACACTGTTGTGATGGCGGTTAATTAACGGAGAAGAAATCAGATGCTCTGATTTCGTTGAAGAGAGAGAGGAGTATAAATCGGACTGTCCGATTTATGCTGGCAAATATTTTTTTGTTAAGAAATCGGACCCACTAATTTTATGCATGCAAAATTTTTTTGGCCCAACGTATCTCTAATTGGACTGTCTGATAGGTGCTCCAAAAATTTGAAACGGTCAAAAAGGCGGTCGGACAGTCTAATTTCAACGTTTATATATAACAATGGTCTCACCGAGCTCTCCACTTCATCTTCTTCTTCTCACAATTTTCAAATCGTCTGAAGCTCCTCTCTCCTCCTTCTCTTCTTCTTATGTGTTTCCAAAAAATTAACACCAAAGTTTAGGGTATGCAATGTGAATCATCATGGATGATAAAGTTATGTTAAAAGTATATTATCATGGACAAATTTTATTACAAACATATGAAGGAGTGAAATTTGTGTGTGAAAATCTATTAGATATTATTCCATTCACATCATCATTTGAAGAAATAAAATGTGTGATTTGTGAGAAGATGAATTCTCAAATATCTAGGAGAGTATCGTGTATTTTGTACAGATATCCCATATCTGTATTTGTAGAATGTCTCTATAATTACCTGGATGTGAGAAACCTGGCATAGGAGCCATAAATCCAAGTAGTTGGCTAAACAGACCTTGATCCCCTGATTCTTGCTACGGGACACTCCAATACTGTTGATGTAATGGGACTGGTGATGTAAAATAATCCGCAGAATGCGTGTCAGGAATATATGGTGTGAAATGCTCAAGCTCTTACTGTGCTTGTGTGTGTGACGGTGGCTGTGGCGGTGGCGGTGGTTAATCTTGTTAATTCTTATGATTATGCACAAAATTGCCCTCCCGATTCTCTTGCAATATGAGATTTGACAAATGTAAGTGGTCGCCATATGTACCTCGGTACCAATGCAGCAATGCATGTAAATTTTCAAAGGATGATGTGAGGGTATCAGGTGCTCAATAAGATCATGATTATACTGATTCGTCCAATGCATCACCCAAAACGAGTGAGTTTCAGACCAATCTTGATTCTTGGGTCCTCTCAGAATCCCGTTGTGTGCTCCACCTAGATCCCGCTCTTGATGAGTAACACCATGAGTTAAACCAAATTGTCTCCTCAGTATATCGGATGAATGTCACTCAACGCATTTAAAAGATATAAGCAGTACCATGGCACTCCATATAACTGATCGCTGACGGATGTCAAAAGGAATCACGTTCGGATCAATGCGCCCAATCGCATAAGCCTCCCAAACAAACTGTACACATTGCAAGTAAAGGAGGATTACACACTAAATAATAATACGGCTAAATAAAAACAGATACTTGTTTATTAATACATACATGTCCTTCTTGCAGATCTTCCAATGCTCTTCTAAAGTGAGTAAGACTATGAAATCTGTAAGGCCGATTAGCACGCTCCCAATTACGCCACCTGACATCAGACAATTCGTTAATTAACTTTTATCAATCTAATTTAAAATACAACGTGCTACACTTTATCAAAGCATATAGTAATTAAATTTACCTATTTGCAACTGGAAAGAGTCGAGAATTGCTAGGAATCGATGTAAGAAATGGTAGACGGATCCAAGCCCAAGTAAGCAAAAGTGTCAGTGGATCGTCAATCTCCGTGCAGTCGACAAGAGTTGCACTACAAAACGCTCTATACAGGTGTATCAGGCATGTCGATCCCCAACTAAATTGTATGATCCCAGCAAACTTAAGGAGCAACGGTTGAAACTTTCAGTGCACTGTTGCCCCCAAACTTATCTCCAACTATAATGGTCCCAAATTATTACATTATGTGGCACTTTACGTAACTCTGAATGTGAATATCATCAGCTAACACTACACAATCTTTTAGTCCTCGAAACCACATCAACTTTTTGAAGCTTCCTCTACAGTCTGTCTTCCTAGGTGCAACACCAAACTGATCTAAGCATTCAGCCTCTAAGGCCTCATAACTACTGAATATCGGTTCTATAACTGGCAGACTATTCGTCGGAAGATCAAGAATTATCGCCACGTCCTCTAATGTCACAACACATTCACCAACTGAAAAATGAAATGTGTGAGTCTCATGACACCATCTCTCGGTCAGAACATTAACCAATGCAGACTGATATTGGACAACTCCAATATGAAAAACGTGATAAAAGCCAATTTTCTGTAAATACCCTTCCACAATTTGATTGTACGTATCTGGCGGCATTAAGTGGTCATATTGCAACATCTATAAACCTTACAAAATGTAGCCATAGATCATATTAAACAAATATAATCATATTTAATTAACAAATTAAATTTAATAGAATCAAATTTTTATTATCACATAACCAATAAAACATAATCATGTTAACATCTATATTATTAACTACTCAAAATATACTAAATCTATTTTACAAAAAATTCATATTCACATTTTTTACATTCTAATAATTATCAATAAATCTTAATCGAATCTTAAATATAAATCTAGTTATTTTTAGATACATTAAAACTACATATTCTAATGTCTAAAATAAAATTATTTTATAATAATAATTCTTATTCCTTATTTTCTATTTATATAGTACAACAACAACAATAATAATAATAATACATTAATTAAGTCACTTTCAACAATTATTATATTAAAACAATTTTAACATTTACACTTCCAACATAACAAACAAACATTCTCAAGTAACTATTCTATTATATTTTAACAACACACAATAATAAATCATTAATCTTTTATTAAATATCTATATTATACTCATAATAAAAATAATTAATTAAATAATTTTATTCTACAATAAATTTATTAATAACAATAAATAATAATAATTTTTATTATCATACATAGGTCTTAATAAAAATTATTACTGCAATGAATTTATTCATAACAATTTATAATAATTAATTTATTATCACACCTATAATTTTAATAAAAATTATTATTACAATAAATTTATTAATAAAAATTGATAATAATTATTTTATTATCATACCTAAATCCTAAAAAAATTATTACTACAATTTGTTAATAACAATTAATACTAATTAATTTATTTATTATCACACCTATAATCTTAATAAAAATTATTACTATATTAATAACAATTTTCCAAGGTCAACTCACAAGGGAGATTAAGAGTTGACTGGGATATAGAACCCTTGTGTGTTGTGTGCAAGAGGGAATATAAAAATTATTAGTTACCTCAGATCTATATCAACTTTGCTACTATGATTAAAACTCAATTTTCCAAGGTCATTAAGGTTTTTCGACGTGATAATGCTATGGAATATTGTGATTCCAAACTCTTAACCTTTCTTGCAGAACATGGTACTTTGTCTGAGTTTTCTTGTCCTGGTACTTCTCAACAAAATAGTAGAGCTGAAGACAAACACCGTCACATTCCTGACTCCGTCCGTGCAATGCTTCTTTCTTCTTCGTGTCCTGAGCGTACTTGGGGTAAAGCTGTTCTTATTGCTGTTCATGTTATCAATAGACTCTCTTCTTTTGTTCTTGGTAATGTTACTCCAGTTGAGCGTCTTTATCATACCTCCCCAGATTATAGTTCTCTTCGAGTTTTCGGTTGTGTATGTTTTGTTCTTCTTCAGCCTCATGAACATAGTAAACTTGAACCTCAGGCTCGTATGTGTTGTTTCCTTGGTTATGGCACTGAACACAAGGGTTATCGTTGTTGGGATATCTCTCTAAACGTATTCGTATATCTCGTCATGTTGTCTTCTGGGAGCATCACATGTTTTCTCGATTCTCATCTGAAGTTAGAATTTTTGCTAGTAAAGAATTTTATAAAAATATAGTCGCATTGTAAGTATAGATTCTAAACCAACAGAAAATTCCTTCGTACAAACATTTGGTTGTCACAAGTAACAAACCCCTAAATAAATTGATAACCAAATTATTCAAACCTCGGGTCGTCTTCTCAAGGAATTGCAGGGAGGTATGATTTATTATTGGTTATGGAAAAACAGTGTCTGGGTTTGAAAAAGGTTTTAAGCAAGAAAAATAGATTGCACGAATTAATAAATTAATAACTAATAAAACTCTTGACAAGGTATGAAAACTGGAAGTCCTATCCCAGTTATCCTTATCAATTGTGATGAGAATTGGATTTTTCTCCCACTAAGTTAACCTCTAACTATGAAGGTAAGTCAAGTGGATGGAATAAGTTTGGTTCCTCAGGTCCTAGTCTTTCCTCGGAAAAGGCTAGAGTTATTGGAACTCGAGTTAATTCTTGAAGAATTCCAATTTTCAGTCAACAATGAGTTTGACAACTCAAGAGTTATCAATTAATCAACCAAGGCCAAAAGAGAAGAAAATCTACTCGAATGAAAATAATTTGGATAAAGCCAAAGCATCCATAACATATAAGTCTGAAATACCTCAATTTATATTAAATAAAGAAAATCCTAACATGAATGGCTCATAAGCCAAATAGGCAACATAAGTAATACAAGCATTAAAGTATCTGAAAATAAAAGAGAAATATAAAGTAAAAGGAATATTGAACCTGATGAAGAGTTGAAATCCTAAATCCTTTAAGAGGAATCATAATCCTAAATCCTAAGAGAGATGAGAGAACCTCTCTCTCTAATCTGTGTTTTCTGGGCCAAGAACTAGGTCAAAAACAGCCTAGAAGTCACTCCCAGCGCTTTCTAGTCCGTACAGGTCACGGCAAAGTGACGCGGAGGCGTCGTCCACGCATTTGCGTGGATTGAAGTTTGTAGATGCGACGCGGATGCGTCATCCACGCGTTCGCGTCGCTTAACTTCGAGGAAGCTATAGCAAATTATATATCTTTGCGAAGCCCCGAATGTTAGCTTTCCAACGCAACTAAAACCGCATCATTTGGACCTCTATAGCTCAAGTTATGACGGTTTGAGTGCGAAGAGGTCAGGCTGGACAGCTTAGCAGTTTCTTCAACTTCTTGTATTCCTTCCACTTTTGCATGCTTCCTTTCCATCCTCTGAGTCATTCATGCCCTGTAATCCCTGAAATCACTTAACACACATATCAAGGCATCGAATGATAACAAGAGAGGATTTAAATAAAAGAAAATCAAAGACAAAGAAGCATATTTTCAATCATAGCACAAAATCAGGAAGGTGAATGTAAAACCATGCAAATCATATGAATAAGTGGGCAAAGGCTTGATAAAAACCACTCAATTGAGCACAAGATAAACCATAAAATAGTGGTTTATCAACTTCCCCACACTTAAACATTAGCATGTCCTCATGCTAAGCTCAAGAGAAGCTATAAAGGAGTGAAGACAGAATGGTAAGATGTATGAAATGCAACCTATCTATATGAATGCAACTACATGCAAAGATGTTTCTTCCTACTTGGTTAAAAGTAAATAAGTTCTCCAAGACAAAAATAATTCAAATTCCACTAATTCAAATTATACAGTGAAAACAAGTAAACTTGTAAGAAGATAGCTCATGAAAGAAGGGAACATAGAATCAAGCATTGACACTCACTGCTAGTGTATGTCTCACTCTAGTCTCTCTAGTGTATAGGGTAATCACTCTATTCTTCTCTAATCATACTTTCTAAACTTTGTTCTTCATCTAACCAATCAACAAATATTTAATGTACCAATGCAAACATCATGAGGTCTTTTCAAGGTTGTAATGGGGCTAAGGTAAAGGTGAGGATATATGTATAAGGCTAAGTGAGCTAACAAAGTGAATCCTTGATTAGTCTAAGATCTCACCTAACATACACATTTTATATAATTTAAAATGCTTTACCTAGCTACCCAATTTTTTTCCACTTTTGTATTACACGCTCATGTATCAAACTTGTTTTTGAGTTTTTGTCCTATGTGCATTGATTCTTTTTATTTTGCATTTGGGGTAATATATTTTTTTTGTATCCCCTTATTTAATTACTTAATAAATTTATTTTATTTTATTTTATTTTTATTTTTTTATTTTCTTATCAATGCACATGGTAATTTAATTATTTTGATTTCACATGAGCATGCTTCCCAAATTTTCAAATAACTTATTCAATTCAATTCCCTATTTTTTTTATCATCCCATGTTCCCATAAAATTCCCCACACTTAAATTATACACAATATCTATCTTAAGCTAACCAAGAATTCAACTTGGGATTTTTATTTTGTTTTTCTGCTTAAGGCTAGTAATGTGGTTATAAAACAAGAGGGGAGTAAAAAGCTCAAGGTGGCTAACAAGGGTGACATAAAAGGGTAGGCTTTATTTGGGATAAGTGAGTTAATAATCAAATATGGCCTCAATCATATGCAAGCATGTACATACACTAAATAATGGACATATAGAATGGAACAAAGGAACGATTGCAATCATAGAGAAGAAAACACACAAGAATAAAAAATTTATGGTTAAATAATGTAACCATGTAAATAAGCTCAAATCTCACAGGTTGTGTGTTCTTTGGCTCAAAAACCATGTTCTAAATACAACTTCAAACAAATTTAACACATAGAAAATTTTAATTTTTAATTTGAATTAGTGAAATATTATAAAATAAAGTCTTGAAAAGAAATTTATTACTTCAACCAAGTGGTGGTAAAATATGCACAAAATCTAACTATAATGCAATCAAACATGCAAATGCAAGAACTAACTACAGAGAAGTTTAAACATTGGTATTGAGTCAGAAAATAACTAACCCATGGAGATCGGTATCGACCTCCCCACACTTAAAGATTGCATCGTCCTCGGTGCATGCTAAGATGTATAAGTGGACGGGCTGCTCCAACTGATGCCTTTCGCTATAGATTGTGCAGATTGACTTGTTTGTCTCCCCATTTAGAAGCTTTCCTTTTCCCTTCCTCGGTGGCCATCCTGAAAGAAGAGGAAAAGAAGGAAAGTAACCCAGAAGTAAAGATAAGAACATAAATGAAATATGGGTGTTAATGCCAAATAATAAAGGTCTCAATTACATGGTAGCTACAACATGCAAGGGAGAAAATAGTGGAAGCAAATGGCATATTAAGAGTGTAAAAATTGCAACAATGGGAAAGAGAGTGGGTAAAGAGAGATAATATAAATTCATGTCAATGCAAAAGTAATACAGGTATAAAAGATAGGCATTGATTTAATTAATATTACCTAACAAGAATAAAACAAGTCACTAAGCACCAAGATAATACCAGAAAAGATACAATAGTTGAATAAGAAAATTTAACACCAATGGAAAAGAAAAAGAAAGTAAGAAAGGAGGAAAAAAGAAGAAAAGATAGAAGAAATTATGATTAGAAAAGAAAAGATAAGATAATTGGCGCTGGTCTGGATAAGCTGTGCGTCGCATATGACGCGGACGCGTGGTGCACGCGATCGCGTGGTGTGTGTTAAGTTCAGGTGACGCGGACGTGTGGGTCACGCGATCGCGTGACCTGATATGTGCTTTTGGCGCGAGTGCAGCCTCGAGCACGCACAACTCTCTGTTTTATATGCATATTGCCAAAATTTAGGGTGACGCGGTCGTGTGGGAAACGCGATCGCGTGGATGGCCTAATTTTGAAAATGGCGCGGACGCGTGGGGCACGCGTACGCGTGGTAGGGCTTGTGCTTCTAGCACGAGTCCAGCCCAATTATAGCTCAACTTTCGGCCATATACCCTTTTTACGTCGATTTGGAGGAACGCGTTTGTGTGGGTGACTCGAACGCGTGGGAGGCATTTTTTCCACATGACACGGACGCGTCAGTGACGCGGTCGTGTCGGTCAAATTGTGCCAAAGGCACGCCTCCAGCCATGCTCTCGCGTGACTCTCTGTTCACTTTTCTTTTCTTCCAAACGCACATATGACGCGGACGCGTCAGCGACGCTTACGCGTCGCGTGCGTTTTTTTTAATGCAAGATGCAAAATATAGTATGCAGATGCAGATGCAAATGTTATGAACAATTTCAGGTTCAATAAGAGAAAATATAACTAAAAAAAAAACTGAATTGAAAAAGGAACGATCATACCATGGTGGGTTGTCTCCCACCCAACACTTTTAGTTAAAGTTCTTAAGTTGGACATTTGGTGAGCTCCCTATTATGGCGGCTTGTACTTGTATTGATCCAGGAATCCCCACCAATGTTTGTACGTCCAATATCCTCCGGGATCCCAAACCTTGCTTGTGCACCCGTCTTCAAGTTGATTATCATGATTCCATCCGGGTGGCTCAGCTTTAGAATTCTCAATGAAGTGTCCAAACAACTTCCTAGACCCATTCAATTGAGCTCTACACCAACCCTTGCGTTTAAACTCAAAGCTTCCAACCATAATGAACCTTGCAGGATAATTCTTACCACTGACTATCTTCCTCTTACTCTGAATGCCACAAAAAGCTCTAAGTTGACCATCCGTCTCCAGTAGCCCATATTCAAGTGGAATTGGAAAGCTAAGGGATATGAATTTGACCCACTTGAATGTTGTGAAGGATGATGGCAACTTAGGGGGAGGGGTTTCTAATGAACTTGCAAGCTCTACTCCTTTGTGTTCTTCTTTGACAACTACCACCTCTTTGCAAGCTTCTTCAATATCAACCTCTTCCTCTTTGTAGATTTCTTCCAATTCAATTTCTTCTTCATTGTTCACCAAGGGCATGGGAGGTTGTGCTTTTTCTTCTATAAACTCCATATCAAGTCCAATGGAAGATGATTCAAATGTAGATAAGAATTCATCAATGATTGAATCCATCTCTTGATCATCCCTTTCAAAGTCTTCAACCATGAGATGTCTTGGAGGTTGTACACTCTCCTCAACATCAATTTTAAACGTCTTTGAAGAAGGCTTTATGACTTGAATTTGCAATGGAGGCTCAACATCTCCTAAGTCTTCGACCACTTCTTATTCTTCAATGATTTCGGCTTCCTTCACTTGTTCCAGTACAAAGTCACGCTCCTTATTGTCCACTGAAGTTTCTAGTGTCTCCTTCATGCTACGTTCTTCATTAGATTCTCCACATGAGGCCATGGGGGTTCCTTGAGCGTCTGAACGTTTGGAAGGTAATTGATTTATTGCCTGCTCCAGTTGATGAAGGGTTGCATGAAATTGATCTACTGTTTCCTTGAGGCGAGCCTGTGAGTCTTGGGTCGATGGATATGGACATGGTGCATATGGAGGTGGTGGTCCTTGGGAGTAATTGGGGTAAAATTGGAGTGGTTCTATATATGGTTCATATGGCTCATAAGGTGGTTGGTATGGTGGATATGGGTTAGAGTCATATGAGGGTGTTTGGTGGTAAGGGGCTTATGAGTATGGTGGTCCAAAGTTATGTTGAGGAGGGGGTTCATAGGCGTATGGTGGTGGCTGTTGATAATCGAAAGATTGCTCACCATAGCCATTGCCTTGATATGCATCACAAAATAGTTGTTAATAGTCCATTGGAGGTGGTTGTTGCCATGAGGGTTGATCAAATCCTTGTGGCCCCTCCCATCTTTGATTGTTCCATCCTTGATGCAAGTTGTCATTACAATCTCCTCTTCCTGCAACATAATTGTAACCAGACTCATAGCCAAAGGGGTGAGAGTTCATAGTAGTGAGAGAAAATAAAAACAAAAACTAACAAAAAAATATTTTGAAACAGATTTTATTTTTTTTTTGAAAAAAATAAGATAAGAAATTTTTGAAAAAAATAAGATAAGATATATTTTTTTTAAAATATTTACAATAACCAATAATAAGGCACACGTTTGCAATTCCCTGGCAACGGCGCCATTTTGACGTTAGGATTTTTGCTAGTAAAAAATTTTATAAAAATATAGTCGCGTTGTAAGTATAGATTCTAAACCAACAGAAAATCCCTTCGTACAAACATTTGGTTGTCACAAGTAACAAACCCCTAAATAAATTGATAACCGAAGTATTCAAACTTCGGGTCGTCTTCTCAAGGAATTGCAGGGAGGTATGATTTTTTATTGGTTATGGAAAAACAGTGTTTGAGTTTGAAAAAGGTTTTAAGCAAGAGAAATAGATTGCAAAAATTAATAAATTAATAACTAATAAAACTCTTGGCAAGGTATGAAAACTGGAAGTCCTATCCCAGTTATCCTTATCAATTGTGATGAGAATTGGATTTTTCTCCCACTAAGTTAACCTCTAACTATGAAGGTAAGTCAAGTGGATGGAATAAGTTTGGTTCCTTAGGTCCTAGTCTTTCCTCGGAAAAAGGATAGAGTTATTGGAACTCGAGTTAATTCTTGAAGAATTCCAATTTTCAGTCAACAATGAGTTTGACAACTCAAGAGTTACCAATTAATCAACCAAGGCCAAAAGAGAAGAAAATATACTCGAATGAAAATAATTTGGATAAAGTCAAAGCATCCATAACATATACGTCTGAAATATCTCAATTTATATTAAATAAAGAAAATCTTAACATGAATGGCTCATAAGCCAAATAGGCAACATAAGTAATACAAGCATTAAAGTATTTGAAAATAAAAGAGAAATATAAAGTAAAAGAAATATTGAACCTGATGAAGAGTTGAAATCCTAAATCCTTTAAGAGGAATCCTAATCCTAAATCCTAAGAGAGAGGAGAGAACCCCTCTCTCTAAAAACTACATCTAAAATTATGAAAAGTGTGTTATGAGTGTATGATCTGATTCTGCTCCACTCCCAGCCTCTAATCTGTGTTTTCTGGGCCGAGAACTAGGTCAAAAACAGCCCAGAAGTCACTTCCAGTGCTTTCTGGTCCGTACAGGTCGCGGCAAAGTGACGCGGAGGCGTCGTCCACGCGTTTGCGTGGATTGAAGTTCGCAGATACGACGCAGACGCGTTATCCACGCATTCGCGTCGCTTAACTTCGGGGCAGCTATAGCAAATTATATATCATTGCGAAGCCCCGGATGTTATCTTTCTAATGCAATTGAAACTGCATCATTTGGACCTCTGTAGCTCAAGTTATGACCGTTTGAGTGCAAAGAGGTCAGGCTGGACAGCTTAGCAGTTTCTTCAACTTCTTGTATTCCTTCCACTTTTACATGCTTCCTTTCCATCCTCTGAGCCATTCATGCCCTGTAATCCCTGAAATCACTTAACACACATATCAAGGCATCGAATGATAACAAGAGAGGATTTAAATAAAAGAAAATAAAAGGCAAAGAAGCATGTTTTCAATCATAGCACAAAATCAGGAAGGAGAATGTAAAACCATGCAAATCATATGAATAAGTGGGCAAAGGCTTGATAAAAACCACTCAATTGAGCACAAGATAAACCATAAAATAGTGGTTTATCATCATCCTTTGAGTCCATTCTTACTACTCAGTCACCTTTGTTTACTAACCACAATGTTGATTTTTTCTAGTGATGATTCTACAGATTCTACCTCGAGTGACCCTCCACAGCCTCCTGTTCTTCCGCCTTCTCCATCTCCCGATGATTCTAGACCGGACGATGATCCTGCTCCTATCGTCATGCCTCCTCCTCCCGCTCGTTCTTCTAGAGTAAGGAATCCACCTCCTCATCTTCTTGATTATCATTGCTTTTCTACTATTCTTCATCAACATGAACCTAAGTCATTCAAAGAAGCCTCCACAAAGCCAAATTGGCAATAAGCAATGCATGAAGAAATACAGGCACTTGAAAAAGCAAACACTTGGGATTTGGTTGATCCTCCTTCTGATCAGGAAGTTGTGAGCAATAGATGGGTATACAAGATCAAGACTCACTCTGATGGCTCTATTGACCGTTATAAGACCCGCTTGGTTGCTCAAGGTTGTACGCAAGAACATGGTATTGATTATGAAGAGACTTTTGCTTCTGTCGCTCGTCTTACGTCTGTTAGAGCTCTTCTTGCCATTGCCGCGGTTAAAAAATGGTTTCTCAATCAGATGGATGTGAAGAATGCATTTCTTAATGGGGATTTGAAAAAGAAAGTCTATATGAAACCACCTCCGAGATATCCTTGTCCTTCTAGTAAGGTTTGTCTCCTTCACAAGGCACTTTATGGACTTAAGCAAGCTCCTTGTGAATGGCTTGACAAGTTCAGCACTACCATATGCAGTCTTGGTTTTACTTCTAGCCCTCATGAGAATGCCCTCTTCATTCGTAAAAGCGAACATGGAGTTATTCTTCTACTTTTGTATGTTGATGACATGATCATTACTAAAGATGATGTTGATGGTATCTCTGATCTCAAGGCCCCACATCACCGTACCTTTGAGATTTAAGATATTGGTTCTCTCAGCTATTTTCTCGGTCTCGAGGTCATCTCCATCGATGATGGCATCTATCTCTCTCAGGCTAAGTATGCTTCAGATCTTCTTGCTTGTGCTGGGATTACAGATAGTCGCACTGAGTCTACTCCTCTTGAGCCTAATGTTCGATTTACCCCTATGGATGGCACTGTTTTGGATAATCCGACTCTCTATCGACAGTTAGTTGGAGGTCTCGTCTACTTTACTGTCACCCCACCAGACATCGCCTATCCGGTTCATGTACTTAGCTAGTTCTTGTCAGCTTCCCGTACTACTCACTATGCGGCAGTTCTTCGCTACATCAAAGGCTCTCTATTTCATGGCCTTTATTTTTCTGCCCATTCCTCTTTGTCTCTTCAGGCTTACTCCGATGCTGATTGGGCTGGTGATCCCACTGATCGTCGTTCTACTACTGGTTACTGTTTGTTTCTTGGCGACGCTCTCATTTCTTGGCGTGCTAAGAAGCAAATGTTCACTGCTTGCTCAAGCACAGAAGCTGAATACCGTGGCCTCGCTGACACCACTGCTGAGGTTATCTCGGTTCGTTGGTTCCTCGAAGATATGAGTGCTCCTCAATCGTCTCCTACTGATGTTTCTTGTGATAACCGCAGTGCTATTCAGATTGCACATAATGATGTATTTCATGAACGCACCAAACACAGTGAAATTGATTGTCTCTTTGTTTCGCAACGTATCCTTATTGATGTTGTTCGTCTCATTGCTGTTGGAACACTGGATCAGACTGCTGATATCTTCACGAAAGCTCATCACCCGACTCATTTTCGGACTTTGTTATCCAAACTCAAGCTGGTATCCTTAGCTCCCACTTGAGTTTTGGGGGGGGGGGATGTTAGAGAATCATTAGAATCAATTTAGATCAATTAGTATCGTTTATATTTATATAGCATATCTGTATATTAATTGTAGGATTCTATGTCTTTATTACTTTGATTTATTTAGCACCTATAAATACCCATTGTATATTGTGCTTTTGATTAGACTGAAATATACACAAAACACTTTCTTTAGTTTGATCTCTTGTTTCTAACAAAGATAATCAGTAATGTGGAATACCAGACGATTGATGTCTTTTATTCTCCTTCTCCTTAACATTGTTAAAGGCTGATGGTCCATTTTTTTTTGGCTCAAAAGTTTGATCTCATTAACAAGGAAAAAAGACAGATAGGTCCCTGACTTTTCAAACTTTTGACAAATACATTCCTGACAAAATTTAAATACAAAAAAGTCCCTGACTTTAACAAACGGAGGACAATTTAGTCCTTCCGTCTATTTGTCTCTCATACACCTAACGAAACTGGCTGACATGGCTGAAACGGTGTACAGGTGTCCGTTACGGTGCCACGTTGGAAGGGGAAAAAAGTTCGAAGGACAAATAAGTTCTTGACGTCATTTTACAAATAAAGTTTGAAGGACAAATAGGTCCTTGAGAATTTTTTTTTTCATTATACTTCTATTATGCTTCTATTATGAGAATTTAGTTTATAAAATTAGGCTAATTTTTTTTTTTTTGTATGAAAAAAATATTGGTGTTTTTGTTGAAAATGGGAGAATGTGGTGTAATTATAGATGGGTGAATTTTTTTTGTGGGAAGTCAACATGTGGGGGGCGTGGTGCAACACGTGGGGGGCGTGGTGAACACGTGGCATCATTCTGACCAGCACGTGGGGGGCGTGTTGAACACGTGGCAGCATCTTAGCTAACACGTAGGGGCGTGTTGAATAATTTCCACAATACTGTAATACACTTCAAATGACAATATTAAACCAAAACACCAATTTTCTTTTCATATTAAAAATAATTTCTGATAAAATTATACTTGTATTTTGAAATCTAGTTAACTTGTTTTATTCTACAATTTAAATTATTTGTATTAAAATTGTAGAAATTGGGCTTGTTATGTTTCTACTCTTTTTCTTAAATTGCATTAGTTTAGTTTTAGTGCATTTGTGTATTATATTAGAATTTGTTAAATTGCATTAGTTCAGTTTTCATCATACCAGTGGCATTAGTTAGCATTAGTTCATTTATGCATCAAGTTAGCATTAGTTCATTTGTGCATCATTCATGTATTAAGTTAGCATTAGTGCATTTGTGTATTATATTAGAACTAGTATTTTTATGCATAACAACATTACGAGAATATTTTTTTTAAATTATAGTTCACTTTGTTCTAACAGTATAAATTATGCATGACACAAAAGATTTATAAAATCAAACTACTTTTACAAAAAAGTCGTAAGTTGACAAAAGTTTTTGACTAAGAAGACCAAGATATCTGCAGATAAAAAATTAAATAATAAGATTTTTAGTTATTATTTTTATATGAAAAAGTCTAATTTTTTATTAGTAATTAATTTTAACATTCGTTATCTAAAATTTAAAATAATTTAATGTGTATAATTTTACATTTAAAATATTTTAATTGTAAAAAAATATCGAATGACATATTTTGATTTGTCAAATTACTAATATAAAATATAATTATATATAGAGTAAAAATAATAGAGAGAAATATAAAAATGGAAAGAGGTAGATGAGAGAATTTAGGAAATGAGTTTATTAATTTTGAAAAAAAAATTCTCAAGGACCTATTTGTCCTTCGAACTTTATTTGTAAAATGACGTCAATGACTTATTTGTCCTTCGAACTTTTTTCTCCTTCCAACGTGGCACCGTAACGGACACCTGGACACCGTTTCAGCCACGTCAGCCAGTTCCGTTAGGTGTGTGAGAGGCAAATAGACGGAAGGACTAAATTGTCCTCCATTTGTTAAAGTGAGGTACTTTTTTGTATTTAAATTTTGTCAGAGATGTATTTGTCAAAAGTTTGAAAAGTTAAGGACCAATTTGTCTTTTTCCTCATTAACAATGGAGAGTGAAATCAGTGGAAGTTGAGGGTGGGGTTGAAAACTTGGGGTGAGTGAGGGAAAGATAGAACGAAAGTGAAATGGATGAGAAAACTTGGGGGTGCATTCATATTTAATTCGTGGCTAGAAGTGCACAAATCAGACAATCTGATTTGTGTACATGCGGTGCTTCTAATCAGACTGTCTGATTATTCTACTTCAAATCAGACTGTCCGATTTATTGATCACAACCATCATATATATCTGTGTAATTTCTTACACTTCTATAATCCAATTAGTTATACACTATGTTTATTTCAATATCAAAATTTAAAAAATATTCAAACATAGTGGTAGACTCAATAATAACTTAAATTATTTTGTACTTTCATATATATTTTTATATCGGTGACATATTAGTAGTGAATTTTTTATATCCATATAATATAATCCTAAAAACAATGTGAAGAACAAAAGTGTCTTACTAAAAACTTAAAAGACTAATATCCTAAATTATTCTTAAAAATTTGTAATTATCAACTTTAGTATTGAGAATACGATGTCGTACGCCCTAGAAGAAGAACCATTTTAGGCTTAGCCTCTATTTTCCTTCCCATTCACTCTTCCGTTCACCCAAACAACAACAAAAACGAAAACATCAAAATCCAAAGCGGCAACACACAGAGAGGGGGAGAGAGAAAAAAAAAAAAACAGAAGAAGCCACTCTCTCATTTTCCTTTTATTCTATTTCTTCCTTTTCAAAAACCCTCCTCAATTAGATAGATCTTTGTATAAATTTCCATCCGCAGAAAACATTTCACCCCAAAACCCTACCCATTTTTTTCTACTCATTGTAGCAACCCTGTATCATACCCTCAGAAATTCTCTCTCTTTTCTTAGGGTTTTTACATTTTAGCATTTTTCACTCATAATTTTCATAGGAATTTTTGTACATTGTATCGCTTCTATTAGATTAGAATTTAGAGCAGATTGTTAGGTTTACCCTTTTTGTTTTACTTTTTCAATTTTCGGAATTGGGATGAACAACAACAACAATTACTACAACAGAGCGAGGTACCCACCACCTGGGATCGGTGGCGGTGGTCTTGGACGAGGAGGAGGAGGAGGAGGCCCTGGTTTCAATCAAAACTCACCGTTTCAGCCAAGGCCTAATTACCAGCAACACCAGCAACAGCATCAACAACTACAACAGCAGCATCAGCAATATGTTCAGAGGCAGATGGTGCAGCAACAACAACAACAGCAGCAGCAGCAGCAACAACAACAGCAATGGCTGAGAAGGGCGCAGATGGGTGCTGCTGACTCCAACGTCGTGGATGAGGTTGAGAAGACCGTGCAGTCTGAAGCCATTGACCCGAGGTTAGTTTTTCTTTTATTATATTTTTTTTTTGTGTGTTTTCTTTGTAGATGTCTATTATGTTAGTTAGGTTTGGCTTGAGATGTTTTCAGTTGGTGTGGCAACAAATTGGTTCATGTAAATGTTCTTTGAAGGTGTTTTGAAGCAGTGAATAGGTTAATTGTAACATGCGCTTGTGTTTGTGTGAGAAGGAGATTTTGTATGGATTGATTGTCTCTTATGGTCGATTTGGGTAGGAAGATTTTTAAATTAATTGCTTGGTGATTGTTTATGGTATGATATCAATGAAATGTCCATAGTCCATATCTTGGTAGTGTGAAGATCAGAAATCATTTGAACCTAAAATAAGCTAAACCTAGATATGCAAGTAGGTATGCGCAAGAGAGTGGGCCGTTGTATTGGATAGATTTGTATATAATGCTTGGCATCTGCTTATGGTATCTCCGTATCTGCGAAACCATCTTTAGTTTATTTATTTTTTTTAAATTTGATTCCCACTTTATGTTGACGGCATATCTAGGAAGGCAATTTTTACAAGGTTGTATTTTTATTCATTTTTCCCTTTGTTTCTTATCACCATGGTTCTGATGATTTCATGTATAAATCACTTCATTTGCTGATCCTATTATGCCTTTAAAACTTGTTTAGGCTCTCAAATGCATAGTTAGTGTTGTAAAAATCTAGGTTAATATGCCCTTGAAAATGTGCTGTTGTATCAAGTGATGTTTGTGATATGCTTAGAAATTTTCACCAAGTAAGTTTCAATTATTTACCATTGAATAAACCTGTTTAAGGACTTGTTTGGTTTTGGTTTGGTTTGCATTTTTATTTGCTGTGTTCTTTTTCTTTGTTTCAAGCTTTTGTGAAGTAAAAACTAAAGAGTGAAAATAGAATTTTATTGTTTTCACTATTTTATCATTTTCTTTCCCAAAATCCTGAAAGCAAAAAACACTTGAAAAGAGAATGCAAATGAAACAGACCCTTTTTTTTCCATGTGTTTGGTGTTTTGTCTGAACGAAAGAATGTGTTATCTAATATTATTGTCAATTGCTTTTGGTCTCCCATTATTAGTTCTCAAGATTGGAAGGCAAGGCTAAAGGTTCCACCACCTGATACGCGTTATAAGACAGAGGTATGATTATGAATACCTTTACCTTATTCTTTGAGTAGTTAACTATTCATTTTGTTTTAGTAACATATTTTGCTTAGTATCCTTTGCCAGAACTTGTTTTATTTGTAATTTCTTCCCTTTTACTGTAGCTTTGCAACTATGGAGTTGTTATGTGATCCATTAATGAAATGCTTCTTGAAGTTTTGGTCATAGAATTTAACTAGCTTCTTTTTTTATTTACCAATGTCATTTTTAATATCCTAATTCCTGCCCTCCATTAGGCATTCAGTTCACTGTTTTCACTATACAAACTGCTTTAACTAATTTACTTAAATTGCTGAGAAATTGAGATAAACTGATAATTGAGATAAACTGATCTTAATTAACCAGTGCAATCATTGGCATTACAAAATTTAAGAGCTAGATTTCCTGTTGCGGTGTGATTTAGTTTTTTCATATTTACACGTTTCCAATATCCACTTGAAAGGCATAATTAATGATACCATTTATGGGTAAGCCACTTAAGGTGCTGTGGTTATGAGATTTGCAGTTAACTTCTATGTTATATGTTCCAGTGTTGGTATTGAATCTGCTTTAATTTTGTTTCCCAGGATGTGACAGCAACTAAAGGAAATGAATTTGAGGATTATTTTTTGAAGCGAGAGCTGCTCATGGGAATATATGAGAAGGGTTTTGAAAGGCCTTCTCCTATCCAAGAAGAAAGCATTCCAATTGCTCTTACTGGTAGTGACATTCTTGCAAGGGCTAAAAATGGGACAGGCAAAACAGCTGCATTTTGCATTCCTGCATTGGAAAAAATTGACCAGGATAACAATGTTATTCAAGGTTTGACTTCTTCCTCTTACCTTTATCTTTCTATTAGATTCCCATGAGTTCGATTGAGAGGACTATCATATTTATTGTAGTTCAAGGCCAGTTTGAATGAACTTCTCGGGGAACAAGCTTGCTTCAATGGGCATAAATTTTTACTATAATATTTTTTTCCCATGTTTTTAGGATTTTGTCCTAGTGTAGATTATATATGTGTTGATGTTGGCTTTGTTTCCATGATTCAAACTGACGGGAACTAATCATGTTTTGATGGTTTTCTTTCTAATTTTTAATCATACAGTTGTTATATTGGTTCCAACAAGGGAGTTAGCTTTGCAAACATCTCAAGTATGCAAAGAACTTGGAAAGCACTTGAAAATTCAAGTGATGGTTACAACTGGTGGTACTAGCCTGAAAGATGATATCATGCGCTTATATCAACCAGTTCATTTACTAGTTGGGACTCCTGGAAGGATATTGGATCTTGCTAAGAAGGGTGTTTGCGTTCTGAAAGATTGCGCAATGCTTGTTATGGATGAGGTAAATACTTTTTTGCCTCAACTTCTACTCATTTATAAAAGTGGTTGACATGCATAAACTATTTGGAAAGTTGCAATCCTTTTAAATGAGAACAAACAAATTTTCATTTCTATTCTCTTCATATGTTCATTCTGTGACATCTTTAGTAGTAAGAGTTGGTTCCCAATCCCTGCGTTTACATTGCTTTTTGTTTGGTTTCAGGCTGATAAGCTTTTGTCCCCAGAATTCCAGCCTTCTATACAGCAGCTGATTCATTTTCTTCCTTCACACCGACAAATTCTGATGTTTTCAGCAACATTTCCTGTTACTGTAAAGGATTTCAAAGATAGGTATCTTCAAAAGCCATATGTCATTAACCTTATGGATGAGCTAACTTTGAAGGGTATCACACAGTATTATGCATTTGTCGAAGAGAGACAGAAGGTTCACTGCCTGAATACACTATTTTCTAAGGTTTGATTTTTTGCTTTGTCAAGATACTGTGGATGTTCTTATTTGCTGGATGTGAATATGATGTTGAATGATGATGGCTTCTATTCCAGTTGCAAATAAACCAGTCAATCATCTTTTGCAATTCGGTGAATCGTGTTGAACTCCTTGCAAAAAAAATCACCGAGCTTGGATATTCGTGTTTCTATATTCACGCAAAGATGTTGCAAGATCATCGTAATAGAGTGTTTCATGACTTCCGCAATGGCGCCTGCCGTAATCTTGTTTGTACTGGTATGTCTCTGCACTCTAGCATCCCCTATAACATAGTCAGTGTCCTTTTCAGCTGATTGTGAATGATGCCTATTTGATCTAGTATGGCATTTCATAATATGTAATTGCCTTCGTGTTCTGTTTGTTATTTTCCAATACTACTTAATTTGTTTTATTTGAAGAATCAGCTCAATAATGATAGCTTAATCTATTTTTGTTTAGTGTATTTTATTGATTACTGATGATATATTAAGTGATGTTGTATGTTAATTGTTTGAGATCTTTACTTTGATATATTTGCTTAATTGAATCCGTTGATGGTTTATACTATATATTTATATTTACGCAGATGCATGATCTTAATCATTTAAATATTTCAAAAATTTTGCAGATCTTTTTACTAGGGGAATAGACATTCAAGCAGTCAATGTTGTTATTAATTTTGATTTTCCCAAGAATTCAGAAACTTATCTCCACAGGGTATACTGATTTTTCCTCATTCCCTTCCTAATTTATTTGCCTTGACACTGATTTCTTGTTCTAACGGATCTTATACGAATATACAGGTCGGTCGCTCAGGGAGGTTTGGGCATCTTGGTTTAGCAGTTAACTTGATCACTTATGAGGATCGCTTTAATTTGTATGTAATTTACAGTCTGTTAAGTTAATGCATTTCAACTGTATATGCTATAGATTTATTATGCATTCTGTCTTTTGTGCAGATATAGGATTGAACAAGAACTTGGAACTGAAATAAAGCAAATTCCACCACACATTGACCAGGCAATTTATTGCCGATGACTGGTGACGACAACTCGGCTCGTTTTTACAACTGGAGAATAGCAAAGGTAAGTGATATGAATTATATGGTATATTTTTGTTCAGCTTACTTAGTGTACACTACGGAAACAATATGAACTGCCACTAGGGAACAAGTACATGCCTAGTTTCAAGAACATGTAACTAGTCATAAGCTATTTCCTTAGACAAGTGGGATCTCAAATGCTTGAATAGGGTTGACTCTTATAGTGGGATATCTAACCAAAAGTGCTATTTCCTTAAAAACTTATAGTTTTATGACACACGTCATGCTTAAAGTAATAAATAATAATCATTCATTACTCTTAATACTTCTTTCACTAGGATTCAACTTGTGTTGTTGCAGTTGCTTTTGTTGTTGATCATTGTGGAATTTTCCTTTTACAGGTTGAAGTGACTGTCACCCAAGTAGGTACATATTCTCTGGTATGACAGGATGCTGTATGAAAATTGGGGTTTTTTGGACCCTTAGTTTGAATGCTTTTTCATTATTAGGACCTTCAGAAAGTTTAATATTAGCCTTTTTAACTGGCAGATATTTTGCTGGGTCCAGTTTGGGTTTCCCTTAATTTCATTTTCAGATGTGTTTGTTGCTAACATTAGTACTGTAGTTTCTTTTTGTGTTTTTTATTTTCGGTGGATGCTGGTTTAGGGGGTGTACCTTATACCTTGTTATGAATAAAGGGATCCCTATGGTATTCTACTTTGTGGTTGCCATTACGGATTCTTTTGGAGTTTGTTATTCATATTATGTTTAGATGTTACATGGATCATTGGCATTCTAAGATGGTCAATTTGTTAGATTTCACATTCCCTAGCCCCAATTTTTTACACCTCTCCGTGGGTCTCTCTCTCTCTCTCTCTCTCTCTCTCTCTCTCTCTCTGAGATTAATGATATTTGCACAAGATTAATGCCGTACATTTTTTGAAATTTGATGTGTAATTCATATTAACTAAGTATATTTTGTGGAATAAAAATTTGTTAGGTGTATACTTATGTCATGTTTGTATCGGTACTAAGCCATTTAGTCCATTTTTCAAGTCAGTCGATGACTGGCATTTTTTTGGTCTAATAACTTGTAATGTTGGGGATCTTATAGTAGTATTAACCATTAAGGTTGTGATGATTGTACATTTAAAAAGTTGGTTTATAACCCTAACTCTTAAGGCAGAAAAATAAAGTTTGTTAAAGTGAGAATTAACTCAAAATCTAAAGATGATAAAGTGGATATTATGATGGTTTATAAGTAAAGTGTTAAAAGATATTCTCTCAATCTAGTAACCTCTAGCGAGATAAATACTACCAATTTTGCTTTTCTTAAATTTTAATACCACAATCTGATTACTGGGACTGCTTTTATGTAAAGCTTGCTCTATAAAATCACTTCTCTAATCAAACTGGAACATTGCATTTTGTGCACCGAAGTAACATGTAACCATGTATAGTGAGGGAAATACATATTTGTTTTCCATATATCTCTCTTATTTTGTAAGAAACTAAGAATACATACTGGAGGCTTGGACTCCCCAATTCAAGAGGTCACTAAACTCCCTTTTACAGATTGCTTGGTGGACTCTCTCCTCTCTTTCTGGTTATTAAATGATCCCAAACATACATGAAACGAAGATGTCCATATCATTGCTTTGATTTTCATGCTCTAAAGAATGCCTTTAGATTATATTATTTAAATTCTAAATATATTGATGGAATTATGAATAAAATTAAAATATATGTATATGAGAGTAAGTTTTATTATGTGATAAAGTAAAATTTGGCTTAAACATACCCATACATAAACGCTCTTAATCCGTTGAAGTACTTTCTTGGATTAGAAATAGCAAAATTCAAGGAGGGCATTTGTTTGTCTCATGGGAATTATGCTCTTTCCCTTCTCGAGGACACTGGTTTCTCAGACTTTAAATCTGCCTTTTACCTTTGGATCCGAATGTCAAGCTTAATGATAAGGATTTTACTATTTATTAAAATAAAAATGTGTATGTATACAAAAGTTATACAAATATTATTTGTTATAGAAAGAACTTGTGAACTTAACTAAGAGGAGGCGAGAAGTAGGTAGGGGTGTTCATGGATCGGATCTAATTTGCATATTCGCGGTGTTTATTTAAATTTGAGTCGAAAATTATGGATATAGATCCAATCTGCAATGCTATCGGATCGGATCCGATTCGATCCGCACACTAATAGGATCTGATTGTAGATTTTATGTATTTATCTCTGCGGATCCGCAAAATAAATAAATAAATAAGTAAATATTCTTTTTATGGTTTATTTTAATTAATAATGATCATATATGTTGTATTATTTTATTTTTATTATTTAAGAAAAGTATGTTTAATATTATTTTAAGAGTAAATATGTTTAAAAGAATAGAAAAAAGAATTTTATTAATTTTTTTAATAAAAATAAGCTTTTAAAAATATTTAAAAAAATATTTTTATGTTTTGCGTATATATCCGATCCACAAATGTGCGGATCGAATTGGATCTAAGCTTAAAAATTGCAGATATTGGATCTGATCCGATGATTTTAGTACGGACCGGATCGAGATTTTAACCATATCCGATTTGATCCAATCTGCATTAACCCCTAAAGTAGGGGTGGCAACATACACTCTACCCACAGGTACACAATATGACCAAATCCCGGTCAGGTCGGGTACCTCCGTACCTGTCTATGGATTGAGACATCTCACTATATATTAGCTACTAAGATAAGATTATTAACTAATAATTAAATATCTTTTTTTACATAAAAATCAGTTCTATTTTAAATTATCATCAAGTTATATAATAATATTACATCTTTTTAATAACCCGCGGGTAGGATCGAATATTCGCAAAGTAGGATTAGGGTTAGATTGAAACCCTACCCTACCCTACCCATTGCGACCCCTAGAGAGAAGGGTCCGAAATCTAAAGTGAATGAGGTGCATGCAGTAGAAAGGTAAACTGCAATGGATATAATATCTATGACTTTTTTTTTCCCCTCTTATCTTTGTTTCTATATATTTGTGCTTAAAGCCCTTCACCATGTATGCTAGACATATATTCATCACTTTTTGAATCTCTTGAGGCTTCAAGTTTCTCCTTGTGGTGTTTCTTTCTAGTGGTAGAAATAACCACAGCAAGAACTGTCCAAAAAGTTCACTTTTTCGTACTACATTTGTTTTTGATTGTTTAATGATCTTTACTACTATTTGTTATTGTTGTGTGCTTGGTGTTGGAGAGAGAGAGGGAGAGGAATATGGGAAGGGCACCATGTTGTGACAAGATGGGGTTGAAGAAAGGTCCATGGACACCTGAAGAGGATGAGATTCTTGTCAATTATATCAACAAAAATGGTGGCCACGGAAGTAGGCGTGATCTTCCAAAGTTGGCAGCTTTTTCTTGTAACATTCCTTGCTATAAAACATGCACGCACAATCACTTTTTCTCACATATAGCAACAACAACGTTGTTAGTTTGATAACTTTACTTTTAAAGCTATATATGTTTACATTATTTTTTAATCATATTTCAAATAAGTGAATCACCCCCTGCTTTTACTGTCTAAAATTGAAGCAGCATGATTCATTGCATGAGAGATGAGACTAATAAAGCTGAATATATAAAAGGGTTTGTAATGTAATGTTATAAGTGCTTTTTACCCTTTACATTTCAACTATTCTCTGTTTCTCTCTGGGTTTACACAAAGCATGATCTAATCAAACATAATACACAATTCTCTGTTTATCATTAATTTTGCAAAATAAGTATACACCATTAACATTTTCGGACAATGACCACACTTTAATGATGAAGAGAGAGAGAAACTCGATTACTCAATTATTAGTGTGTGAGAGTGTTGTGAACAAAAGAATAAATAAACAAACAGCATACCACACTTTAATCTAATAAAAATTAAAAAAGCAAGCTAAGTAATATTTATAATAAACATTTTTTTTAGGTATTAATTTCATACACACATATTAAACATAACCTTTTAAACACAAACAATACAAAAATTTGACAATTATCGCTATGAAATTCAGACCCCACCAAAAAAGAACTTTGACATTTCAAAAGCATCCGAGGAGCTTCTTTGGAGTGGTCCCAGTTGCACGATATTTAGCGGCGGTTTCTTCAGCCTTGAGAAATTCCTCACCACGCTTTGCTTCAACCATTGCTCTCTTCTCCTCAGCTTGCTTGTGAATCAATGCTATCTTGTTCTTCATTTGTTCGCCATATTCTGCTTTCTTTTTCTCCAACTGTTCCTGCTCTCTCACACATAAAAACGAGTTACTCAAAAGGGTGTCTTAATAATTATTAATATCATGTAATGACAATAATTATAGTGTTTTGTTTTTTTTACATGTGACACTAAAAATTTCTAATGAGTTGCACGTTTAAGTTTTATGATTCTAGTATATTTAAACTCGTCGGTGAATTCTCAAGTTTTGATGATTCTGCATCTAACCTTATCCACAATAGGTGATATAATTTGTTCTTGGCCTTGAAAGAAAAGACAAAAAAAATCTAACAAAAGAACATTATGGTTATCCATACTTTAACTCTAGATTGCAATGTTGTTTAACCCATAAGAAAAGGTTTGTTTTCTTTGTGTGTTAGGGCGACATGGAAGTGTGATGTCAATGTCATTACCTCAATTTTTCTCAGCTTAGCTTCAAGAGCTGCTTTCTTGCTATTTTCCCAAGCACCAACAGCAGATAACTGCTTCTGAGCTCTGTGGACCAAATCAATAATAAAACCTTAACAATACTATCACATATTGGCTACAGATCACAAAATCATTAGCAATTTTATCTGCATGGCACTTATTTAGTATAGTATTTTAGGTTTTGAAGCCTTACTTATTCTCTGCTTTAGATTTTTCACTTTCTTCCCATGCCTTCACATAAGACAACTTTTTCTCCTTTTCCACTTCTGCAAGAGCAATATCTGTTGAACATAGCATACACGTACACAAATCACTTCTCTTGGAAGATACATCAAAACGGAGAAAGAAAAACACAAAAAAATATGTTTATAGTTGGAGACAGGTACAAAACAGTTTGTCCTAGAACACAAGTTTCCAATATTTTCTGTCCCTCTATCTCTGTATGGATATATATATTCGCAATGACTAGAAACTATTTGGCATTGAGAACCTGGAGAGGGTCGCTCTCAAGTTGATGCATTCAAGTGGTTATGAAAAAAATCGCAATTAAAGATCAAATATTAGTAAGTTTATTTTGGTCGAAACCTCAATACCTCCTTCCGAAGGCACTCCTGTTCGAGCATCGAAAATCTAATAAGTAGCATGACTCTTTCAATAATAATAAAATATTAACTAGTTAAGAACAATGTGAAGTTGAATTAAGCCAACACTAACCTCTATCAAGGGATGTTTTCTTTTTAACTGGCTCCACTGCTTCTGTTGATCGAAAGACAAAAAATAACGATGTCAAGGTTTTCTAACTACATCAAATGGAGAAGTATTTATATATATTATTAGATTAAATCCAACCAATTAGAAGAGCTCATGCACTTGATCAATTACTTGACTCTAAATATAAGTAAGTAATATAGAATTAGGAACTACAGCAGCATCTCTAGAAGGCTAGAAGTGTTTGATAAAAGTGTTTATTGAAGTTGGGTTCATGGAAGTTTAGTAATTAATTGTCAATTAGAACTTAGCCTTGAGTGATCATAGCCAAGGCAACAATACATATACCAAATAGAAGATGCAGATAAAAATTCTTAAATTAACAAGAAATCATTGTTTCCATATTAACAATAGAAAATAAAAATATAGAATCCACTTAGGCATGTTAAGAATGCATGCTTTATCCAGTTATTGGATTCTAATTGGGTTGCGTGTTATATATGCAATAATTAAGAGGCACAACTACCTCTTTTGAATAATTAAAAAGAGGGGAAAAAATCAATAGGACATACCAATTTACCATTGAAAAGTATTCATTACAATTAAACTTCCCTATAGCAAACCCATAATTTTATACCAAAAAAAAAGAAAAAGAAAAAGAAAAAGAAAAAGAATTCAATTATTTGCCAGTGCGGACAAACAACTTTCTCAGCAAATGGGAAACAAAATTATTATTTTATGATAACAAGGAGGACCTCAGTGGTTTCTCTTTTGTTGGCACTGGAGAGATGTTAATGATTGATGCATAGAGCAAGAAATGATGTTACAAGCCTGACTGAAAAAAAAAGGCAAAGTAGAGAGTATAATAGTAATTAAAATTCATATATGTTATGGGGTCTAGTTCAATACACAGCTTAATTGACACCTAAAATACTACACTTAGCTAGATAGATAAATCTTTATACTTCCTTAATAGTCATTGAGAATATTTAAAAATTACAGCCACTTATTTGATTTAAAATTTTAAGGATTGTATAAAAACGAAAAAGAATTGAGTAGTTATGAATGTTCCTAATGTGCTGCAAGAGGAAGAAAGTAGTTCAATCCAGCAGAGAAGAGTGAGTCGGATCCAATATCATTCTGAAACCATATGAACCAATATCAGAAAAAAATCCAATCTATTCAAGCTGCAATTTTGATGAAAAACCAGAAATCTTTGATAAATCAGAGAAGGAAAACAGAAATTAAAGGAAAAGCAAGGACAAGTATCATAGTTTGAATGCCCAAACTAAGTTTCAATCTTTCTCAACGCACTAAATTAATATGATATGCGTATAACATAGCAAGCGACCTATAAGAGTAATAAAAAGTTGAAATTTTGAAGCCAACCCATAATTCGGTGGAACAAAAAGTTTGAGAATTGGAAGAAACAGAAAACTCACTCTCATTCTCAACAACAACTAGAGCCTTGGTCCCTTCTGCAGCGGCTGCCGGAGGCGGAGCCAGCGGTTTCTTCTCGGCAGCATCTTGGAGCTGCGGCGGTGCCTCGGCCAGAGGAGGGTCAGTTACCAGCGGAGCAGGAGGTGTCTCCACCTTGGTTGGTTGTTCTGCCATAGCTTCGAGAGAAAGTTTAAAAGAGAAGAAAGAAAACAAGGTTTGTAGCTAAGGTTCTGTTAGACAATGTCTCTGCCTCTTCAACTCTGTTCCAAGCTATAAGGTCGTGTTGGTTTCAATTTAAAGTAGACACATAACAAGATACATCTAGATATATGTGAACAATTAAAAAATAAATAAAGAATAAAAGTGCATATATCAATTCTTATGAACATTAGGGTAAAAAATTATACACTTATTTCGGTTACTTGGTAGTTTATTGTTTTTTTTTTTGTATTTAAATATTTTCTGATTGGAAAAATACATGGGTATAGATTTTGTTAGTTTCATTGAGATTTTTTAATTCGAAAATGGAAATATTCTGGAAGTAGTTTTCAAAGGAAAAAGATTGCATAGTAACGTGGAATCTTTGGGAGCAGAACGTGTTGTAGGCGTGGAGGAAAACTGGAGCCGTTGATTAAGATCGACGGTGACGGTGGAGTGCCGACAGGTATTACAGGTAATAGTAGCGGGAATGTGCCACGTGTGAGTATTGAGATGAGGATGGAAATATGTGACAGCAAAAGCATATGAATGATGCATGGAGGCTTATTATTATTTCTGACACACTAAAACGACGGCGCTTTGCGTTTTGTTGTTGTTTGTATGCTACATATGGGACCATGATTGTAGGGGTGGACAAAAAGTCAACAAGTGACTAGCTAGTAGTCATATCATTGCTTTGGTTCTTCATAATCTTAATCTTTCTACGAAGAAAAGAAATAAAGGTGTAATTATAGGACGGTGGCGTTTGTGTATGTGCATTTCGTGTAGGCACTTTCCACTCTCTCCGCCGTGTGTTCTACAAATGTTGCATCATGTGATTCACTTGTCTTTGATTATTTCAGGAACCTATACTACTTCTCACTTGAATAACAGTATTCTACACTTTTCTCATCCTTCTTACTTCACATGACTTGAATTAGAGTTCATAAAAATCTAAAGGAAAAATGTCCATGTTTAAACTTGGTTTATACGCATCCATAATGAGAAAGGAAAATGGCCAATTGTGATTTATGATGAGTAGCTTTTTTATCCAGGCTAAAGGTGGATGATTCTCATACACTTGTAACTTTTATTGGCACCAAACTATATAGTGGTATTAGAAGAAAAAAGAAATATTAATGTGCCAACTGTATACACCTCATTCATTTGGAAAAGGTATTAGGGTATTACCAACTATCTTTTAGACTGGAGCAACCATGTTAAGTTCTTTTTTTTTTTTTTTGGTTTCCCACGGTATCCCTCAGCCCGGCAGGCTAAAGACTAATCCGCCGCGGTACTGAGCTCCATTTAAGGGTTTGCCGCTGGCCAATGGGTTGCTGCATGCACAAGGCGGGATTCGAACTCCCGACACTTGCTTAAGCGGACTAGTGAGCTAACCACTAGACCAACCCAACTTGGTTCCATGTTAAGTCCTTTAATCTCTACTAAAGTGCCATTTCTTATTTGTTACTTCATTATTTTTGTTGCTGGGCCTTCCTGGCATTATTCCCCTACAGCAAGTTGCTTCAGTTTTTCACATAATTAATGTTTTGATCTTTCAAAAAAAAAATAGTGGGGTTGGGGGCACAGCAAAACCACGTTGGAAATTTTTTGATTGTGAGATGCTTAGTTGTGTTTAGTACTTTAGTTAGTATATATAAAATTTTTCCTTAAAATCATTTAGTTATCTATTAAGATTTAAGAAACGATACACTCTCTTAATGGTATGTCTAAAATTTTTATTAAATGTAATTATGGAAATGGTTTCATTCACTCTTTTTAATTCATGAGATTAAAATAATAAAGTGGATGGTGGTAATTAGTATTTATTCTTATACATATTGAGAATGTGTAGAGATAAAAAAACAGAGTAAATTTCATGTTGTATATGTTTTTTTTTTACTTATTTTATATGTTATGTATGTTTTATAATTTTTTTTAACTTATTTTTGGACACGATGGTTTGGATAATTTTAACAACAACGTTTTTGGACAAGGTTTTTAACAGACCTATAAAAAGGGTTTGGAAAAAAAGGCCTCATTTCCAAAGTATAGAGGTATTTTGAATTTGGGCCCAGTTGGGCCTAGTCTAAAGCCCAGTCTGTGTCATCTCTATCAGAGTGAGTGTGCAGAATCAATGGCTTCCTCAAGCTCGTCGGTTTCAACTTCGACTTCAACAATCATGTCTACGTCTTCTTCACACGAAAAAAGTTTTGGTGAAAGGGTATCCGAAAAGGTTCTTAGTTTGTATAATTCTCTTCCCAAAAAGGGAAAACCTCAAGGCCGTGAAGTCACCGTTTTAGCCGCTTTTCTTCTCTCTTCTCCTACCAATGGTTTCTTCTTCCTCTTTCTTTTGTTTCTTCTCTTTGGAACATTTATACCTAGAATTCAAATTTCAGCTGAAAGAGTTCACTTATTGTTCATTGTTTAAGTATTTACAGATTTGGAAGTTGTTGCATTGGGGACAGGAACAAAGTGTATTGGACGCTCTCGTTTACGTTCCTGTGGTGATGTTGTTCATGATTCCCATGCTGAAGTTATAGCTCGAAGAGCTTTGATGAGGTTTCTTTTCTTTTACTATGATTTTCATGAGCTTTCTGCATTTTGTGTCATTACTATGCTATAAACTAGTTCAATTCTGATATATTAACAGTCTAATCCAATCAAATTCTTGTTTTTGGATGAGTATTCAAGAAATGAGTGTGAAAAGTATTTACTTTCATTGATTTGGCAACACGTTATCTTATCTCGGTTTAAAACATCTTCATGCTGCTACTGTATAGAAATTAAATTCTTGTTTTAGTTTGAACATGTTCTGTGTCCTCCAAATGCATCAATTTGAATGTAGAAATTGTTCTCTATGCTTTTGCATGTGTAGTTTTGAAAAATCTTAGATTGTGTAGGTGATATATCAAATGATTTCTAAGATGTATTGTGGAATAGTAAGTTTTCAATTTTGTATGTGTTGTTATGTGAGGAGATATTATTTCATTCATTTCTATTCACACCAGGTTCTTCTATACACAGATTCAGCATCTTACTGAAAGTTGTAGTAAGCATATGCCTAGCAATGAATGCAAATGGTTCAAAGTCAATGATGGCAACTTACAGTTTGAGCTGGATTCTGAGTGCATTAGTGAAAGAAAATATAACATGAAGAGGGGTTGGAAATTACATATGTACATATCACAGTTACCATGTAAACTTAGTTCTCACTTTATCTTGTCTATATCTAATCATCAAAATCCTTCCCTTATTTGTTACCACTTACCATGTTGGGTTGGTTGTGTTTTATAGGTGGAGCTTCTTCATTGAGTTCGGTTGACTCGCCTTTGGAGATTGTGCCCTCAGGCGAAAGTGATTCATCTTCACCTCTAGGTAAATAAATATATCCATGTTAACATCTCTTTAGCAAGTTTTCTGTGAATATAATTCTTATAAAATATGATGGATATTGTGTTCACCTTAATGCGATTTCTTGAATGATAAAGAACTAGAATATTTAAACGTGCGATATTTGTGTCTAAAGAACTGCTTTTGCATTCAATTCCAGATAGTGGGTTAAAACAAAAGGGGACAGTCCAAAGGAAGCCGGGTCGTGGTGATACTACTCTATCAGTTAGTTGCTCCGACAAGATAGCTCGTTGGAACACTGTCGGTGTTCAAGGTTAGACATGCTTAAACCAGGACTATTTGCCTATTTGTGAATCTTTCTTGGAACACAAATATGAGGATTTAGGTATAGTAGCCGCTAGTGCAACATAAAAAGTCATGTTTACAAACATGAAACAAAGCTATATGCTGATCAGAAAAATGTTCATTTGAATAATTTGGCTAATGTTGATAGAACACTGATTGATTACCTTATTCCTTTGCAAAATTCAAGTGTGGTAATATTGTTTCCTTTTCCAGGAGCTTTGCTTTCCTATTTTTTTCAACCTGTTTATGTGTCTTCAATTACGGTTGGTCTACCACTTAACAGTCCAGAGAATTTCAACATTGAAGATAACTTGAAAAGAACTTTGTTAGATCGAATATTATCTTTGTCAAATAAGCTAATAGCCCCATTTCGAGTGAACCAGGTAAGTGTCAAATATTATAGGGTGGTAAAATCGAAAGTTGAGTTGTACATTGCTGATTGTAACGTGCTTTCCAATTTACTAGCCGCTATTTCATGCTGCCCCACTACCACCAAAGGAATTTCAACAATCCGATAGCGCTGCAGAGACTTTAACATGCGGGTACTTGCATCAAATTTCAGCAAAGTTCTTTTGTTCGTGTAATTTTGTGGCTCGATATTTGCATCTATCTGAACAGTTAAATTTGCAGATATTCTATATGCTGGAATAAGTATGGCTTGCATGAAGTCATCCTTGGAACTACTGGAAGAAAGCAAGGCACCTCCGCAAAAGGAGCACTCTACCCTTCAACTGAGTCATTGTTATGCAAGTAAGCCGACATGTGCCATTTTAGATAGTTTGCTTGTCAAGTGCTGACTATGATTTGACATTTACAGAAAGAGAATGTTGGAGGCTTTCTTGTTATTGAGCCAGAAACGCTTTGGAAATTCTCCAGCCAATGAGGTTACTTATCGCAATCTCAAGGTATTCTTCATGTTCTTCACGTCTTAACCCTATGGTAGTGTTTGGTTTCTGTCTTGAGACTAAAGGGACAAAGACAATAAACATGTTTCCTATATCCTTTCTTTTCATAAATTAGCCTATAAATTACTTTAGGCTGTTTCCTTTCTTTAAACGTATTTTTGTCCTCTCAACACCTCTGTATCTTGTGTCTCAAGACAATAAGTAACCCAATGACACTATTGGGGAAGATTGTTCATGACATGCCATATCTTAACATGATTCAATCATATATTACTTTGCAGGAAGGAGCTGAAGAATATTGCTCAGCCTCAAAAATTTTCAAAGGGAAACCAGCTTTTAGCAATTGGTTCTTGAAACCCTCGGATTGTGAGGCATTTTCCATCTTTCCAAACAAGTGATTTGATTCCCCCCCATGTAAAGTCTATAATTGGTTGCCTTCTTTTGGTAGGAAAATATGCCATGAGTTGCAAGCTTGATAATGCAGCTTTGTTATTTTTGGTAATATAATATGAGAATTCTTTTTCTTTGACTTCATTCTTCATATCGTAACACCCATGTGCCTAAAGGCACTGAGAATTCAAATAATTGACTGTTCATTCTAAATTAAGATTCTTTTAACCAATTAGTCTCTTGATCCTTTGACTCACCTTAACGAAAACTCCCACTGGCAAAGACTATAATACAATATTGAAACTTAGACTTAAGAATTTTTCTCAATTTTAAATCTTGATAAATACGCTACTAATAACAAAGAAATCATAACTGAGTACTTCTATGGATATTTCTTATTTCTCTCAAGCTCCTGTCTCCTCTAATCTTTTTTACTATGCACTCTTACTAATTACATCGACCACTTACCACAACTCTTACGTTTTTCTTCCTTCCTCATTTTAGTTGCTCAAACTTGTCACTCACACTTTTGTAAGTCCTTAATTCTCTCATTTGTTATATTATTTTGTTTATTTTTTGGATCCCTACTCTCATATAAGTTGATTGTGTAATCAATGATCTATTGGTACGATACATAGATTGATGAAAGAAAAATTTAATAATTTATTTTTTTGAATATATATGATTATATTACATATATTATTAATACTTATTAATTTGTTAGCTGTTTATAAAATTTAGTAAATGAGGCTCATTTCTTTTTGAAAAAGGTAATAGTGTAGCAATGATAAGTCACGGGAAAATAATAATAACAATAGGGGTAATCATTATTGTAGAAGTGGTTAAATATGTAGTAATTAAATTGGAGTGACAATATATTTATAAATCAATTTTTTTTTTCGTTTTTTATTGTATCTCCTAATCAGATAGGTCAATGACTAATTTTTCACGGATTTAAATTCTGGAAAAGTATAAGTAAACAATGAGTTTAATAAACAATGCAGTTATGCATACTGTCTTCTTTACTTGTGATTTTTGTGATTTCTGTATGGGTGTAGTGTTTTTTTATTTTATTGGACCAATTTTAAAGTTTATTATTCACATTGTTTACGAAAGTTATTGTCTACCTAACAAAACTGTTAAACTCCATTTAAAAATTTATTGTTGGTCAATGAATTACTATGTATCAAAGTGGAGCATAAAAACCATTTAACCACTCTTCATTCAATAATCCACTCCCCTAGTCTAATAATACTATTCACAAAGCAATTAGTGTTGTACAATATAGCAATTAAGAACAATAGAAATATAAAAGGAGAAAAAGTGTAGGTGAGACTAAGAGATATAAAGTTACATGATGTTCATTCCAAATATTAATTTCATATCAATTAATAATTATAGGAAAAGCAGCTAGTTGCGTTAAAGATATGAACTATATCTTCCATTTGTTTTATCTTCCTTACAAAAAATTCTGTTATTCTTTGTGTATGAAAGTCTAATAAAGTACTCTCATTTGACACCTTTAAATTATACTATTGATAAGGTGAACTTTTATATCATGCCCCACAGTCCCACACATTCTTACATGAGAATAATGTTTTATCTTGACACTATATGTCTAATAAAATGAATTCCAAAACATTACATAAAAAAACGAGATCATATTTCTCAACATTTTTCTTATTTTAAATCCTTTTGATGAACTGAAAAAAACGCAATGAAGTCAAAATAGAGGAACAATTGAGAAACTAATAAGAAGAGCTGAATTAGTGGATCTTAACCTAACAATTAGGTATTATTATAATATATGTACAATGTGATTAATTTAATTTTTGCCCTAACAAAGTTGGTCCAAAATCGAAGTAATTGACTTGTTAGCAAGCAACTATACTGGAATTGCTTATATATCTATGTATCTAATTTGGTCCCTGGCCTCCCTTCGTGTATACTCAACATCATAGGTAGTGGTAGCAGCCATCCTTTACTTTTCACACCACCCTACCTAGTCTTTTGTCTTTAATAACTTTGCCTTCTTGAGAATAGGCAACAAATTAAACAATGTCAACAATCCAAGTTTAATTTGTTTTATCAAAATATCTTCACATAATTTTAGAATGTGTTTATATAGTTAGGTTAAAATTCCAAGATTCTAATGTCTGAAATTGCAAGTAAACTTTTGTTCAGATTTAGATACTACTTGTTATTGTGTCCAACACCTACATTATTTGTGGGCAACAATAATGTTCACATACATGTATAATTGAATCGTTTTTTGTTTACAGATAGATAATATTATAAGTTTATAACTCATCACGTAAAATAATAAAATCTGAGACAAAATAAGAGTTTTTTTTCCCTTACATTACACACATTCAGTCACGTTCTCATATACACTAAAAGGAGTTCTATATTCTAGTCTTGAATTTTTTTTTTTGGTCATGCCTATAAATCTTTCATCTATATTCTATACCAAACTTTAGCAATATTGAGTTTGAATTTTGCAAATAGAAAATATTTGTATTAAAAATGATAACCATAATTTTTTTAGTCAAATTATTAGTTGAATAGTAGTGATAAAATATAAAAAGATGTACTAAAAATGATAGCAGAGATGTATATCTACAAAATATATTTTAAATCAGAAATGCCAATGGCGAATAGTAGTGATAAAATATAAAAAAAGATGACTATAGAGGAGTCTTCCGGAATCGTCTATGTGATGTAAGTATGTAACATTTAACGTTTGATTTCCGGCATAGAATTGAGGAGCAAGTTACGCCATGATAGTAAGCACCTGTTACAATTTATAATTTTTTATAATATTATGTGTTTACACAATGAGATTTTTTTTTATATGAAAAGTTTGGAAAAGTTTCCATCATCATCTTGTTTATTTGTTTATTTATTTTGCCGCTTTGATATAAATGTTATTTCCATTTTCCCATTTCAACTTAATAATGGTTTTCAATTAGGCAGTTCTTTTTGTTGTCTCTTATTTACTATATTTTGCTTTCCCAATTTTGTTAGGTAGACAATGACTTTTATAAACAATGTAAATAATAGATTTTAAAATTGATCTAATAAAATAAAAGAATACTCTACTCTCAAATTATCTCCTAAATCTTAACATTAGGATAACTATTCGCACACCTAGTGAATTGAATATTCAGCTATTGTTAACTATGCATAAGTAAATCGAATCAAAAGAAATGAATAACTATCCAATTAAGAATAATAAATATAATCATCTGCATACCTCTTGAATTGAACATCCGAAACATATTCATTATTCAACATGCCCCATATGTGTTTCAACACGCTTCCTTTCTACGTGTTAGTTGGGATGTTGTCACGTGTTCAACACGTGGCCCACATGTTGCAACACGCCCCTCCACTTGTTGCAACTTGCTTCTATGTGTTGACTTTTCACCTACAAAATTCATAAATCTGTAATTACACTCAATAATTTTATTTTTAATAAAAATACCAATATTTTTTCATTAAAAAAATTAATAAAAAATAAACATAAAAAAAATTGTGAAGGAAAACAAAAATGAAAAAGAGAAAGGGAATAAAAAGAAGGAGAAGAGGACGAATAAAAAGTAAAAAAAAAAAAAAAAAAAAAAAGGAAAAGGCGTATCTCATAACCGTGCATGTATAAGGACATAAGGTATAAACTTTCTCTTCTAGATGCCTTGTAGAATTGTTTAATTTTCTTTAATTTAGTCAGACTTCCAATTTCATAATGACAGCTCTAATGCTCTCTATACTAGTGTTTGACTCTTATAGAAGAATTTGAGGGGACCATATATATGATATAATTGCATATGTTCATTCAATTCTCCATATATCCCATATAGTTTCTTCCTCGCTCCTTTATTCAATTCTCTATATTTTCACAATCCTTAGTGCTGAAAAGAAAGAACATAAACTCATATATATACAAATAATATATTAACTCCGCATGCAACACCTATGTATATATGTATTGATTCTTAGCTTGGAGTTTGCAGGTACAAATTCAAATTCAATTTAAGAACTAATAATAATCATCAATCAGAATATATAGTATATAGAGGGATGAACAAGGACAATGAGACATACCTTAAACTCTTCTGGGGTGGTGGTAGCTCTTATTATCATCGTCATCAGCATCATCATCACTATCACCATAAGGCAAAGAACAAGAATACTATTATAGCAGTTGCAAGCACGTTGATTGTGCTCTTTTGCGTTGCTGTCGCCACTTTATTTGCTTCTGTAGCTTGGAATCAGGTCAGTTATGCACATTAAATCTGTGCCATTTTGTTTGTACTTTGGTTTTAATTTGCCCTCTCCCCTTTTGTTTCATTTTTTTCTTCTTGAAAACAGCCAAAAATGTATATGGTGAATCATCTACATATATATTATTTCATGCAAATATAATCTATATATGTTGCATTTGCATGATCTCATTCTTAGTATAAGTTTATTTTTCGGTTGTTATTGGACAAAATTTAGAAAATAAAATAAAATTAAGAGAATCACTTTGAGATAGTATTTAATATAAGTAAATATTTCTATGAAGGCATTTTAACATAAGATAGTATTACAAACTGTTAGATAGTTTAGTAATATATTCAATTAAACACGTCAAACGATGTGACAGATTAAAATTTCATCTTTATAGAAATATCCATTTTAATTGTATTGCTATGAATATCTTCATAACATAATCCTTTAATTTTAGGGAAAATAATTAATAAGGTGAATAAATTTCAAACTCAATTATTTTCTTCCTCAATATATAGAGAAATATAGAGGAATATTATTTTTGTTGCTGAGAATTATTATGGTTTCTTTTTTTTTCTTCCCCTAGTACCTTGATGAATTGTTGCTCTACCATGAAAATATAAAATCATGAATATTCCTTGCTTATTAGCATTATTTGTAGTATATCTAGCTAGATTATCTTTGGGGAAGCTTTTAATAATGTGATAAAAATAATCTAATATTGAAATTGTTATATTGTGAAGTCCATCTTTGAAGTTTTTTTCATTCCAAGCCAGAACTATTCAACAGTCCACACAATTCCAATGGTATCCCAAAAACAAGAATTTCCACTTAGATGCAGCAATTTGAATTTGGAGAAGAATGAGACACAAACGTGTCCCAGAGACAACTACCCTACATCACATAACCCGACAAAGAACAACAATCAGAACCGTCCATTAATGTGTCCGTCATACTTCACATGGATCCATGAAGATCTAAAGGCATGGAGAGAGACAGGGATCACAAGGGAAATGCTTGAAGGGGCAAAAAGGACATCTCACTTTAGGGTAGTGATCCTCAGCGGAAAGGTGTACGTGGAGAAGTATAGGAAGTCAATACAAACAAGAGATATGTTTACTCTGTGGGGCATCGTACAATTACTAAGGTGGTACCCTGGTATGGTTCCTGATTTGGAGCTCTTGTTTGATTGTGATGATAGGCCTGTGATCCATAAGGACAGGTTTCAAGGCCCAAATGCTGTTTCCCCACCACCCCCTCTCTTTAGATATTGCTCAGATCAATGGAGCTTCGACATTGTCTTCCCTGATTGGTCCTTTTGGGGATGGTAAATTTAAATTATTCTCCTATGTATTTACAATGTTATAATGTGTTAGGCACATTGATAGAACTTGTACACTTTTAACAGGGCTGAAATAAATATAAAGCCATGGAGAGATACCTTGAGTGAAATCAAACAAGGGAACAAGAAGACGAAATGGAAGGATAGAGTACCATATGCTTATTGGAAGGGGAATCCTGATGTGGCTCCAACTAGGAAAAATCTTTTGAAATGTAATGTTACAGACAAAAATGACTGGAACACTCGTCTATACAGACAGGACTGGGACCAAGAATCTAATCAAGGATACAAAACATCCAACTTAGGAGACCAATGCACCCATAGGTAGCTATCTTCCTTTGCATTTGCATATATATATGTTTTACAATATGAAAGACCGGTAAAGTACTAAATTGATCCTACGGACGTAATTCTAGTTTGGTCTTTTAAGATTTAAAGTCTTTTATTTGAATTAAAAAAAGTTTAATTTAGCTTAAATGTAATCCACCATAAAGTCAAAGTTAAATAATTAATGGAATGTTTTATATAACAGCAGTACAAGAACAATATCGATAATTTAGAGAACAAGTATAAACTCTAGAAGTACAAAATTAACTATAGATGTATTAATACATTTATTTATCATTCTTCTTACAATTTAAATCAAATATTTCTATAGAATTAAAGAGAATGATATTGATGCATCCACAATTGATTTTGTGTCTCTGGAGCTTGTACTTGTTCTCCAGATTATCGACCTTATTATTAGCCTCACGATATGACTACATTGAAGTTAAATGAATTTTTTTTATATTCAAATAGAGCACTTTAAATTTTAAGGACCAAAACATAATTTAGGCCAAACGTAAATAACCAATTTAATAGTTTAACTTTAACCTATGAATGACACATTTTGATGTATTAATTTTGCACAGGTATAAGATATACATAGAAGGGTGGGCTTGGTCAGTAAGTGAGAAATACATTTTGGCATGTGATTCCATGACTTTATATGTTAAGCCCAAGTTCTATGATTTCTTTATAAGAGGCATGGAGCCATTACAACACTATTGGCCCATCAGAGACAATAGCAAGTGCACTTCTCTTAAGTTTGCCGTCGAATGGGGCAATAACAACACTCATAAGGTCACCAATCTATTTCTCAATATTTCATTTTCTAATTCTTCTTTGTTTATTACTTTATATCCCTCAATTTAATTAATTAGCAGGCACAAGCAATAGGTGAGGCAGCTAGCAAATTCATACATGAAGATTTAAGCATGGAGTATGTGTATGATTACATGTTTCATCTGCTTAATGAATATGCAAAACTTCAAAAGTTCAAGCCAACTATACCTCAAGGGGCAGTGGAGTATTGCCCTGAAACAATGGCATGTTCTGAACAAGGTATTGGGAGGAAATTCATGGAGGATTCAATGGTGAAATCTCCTAGTGATTCATATCCATGCACTATTCCTCCACCATATGATCCTTCAACACTTCAAGGCATTCTTGACAGAAAAGATAGTTTAACAAAGCAGGTTGAATTTTGGGAAGATGAATATTGGCGTAACAAACACTAAGAATACGTTTAATAACCCTCAAATAATTTTTTTGTTTAAACATAGTATTTGTAGACATCTTTTGTATGTTATAATTTAAAGACTCTTTATATTTTTATTCCATTTACATTGGCTGTTACGAATCATATTTGCTTAAATGACATTATTAAATAAAATGGCACTATAAATTACACAAATGCAACCTTTTATATTGAAATCATCTTCCATTGATTATTTTGATATTTACATAATTTAAATAAAAAAAATTGAAAAATTCATCCATTGATTGTTTTGATATTCGAAATGTTTCTGTAGCTGCCGCTGAGAAGTACCGAATTACTGTATTTTTAAACTAATAAAATTCACAAGCATTAGATATGAACATACAAGTCCAATGGTGCTTCCCCAGAGGTATATATAATTTATTTTACACCACCAATATTTATTGACTTGTGAGATTAAAAAACATGAAATCGTAAAAATTGGAAGACAAAAAAAAATACTAGTTTATGCCTCAGGCCATTGGAAAATTATTATTAATTCACGAGGCAAAAAACATTAATCAAACATCCAGCAACTAAATAGGAAATGATTATAAAAAAATCAGAAAGAAAATTTTGGTGGGGGCAACTAGCAATAACTAGTACCATGATTGCTGTCACAAAACGTTACAAAATCCCTGATATAATATACAAACTTAGCTTAACTATGAGTAGACAAAGGGGGAAAATAGTAATGCATAAAAGCCTTCTTATTCTAACAAGTTAAAAAACAAATGTTCCTAAGAATCTGAAAAACCAGCAGCTGCCAAAGTATAAGGAGGAAGAAATTGCTTCACATTATAGAACAATTTGTCTGAGAGTCCATCATTTCTGGAGGTCTGCAGAAGGAGAAAATGTTTATATTAGAGTTGATACACATAAATACATATGTAACATGACGAAAACAAATGCTACGTTTAAGTAGCCTTCATACCCAGAAAATGAAAACAAAGCCTTCATACCCAGAAAATGAAACAAATGCTACCAAGTAATTTTAAGTTTTAAAATCGTGTCCTGAAAGTATAAAGGCAGTTGCTCTATTTCATCTGTCTGAATTCCTCAAATTTCCATTTAAATTCTCAGATTCTCAACATCGTTCCCAATTGGTAGTGATAAGGCAACGGTCAGTGGCAAATGGAAACACCAGTGAACACTCGTGGTGGGTTGAGGCAGAGCATGGGGTAGTGCTTGTCAATCATACCAACAGGTTGGTGCATATAGCAACTATTGCTGATAGAGTTTTTCTTATTAGGAATGTTGGAGCAGGATTGTAGGAAGCCACTAGTACAGGTTGGTGGTGACCAATGGCAACAAGAATGGTTTACATTTAGATTTTCAAATTTGCAGATATTACAACAAGTCATCTTTTCAGTGGTTTAGAAACAAGAAATGCATTAAACACCATACCAAGCACCTTAAAGAAAAATGATTCTATTTTTAAGTTATACTATCTGCAAACTAAGATAAAAATCATAAATAGCCAATTTTGGCCATTTATTGAGCAAGCCGTGGAATTAGCCACTGATACAATTATCAAATTAGGCTGGCTACATTACACCCTCGGGTGTGGACATTACCCGGATCTTAAGTTAACGTGGGATGCGTATAGACCAAGCTGCCCTTTATTCGGCATTGAAAAAAAACTGACCAAATGTTCAACATCATCATAGAAACAAAGACCATGCTTTGATGCACGAAGATAAGCCCATGGTATAAATCTTAGCATAATGTTAAAATTTTTATAGTTTTTATTAGATCTACATCATTGGATTATCTTGGTGCATCATGCACAAAGTTTAACTTTGGTGAATTGAAGGCATTCCCTAGAAACAGCTACTCTAAATAGTCAACTTCTACCCACTAGTAAATTTCCGTGACAGATCATTCATTTATTTCAGAATATATGGAGCTGACAATTTGATTTAGAAGTAAGAAAATTGAGGCTGCAGTTACAACTGTACAGTACAACATAAACACGAAAACAGCCATAGCAATCAGTTCAAAGATAAGATAAGATGGGATAGAACACTTACATCTGGCCAAGACTGGCTAGATCAAAATCAGGAGCAAGCTCTTGGACAATATCATTTGGTGGTTGTCCACATTCTTGCATCTTATGCATGAGGTCAACAATCTTGGTGAAGTTTTCAGAATCATTTTCATAGACTTCATTCAGATTCTGTATCAGTTCATACTGATGTGAATAACGATCATAGTCTTCTTTGCTTAAGCTGGATTTATGCTCTTCCAACCACTTTGGATATCTTTCTCCTATTTCCTTCATTGGTTCATGAAGAATCTCCTTGGACAGAAGTTGCCGCATCATGGTCTCCACAATAGATTCCATGTCCTAAACAAATTAATGACATTATCAGCTTGACTTCCAGAAATCATGCCAAGATACAGTGTTCTCATGATGAGGAATTACGGAAGAGAACAAAAAGTGGGGGTAACAGAAGAGCCAACAAGGAAAAAATGATGAAACATATCAGTGTGTAGTATGTACACAATAATATGTTCCCCCTCCTCATTCCCATATTTGAAAGAACAGAATCGAAGATATAGTACAAGTAGCTAAGTTTGTGAAACACATTTCCAGGCTGGGCTGCATGTCTCAGCTAAAATCTTTTGCTAGTTGCTTTTCCATGTCAAACTCAAACAAAATCACTTCTGCATGGAAGTAACCTCCTAAATGTGGGGTTCGAACTTCTCTTTTCAGAAAGTACGTTGCAGTTCCTAGAGTCCAAATTCCTGTTTGCGTCTATTATCCAAGTCCAATAAATTTTCAACTTGAGTTCATAATTAAAAAAAATTTGGACACATTTAAGCAAGGAAAGATGCTGATCCCTATTGCCAAACAAGCAAACTATATAGGCGATTAATTGTAACATAAGATAAGAACCCTCGTATTAATTGCTTTGATTTACAATAAAAAATAAAGCACTTAAAGAACTGATTTACAACAGAAATTACTTCTCTTCAGAATGCCATGGCAAGTATAAAGCAAAACATACAAATAAAGGACTACAGTCCCATAAAATAAACTTCATACAGTTTTACAAACCGGGAATATCAAACAAAAAATATTAACATACAAAAGTAAAAAGTCATCTATCAATCTTAAGCTTAAATTTGTGACTATTTTGACAGCCTTCATTATTTAATAGCTGAAAATTGCAAATGTTCTATAAAATTTCAGTAATCAATACCTTTATTTTTGAATTCTTAAGCAAGATTATGAGTGAGATTTGCAGACGCAGTTAGTGCAATCTCTTTAAGTTAAGAAGCAGGAAATCCGTAAGAGTTCATTACATAATGTATTCTATACAAACAAAAACAGTACACTACCATTAAAAGATAAATAGGTTTTTTTTCCCTCACAGTATAAGCACTATTTTAGTTCATTCAAATGCTATTTGGAAAGAAATATGGACAACTACATTTCATTAAAACAAATACTCTGGCATAATAGCTAAGCTTTAGGAATTTTAATATGAAAACTGGATGCCAGAATATATGGTGAACTTGATTTCATATCCCATCCAAAATCAGACAAAACCAAATGCAAGAAGTGGAGAGCACTACCAACATGATTTCTATACCACGAGAATGCGGACTTCTCATTACATGAAAATAAGCAGCCCAATTTTCAATTTTAATATTAGAAAAAGAATCATAAAGGGAGAAAAAGCCATATAAACATGAGTCATCAACCTCCTTGTCAATAATCTCTTGACCATTCCATAACTAAGTACACATTTCAGTCAAATCAAGATAAGAAATCTGAATATAATTGATCATCCAATGACAGCAACAGGAAAATTATAACATGCTTGTAAAAAGTTAAGCAAACACCAAATACCATTTTAGTGGAATGATAAAGCAAAATATAACTTTCCGCAAGACCCAACATTCACTATTCACTCCACTTCATAGCTTAATCATGTATTATCATGTATAAAATCAAGCATTTCGTTACAGAATAACTCAATTTGTGCCAAGGACGTGAAATCCTTTTACTAATTCATGGTTTCATACATGTCTAGAAAATTATGGTAAAATTATATGCCCCAATGATAAGCTTAATGCTTACAGAAGACACTATAAAAAAGAAGCAAAACACAAGGTGCCTGTAAAATCCATGACTCTCTTACTCATTTCACAACTTCATGAACTCAACCATTTTACTCAAACTGTAAACCACAGCACAAGAAACAAAGATTTGACTTCAAACTAGCATAAACGATTTTCAATTGCACCATTTCCCAACAACACAAAGCTTTCAACTTTAAAGGAAATGAATGGAAGGATGTAAACTTAGTTACCTGAGAGCCAGCAAGGTCCTCAAACTGCTTGACCCAATCCTCCATCAAGGCATCCTTACCGAAATCATCTGCCGACGACGGAGCCATGAATTCGAGACCCTTGACAGCCTCCTTGGTCTGCTCCCTCAGCTTGTCGAGTGCCTCGCTGACGTGGGCATCTTTGGGAGCCTTCTGTTTCCCCTTTTTCTTGTTTTTCAAATCAGGTAACCCACCACCCATCCCCAATCCTTGAACCCTAGAAGGAAGAGAAGGTGCCTCCTTTTTCACCACAGTTGCTTCCCCGCTCCTAATAGATTATAACAAAGTAGAAAAATTCAGACAACAAAATTGAAAAGATTGAAAGGGAAAGTGATTATATTGAAGAAAATAGGGACCTCTGAGCGGAGGAATTATTAAGGTTGAAGGTTTGGAAATCATCCAAAGCACCTGAAATGATTGAATGCAAAAAAATAAAATTAAAAGAATTAAATAACAAGAGTGATGAACATAGAGAGAGGGAGAGGTCGTTACTGTCGAGGAGCTGGTCAAGGTCATCGGTGGAAGGGTTTCGGTCAGCCATGGTTGTCGCCGGAGAGAGGAGGAGGAGGAGCAGGAGGAAGAAGAAGAAGAGGAGTGTGTGGCAGTGGAAATGGATATTACGGATTGGAATGGAGTAAAATATCTCCGGCGGTGGTAAATGGCACGCTTCTCTATTGTGATTTCCGGAACTCAACCAAGTCTAATGACACACGAAAAAGGATAATTTCGTAAATTGATTTAATCTTAATTTTATTTTTAAACTATTTTATTTTCCCTGCCTTGTAAGGGGAGATTCAATTTAATTTAAATTATAAATATTATTATAAATTATATATATAATTATTAAAGCAGGTAATATTTTATGATTTTGTAATATTTATTTTCACAAATTTTTTTATCATTACTATTTATGAGTTCATTTATTTTAACTACAGTCCCAGGTGAAGAAGAGCCACATAGAGATGCCAATATAATATATAATACTATATTAACTAAAGGGTTGATTCATGCTAAATAAATTAAAAAAAAGGATAAAAATTCATTGCGCATTTTAACTTCTAAAGAATTTACTGGAATTTTGAAGTTACATTAAAATGCTGGATTTTTTTTTTTTTTTGTCTATTTAAGAGGCAGTTGAAAGCTATAGAAATTAGAAACTAAATAGGAAACACTAAAAAGAGTCCACGAGTGCATATCAATTATGCATTTACACTACTTCTACCCCCTTTGTAATAAATATTATTTGTCTAATTTTTATTAAGAATTGATTTAATTAAACTAACAAAATAAAAAAATTAAAAAGTAATATAATAATTAAAATTTAATAAAATTAAAGTGTCAACTAAAAATTCTTTGATACTAATTTGGACTATTACTATAAAAAATAGGACCATTTAATAATTTGTGAGAGGCTGCCTAATATAGTTGGTACATAACTTGTGCCTTGAAATCCTCCTTTTCTTTTAATGTTCAAATATAGTTTTCACCCTCTCTGGCAATGCATGCTTGCATACATACACTTAGCTAGGTACACATACATAACATACATACAGAATTTCTAGTTCTTTCAATTATACAAACACAAATACAAATTATTTAAGTTCAAATCTTCCCACAAACAATACTCGAAGGAGGTCTACAACTACTACGGTTTATGTTTTTATTTTTCTTTCTCATAAACTGTTATAAATGGCAACGGTTTTTGCTTTATCATTTTCTCTTTATAAATCACTTCAATTCGTAGCGATTTATACTTTATATGATATTGTACGTAAACCGTAATGACTTAAGGTGGATTACATACAAAAAATTAAAATCCTACAACTAATCACAATTTATATAAATATGAAAGAGAATTTTAATATAACTAAATTTTAAATATTATATTTGTGTAATTTAAAATTCTATTTTATTTAATTATGTCATTTATCCTACGTTTATGTATGATTTAATTCAGCAGCATATTTTTCCTTTATTTGATTTTTTATGACTTATTTTGTGTTCAATCCTACGTTAACATGTATTTTAAAGTACAAATTTTAATATGTTATCCGTTTGAATCATGACTTAGTTATTTGACTTATTTCATCATCACGTTATTAGAAATATTTGAGAATAAAAAAACATAGATAAAATTTAAAAATATAGAATAAAATATATTATTAAATTATTAAATTAAAAAATTTAATTAATTAATAATTATAAATAATAATTAAAAATAATAAAATTTAACAATTTTTCAATATTTTTTATTAAATAATTTAATAAAATATATTTAATTATTTAAAAAATTTACGACGTCATATTTACGTAAAGACAGCTTTCTTAAAATATTTATTATTTAATAATATCAATTAGATATATATATAAAATTTACGTGTATAAATATTAAATAAGCAATTATTAAAATTGTTTAATTTTGGATAGGACAAAACTGGCAGATTGATAATACTGACAAAAATGCACAAAACTAGCTGGGTGGGTCCGCTCATATGTCATGCATAATAATATAATATCATCGTTATCATGACACATCACTTCCTCAATCTTTTGTTTCAATCTTTTTGTGTCCCCTTCTCAGAATTATATCTGCAGTTTTATACTTATATCTCATTCCTTCCAAGTGGAAGAAGGTAACAATAACTTTTTTTTCGTTATGCTTGTATCATATATGTTTACCATTATTCACTTATTGCATGTAAATGATTGCTTTCTTGATGCCTTAATTCCTTATCATCATTCAATACTGTTAGCACCGATGGTTCTTGTTTAATTAGTCTATGCTGTTTAATTTTATCTCTTGTAGAAAAGAATTAAAAGTGCTGTGTTCTTGTGAAATTGAAGGTAAATTTCAATTATATATATGTTGATTTGATATTATATATAGTTGAAGGTAACATTAGCTAGGTCGGATTGGCGGTAGATTAGGAAAAGTCGCAGTATTCTATCATGACTCATGAACCATGTTTTAATAAAACCACTAAACAGTGTATGCTGCATTAAAACGTTCCTTTTCTTAATAACTCAGGGAGCTACTTCTTCATGATTGACTAACTTGTTTTATGTTTGTTCAGATTTCATTGTAGAAGAAATTAAATGGAACCTGATGAAGATGAGATTCATAATTGTTTGATCAAGCTGGTTAGCTAAATACTCCTCACATTTGGTTTTGTTTCTAGTTGTGTTGTGTTTTAAAGCACCAAGGAGATATTCAATTAACCATGTTGTTATTAAATTGCACAGAGAAGTAGTCCTGAAAGACGGAGGAATAAGGTTTACATTGGTTGTGGAGCAGGGTTCGGAGGTGACAGGCCTTTGGCTGCTCTTAAGTTGCTTCAAAGAGTCAAGGAACTAAACTATCTGGTTCTCGAATGCCTGGCGGAGCGCACTCTTGCCGATCGCTATCAAATCATGATGTCTGGTGGCGACGGTTATGACTCTCAGAGTAGGTGTTTCCCGTTAGTGTAATGTTCATCTTTGTTGACCTTGTAAGGTAAAAACTCAAGTGCAGCTAACTTCATGTGAAGTTGATAGCTGAGAGCTGTTAAATTATTTAACAGGGCTCTCATCTATCAACTTCACATGAAGTTAATTGTTCCTGAGTTTCCACCATCTTGTAAAGTATCAATCAAATTCTGACCTTGGCAGTTTCGGACTGGATGCATACACTGTTGCCTCTGGCTTTGGAAAGAGGAACTTGCATAATTACCAATATGGGTGCTAGTAAGAATATCTAAATTCTGTGTTTAAATGGATCACGTTATAATTGTTGATAGATTATATGGTTTTCTTGATTGTATTTATCTATAGTGGATCCTCAGGGCGCACAACACAAGGTATTAGAACTAGCTAGAGACATGGGGCTTAATGTTTCTGTGGCTGTAGCTCATGAAGTGCCTACTTCAATTTTAGGTATTTGAATTTCGCTGTCAAATTTTGTTTCACACTTTTACTTGTGAAAAGTCTACTTTTGGATAAAGGTGTGTGGTGTGATAGTTCTTGTAATTTAATTTTTTTTATCTTATTACTAGTATTTTTAAGCCAAAGAAACCAAGTTGCATTGTGAGTTTTGCTTATTATTATTCTCTGCATTCTACAAATTACAATATTTTCAGGTTCTGGATTGTCACATGTGAAGTCCTATACCATGGAGGGTGTAAGATTCTGTTTCCTTGTATTGTGTTGTAATGAAGGCATGCATTCACTTAGCAATTATTTGTTTTCCATATGAAGGGTATCAGCACATACATGGGTGCTGCTCCTATTGTTGCCTGTCTTGAGAAATACCAACCCAACGTAGTAATCACTTCAAGAGTTGCAGATGCTGCTTTATTCTTAGCACCTATGGTATATATATATCCTTTTTCTTACGCTATTCATCTATATATACCTCCTTCTGAATGATGAAGCTGGTATTTATATTGGTAGGTTTATGAGCTAGGTTGGAACTGGGATGAATGGGAGCATCTTGCTCAAGGATCCATGGCAGGGCATCTTCTAGAGTGTGGTTGTCAACTCACAGGGGGATATTTCATGCATCCAGGAGACAAGTACCGAGATATGTCCTTCGAGCAGCTACTGGATTTATCACTTCCTTATGCAGAAATCTCTTATGATGGGCAAGTATGTGTGGCCAAAGCTGAAGGAAGTGGTGGAGTTCTGAATTTCAGTACATGTGCCCAACAATTACTGTACGAGGTTGGAGACCCCAGTGCTTATGTGACCCCAGATGTAGTAAGTGAGAGGTTTTCATTTTGATCTCACCAAGCATAGATAGAAAGATATTAACAAAAGGAACAGGTCATTGATTTTCAGGATGTATCCTTCGTTCCATTATCGAGCTGCAGAGTTGTGTGTCACGGGGCAAAACCATCTACTACTAATTCAGCTCCTGATAAACTTTTGCAGTTGGTTCCAAAGGTGAATTTCTTGTTATTATGATTGTTGTTCTTGATGGATGATACAATGCAATGCTCACCCCTCCCTCAACTTGACAGGAATGTGGATGGAAAGGATGGGGAGAGATATCATATGGTGGATATGAATGCGTTAAACGCGGTAAAGCAGCAGAATATGTGGTTAAATCATGGATGGAAGAAACATTCCCCGGAGGCGGACTTAATGAGTGTATACATTCTTGTATCATTGGATTTGATAGCCTCAAGGCTTGCAGCCTAGACAATAATACTAGTCAAGATATTAGGTTACACATGGATGGACTTTTCCAGCACAAGGACCACGCTCTCCGCTTTACCACGCAATTTACGGCATTGTATACAAATGGACCGGCTGGCGGTGGTGGTGTCAGGTGGTGGAATCCATCGAGGAGTACTAGGAGGCCAGCAAGTTTTGTAATTTGTAGCCATCAATTAACCATCATTAGTGTTTTTAATGGTGTGAGATTACATCTAATAGTATAGGATTGCTTACTTTCTTTTTGCTGGTTAAGTGCTGGCTAAATTTTAATAAAACTGCTGGCTCTATAGACTTTCTCGACTCGGGATATTCTACGAATTACACTACTTACTGTTGTTCGTTGTTGATATATTTTTTATTTCTTTCAATGCAGTACTGGATATAAGAAAGAGATTCTTCTAGAAAAGCAGCTGGTACTTTCTTTCTTTCAAGTTTGGAGTCATCCACTCATCCATTACCATTTTTAATAATAAAGTGCTTTCTGTTACTTCAGGTTAGGCGTGAAGATGTTTTCTGGCGAATCGCACTGAAGCAGAACACAACTAGTAGTCTGTCCAATAAATTGGTTCATCTTGAATGCAGCTTCACAGCTCTCTCACAAGCTGATACTCAACAACTTGCTTGCTCCCCGGCGCCGTCGGGTCGAAACATTCCACTCTATGAGGTAGCACACAGCAGAGCCGGAGACAAAGGAAATGACATCAACTTCTCTATCATCCCACATTTTGGTCCTGATATTCACAAGTTGAAGCAAATTGTTACACCTGAGTGGATAAAGTTAGTGGTCGCACCGCTCATAGACTCCTCTTCAAATCCTGATCTTGATGCAAGAAAAAATAGAGACAAATGGGTCCATGAAAATGTTAAGGTTGAGATATATCATGTTAAGGGAATCCAAGCATTGAATGTTGTTGTTAGGAACATTCTAGATGGTGGTGTCAATTGTTCCAGAAGAGTTGATAGGCATGGAAAGACAATTTCCGATCTTATACTTTGCCAACAAGTTGTGTTGCCACCATGATATTACCTTATCTTTTTAAAGAATAAAATAATGCAAAATTTGCTACTAATTAATGTCGCTATGTTTCTTGTGTAATGGTGATTATTAGAACTACTTTATCTGATGTAGAAAAGAAACAATTAACAAAAGAAGTAGTTACAACATTGGTTCTATTGAGGTTTGTGGCAAATGTTTTGAACAATTACACTTTTGTATGGTATATAATGCATGGCGAGCTTTTTTTTTATGTTGAAATAATCAAATTAATTTGGATTTGTCTCCTCTAAAATTTATAGGCCAAAGTCCAAAACTTAAAGTTGGAGACGATAAATCAAAAGAAATAACATATTACATTCTCTTCTTAATTTATTCTAAATATGATTTTTTTTAAAATGATTAATTTAAACGTTGTCTTTCTGACAATTCTAACATCTAAAATATGTCTTGGATTCAATCCATGACTAACTTAATTATGCAACCATGAACCAATACATTCAACTAATAGGAATTTTTTTAAATAAATGATAAATAGTAATTTTTCGAATAAGCATCACCAATACATGTAACAAAATACCAATAGAAATAAAAAAGAAAATTGATGAGAAAAACACTGAGCAAAGTGTGGTGGTTCACAACTTTTTATGTTCCATGTTGATTACTAAATATTAATCAATTTTTATTTTGGGTAACATTTCTATAATTTTAGACAAGAATTGAAATGGTCAAAGGCACCAGCCTGTTTTCACTCCAAACAAGTAGATTATATCCACAAATTAAAGCACTAATTTTTGCAAGTTTTCCTCAATATTTTTGGTGTCCAATCACCCTCTCCACCAATTACTAATCCACTAATAGTTTGATATAAGTTTCTTTTTCTTAGACATATCCAAGACTTTGTTCAATACCCTAGCTCTTTTAATAATTTGTCTGAGGTGTGTGTGCACCTTTGTTGGAAATTCTTACATTTTGTTTCCTCAGACAACAAGTTTGCTGGATTAGAGAAATTCAAGAAAGTTCCCATTTGAAGAAAAACAATGTCATTCACAGGAACTCTTGATAAATGCACTGCTTGTGAAAAGACTGTTTATGTGGTTGATTTGTTAACTCTTGAAGGCATACCTTACCATAAAAATTGCTTCAAATGCAGTCACTGCAAGGGAACTCTCACGGTATATATCCCTTAAAATTTAATCATATTTGTCTCCTTAACGGATACCAACATTTTGATGTTGTTTTCAGATGAGCACATACTCCTCAATGGATGGAGTCCTCTATTGCAGGCCACATTTTGAACAGCTCTTCAAGGAATCTGGCAACTTCAGCAAGAACTTCCAGAATGGTTAGATGATCAAACTCCAATTTATTTATTTTTTCTTAAATAATTAAAATGTCATCAATGCAATAAGTTAAAAGTCTCTTTGTTTTCTGTTTATTCACCCTCAAAAATTAATTCACATGTCACATTATGTTAATTCATTTGGCTAACTGGCTGTGTTGGTTTCATGAATTTGAAATGTGGCAGCAAAGTCTTCTGAGAAAAATGACCTGGTGTGTTACATTATCCTACCAATTTTTTATTATTATTTGACTTGATTGTTCAATTATTCTTGTTTCTAAGATGGAAATATAATGGTAATTTCAGAACAGGACCCCAAGTAGACTCTCTTCCATGTTCAGTGGAACCTTGGACAAATGTTCGGTTTGCTCAAAAACAGTGTATCCACTGGAGAAGGTTTGTGATGAAAATTTGCACATAATAACTAATCTATATATATATAAAAAAAGGGCTTGAATTGACAAAAAGAATGAAATAGGTGACACTGGAGGGAGAATGCTTTCACAAGAGTTGCTTTAGGTGTGCTCATGCAGGGTGCCCACTGACACATTCTTCCTATGCTGCCTTAGATGGTGTCCTCTATTGTAGGCACCACTTTGCACAACTCTTCATGGAGAAAGGGAACTACAGCCATGTCCTCCAAGCTGCTGCTCACAAGAGGACTAACTCCTCTGATCCTTCCGAGATCACCGACGAGACGGTGCAGCAGCCGGAGCCTGAGGCGGAGCCTGAAGCTGACAAGGAAGAGAAGAAAGCGGAGGATGAAACAGAGGAGGAGAAGAAAGAAAAAGAGGAAGAAGAAGAGGCTTCCTCTTGAATGAAAATATAGGGAACATGATTTCATTTTTCTCCCTTTCTTTCCAAAGCAAGAAGGGTCTTTTCTTTGCTCCAATCCCGTTGTCATCACACATCTGATCACTCATTATTTTTGAGTTTACTTGTTGTAAGAGGTTTGGTTTATGTATTCAAATTATCCAAAGTTTCAAACAACACATTAATTGAGCAAATACAATATATCTATATATATATATATATTCTTTTCTCTATTTCTCTGACATGGGCGCCCAGAGGAGCCGACTAGAGCGCGTTCAAAGGGCTTCTTAGGTCAATTACATCGAACCTCGGCAGAGATGAAGATGGCAGGCTTTCCCCGAGCAAAGCAGGCAAAAGGGGGGGGCGGTTCCCAAGGGGTGGCTAGTTCGAGTAAGAGAGTTGGGAAAGTCTTTGTTTAGTAGGTTATCTTTGAAGGGGGGCAGATATCGATTCAACCTCAGGAGGTTCAGCCTGCACCATATCCTTATTATCCCTTCCTTCTTCGCTGATCATTTCAGAGCCATTATCCACTTCTTCCTCCTAAATTTCAACAACTTGGAGACTTGGGATCTCAGCAGGAAATGGCTTAAAGCCGGCCGATAGGCGAAAGAGAATCAACTAGTTTAGTTCTGATCTGAGTAGGCTTAGAATAGGGAATACTAGAACCCTGGGAACGAATTTTGTGTTTTGTCAAGTAGGACTTGTTTGGACGAATTTTTAAGAAAATATTTTTTTTTGAGGTATTTTTTTGAAAGATCGTATGAAAAAATAAAAGTAATTTTATATTTGAATATCTTATACAAAAATATCTTTTTATTTATCAATTATGTTTGGGTATAAAATTATAAAAGTACTTTTTTTATTTATTACATGAAAATATCTTTTTTTTTAAAAAAATATCTTTTAAGAAAAGATGTAAATTGCAGCTTCTCAAAAAAGATATTTTTTATTTTTTAAATACTTTTATTTTTAATACTAGAAATTTGTCAAACATATTAAAAAATAAAAAATATATTATTAAAAAATATCTTTTTTATCAAAATAATAATGCTCAAACAAACACATAATCATGTTAATCATATCTTTCCTATAACGATCACATGTGCCATTGGAAGCCCATAGGAATATAGAATTAGTTAACCACCATAAATATATAAATTTAGGTTTTTTTACTTAAATAAATTATATGGGAGTCAAAATTACCTGATTCCCCTTAAACGAATTCTGCAACGTGATTACCCTCTTGGTATTATTATATAAATCGTCCTAGGGTGCATAGGGTTATATAAAATGTGAATCATCTCAGCCTAGGACGATTAATGCATGAACTTGTAGGACAAATTAAGCGTAAATCGTGCCAGGGTCTCTAGGATTAGAAGGAGACTATAAATCGTCCCAGGGTGGTAGGTTTCACGTGTTCATGGGCTAAACCTCATTGGGCTGCCACGATTTATGCCCTATTGAGACCCTCTTCAGCCTGGCGCGATTTATGTGCTAGTTCATAACATTAACTGGGCTGGGACGATTTATGCCCAAGTTAGTAACCCTAAGAAGGTAGGAACGATTCATCTTTGTAGTGCAGGGTGAAGTTGCTGCGGCGTAAAGGTGAGAGGAGGTTTGGGAGCCACCATTTTGACCGGAGAGGAAGTTTGGGGGAAGAAGTGTTTCGGGTGTGGGGACCAGCCCACAGTGGAGGTTCAACTGGTAGTGGGCAGAGGCGGCTGAGTGGCGCAGGTGGTGGTGGCAGTGGGCCGCCATTGGCCGGCTGGTGGAGGAAGTAATCCGTCCGACGGTGATAATGGTCGGGAACCAAGGAGATATGTACCGCCTGAACGGCATAGCGCATGTTGCCGGATTTATTGATCAAGAGGTAAGGTTTTTAATTTTCTAATGTTGTTGAGTCGATGCCATGGGTATGTTAAGTACATTAACATGTTGGATGTTATAGTATGTTGGATGATATTGTATTGGCTGAATATGCATGTTAGAATATTTGTTGATTAAGACGTTGTCCGATACCATGTTTAGTGATGTAGTTAGTTTTTGGTTTAGTATAAGACGTTAGAAATCAGGGTTCTTAATAGATTATGGAATTCGCTCATGATAGATCGATGCTTCTGATGGCAGAATGCCCAAAAATTTGTTGTTGTGACTATTGTTAGCATAACCGAACCAGACCGGACCGGCCGGTTCGAGGGGAAAACCGGGCAACCAGATCTTGAGCCGGTCCGATCAGATGATCTGACCGGATGAGGCAACGAACTGGTGGGATGCGGTCAAAATCGGAGTTAACTGGTTTAAACCGATCTCACTAGGTTAGACCGGTTCGACCGAACCGCTTGAGTTCCAAATTTTTTTAAAAATGTTGAAGTTGGGTTATTAGTGAAAATATGTATTTTAAATTTTAATTTTAAAATTTTTTATATATTTTATTTTTTATTTACATAAGACTGGGTCAATCGGTTCAACCGATGACCTACCGGTTGAATTAGGGGTGCACATGGGCCGGGTGAAGCCGGGTTTGATGGGACCCAGACCCGACCCGAAATATACACCGGATCTATTTATTAGACCCGAACCCGACCCTAGACCCGATGAAACCAATACATTTTCGGGCCACAATTATACCGGGTGAAAATCGGGTGAAAACCGGGCCGGTAACATTACATTACGTTGATACCTTCTTGTAAGCTAGCATGTAAAAATATCCAAATTTCCAAGACTCCAACCATTATTTAACATGGTAAAATTCACTTAAAAAAATATAACAAGAATCAACCCTTCTTTAAAATTAAAGCATAACCACAATCAATACTAAAACAAAACCACAATCAATACTAATATTGTCTAATAATATCAAATATTTAAATCAATACAAATAACACAATATTATGCATTAGCCTAAAGTCTTATTCATTCTAAACATAAAACATTAACTTATAGTCTTATAATGACTAATAACACAAAATATTAAGGTTTACAATACTTAAATTCCACATAAAAATAGTCATGATCCATCACTACTAATAACACAAAATATTAATTATGTATGATGACCGGGCCACCGGGCCGACTTCGGGTGACCCGAGCTATGGCCCGGACCCGACCCGAAATAATGACCGGGTCTATTTTTGAGACCCTAACCCGGCCCTAAACCCGATGAAATCACACCAAATTAGTCCTTAAAGTGTTCGGGCCCGGGCCGGGCCTTCGGGCCGGGCCGGGTCTGTGCACCCCTAGGTTGAATCATTAACCCGGTGACTTGATAGGTTCGATCACCGATTCGGTTCTGAATTCTATGGTTCTTACATTATATCGGTAATGTCGATATGAACATGAAATATTATTGTGAACATATCCATTTTGATGGCATCTGTGACTTGGATATTTGTCTTGGCATAAGTTATTTTCTATGTGTGTCTGTATAAGGACCTGAAATAACGATGTGCTTATGTTTGCGTATTTTCAGCCAACCCGATGCGTTAGGAGCGTGCATCGGCAACAGAAGATGATACTACATGATTGTATACTCCCGTACTTAGATCGTGCTAACCTATTACATGTTGCTCGGTTGAATGGTTATTGGTTCAAGCTTGATGAGCCGCTGATCAGTGCTTTTGTGGAGCGATGGCGTCCTGAGATGCATACGTTCCATATGCTATTTGGGGAGTGTACCATAACACTACAAGATGTGGCATACCAGTTTGGCCTTCCTATTGACGGTCATCCAGTGAGTGGGTGCCTCAGCGACTTCGAGCAGTTGATGGACAGTGGCAAGCCTGCATGGGTGTGGTTTGGAGAGTTATTTGGTGAACTCCCACCGGATGACTGCATCGATGACTTCACAGTTTCTTTTTCTTGGTTCTAGAACAAGTTTAGAGTGTTGGCCGCTGATGCGTCAGAGGAGACGGTACAGATCTATGCACGGGGTTACATTGATGTTGTTGTCCACCGCGCTGTTCACGGATAAGTCTGGTGCCAGGGTACACTTACAATGGCTCCCCTATGTTGCTGACCTTGATGGACTCGGCAAGTACAGCTAGGGTTCGGCCACTTTGTCTTGGTTGTACAGGTGTCTCTGCAGGGTTGCAAATCGGAATGTAAAGAACCTCGCTGGACCGCTGTCACTACTACAGTCTTGGATTTTTTGGCGTTTTCCGGCATTCAGGCCTAGAGGGTTTGATGCTATTCTCTGGCCGCTTGCTGCGAGGTATACCATTTTGATGCATAATCATTGTTATGAACATGTTTGTATCATATTTTATAAGCTCACTTCTGGTCGCTTTGTAATGGAGCAGGTGGGGTCGGTTTCTTCCGTCGTCAGATGAGAAGGGACCCCGTGTGATTGCTACCCGACACAGATTAGATAGGATGACTGGCGATGATGTAAGTTTGAAAGTCTATAATGCTATTTTCTGCATTTTTGTTTTCATATACTCGGTTGGTAATGTTGACTGATTTCCATGTTGCAGTTCATTTGGATGCCATACAGCAGTCTTGAGGTGATCCAAGTAGTCCATCCTGACATACTCCGGCCTGACCACACGCTTTTATGGAAGTCGACCACTACGTTGATATACTTTGCGTCAATAGAGTGGCATCAAGTTGATAGGGTTTTATCCCAGCTCGGGGGAGTTCAGCACATCCCAGAGCCAGCCATCAACATTGACTTCTTGTTATCAAAGGATGGCAGAGGACCCACTAGGTGGTTTCCTGAGGTATTCGCCACATGGCATCAGTATTGGGATGAGAAACATCAGAGCGTGCTTTCATTTCAGTTGGTTCCAGACCTCCATCCGTCTGCTGAATATTTCAAGTTTCCATTTTGAGCAATAGCCATTAGAAGAGTGCCGCCATACTTCCTATACAAATGGGTCCCGTTGATGGATATCAGTGGCTTGCAATACTTAAATGCCTCAATGCATGGAGGAAACGTCCAAAATAGTCAATGAAAGAAAACCGTTGACGCATCTACGGTATTACCTATCCTCACTGGCAAAGTGCGCAAAAGCGCAATAGTACCCGGCATATACAACTAAACCCCGATGATCCACCGTGGTATGTGGTTGTAAGACTCCTCCCAATCTCCATATATCTGAGTAATTTCCTTCTGCTTGCCCATCCAAACCTTCCTGTAGCTCGGCTTGAACCCAAACTTCGAAGACACCGCATTCTGTAACACCTTAACCGAGACCGATGCATCAGCCATCACAACGATATAATCGAGGCACATATGACATGGTAATCGAGCTGCCTGTGATCCGTCGATATCTCGGTTGCTAGACACGTGTGTGGTCCATTGTACTTTCTGACTTTCCAGTAGCCTTTCCTCTGCCTCATAGTGACATGGATCAGCCAGTTACAACCATTCCCGAACTGGACACACTTCCCATGATACTTCAACTGGTCGGACCCAAACACTTTATACTCTACACCACGCCGAATATTATAACTCTTAATTGTCAGTACAGCTTCCTCTTTTGTTTCAAACCGTTGCCCGACCTCAAACTCGTCGGTGTTAAATCACGCTAGGCCTTTCTCCGTGAATCACATGGTGATGCTGGTCTACATTAGCGGCCTGGTTCATTGCTTCAAGGTCCAATGTGGTGAAGTGTCGAGGGTACTGTTGTGTACCACTGCTACCATGGGTTTGAGCTCCCCCGGCAACTGCGGTGTCCTCTTCGCCGTCGCTCTCGTCACCGATAATTGGTGGCTCCGAATCTAATCCATCATCACCTATAGCCTCCGCAAACGGATCTCTCTCTCTTACCTCCATGAATGCGGGTGCACCATCCACTACAGGTGCATATCCGATCGCAGCTGCAAGCTGGCCGAAGCTACGCCCATCACCTAAGTCATCACCCGGGACAGGTAAATCAGCAGCAAAAGACGGGGTTAAAACAAGTGGAGTCGCCGGTTGCCCTATTGGAATGGCGGTGGAAGTCCCTTCTATGACGCCAGTGGGCATATTTGGAGCAGATCCCCTGCTGCTGCCCTCTACGTCAACCATTCTGGCAAACAACTCCAGCGCACCTAAGTCGGAAAATCTTGCTTGACTGTGAAATATAACTCGCATGTCGTCATCACCCAACATCGCGTACTTCCCAAACTTAATATAACCTTGCTTCAATGATATCGGAATACGAAAAAATAATTGCTTCACGTGTTTTTACCACAATTACCAGCCTTCTCTAATATACTACTGTGCAAATCCATCAACGTCGTTGACGGAGTTATAAACACACTTATCTGCTTTTTGCTAGAAAAAGTTACACCCTCACTTGTGTTTTCATCAATTCTTTTCCGGTGATGCACTAACAAGAAAATACTCTCCGCCATCTCTCACACCCTTAACAAATGTCCCGTGTGTTTCATCTGTTTAAAACTCCTTCATTTATAGAGTTTCTGCCTGTGTAAATCGTTCTTACCTCCTTAGGGTTACTAACTTGGGCATAAATCGTCCCAGCCCAGTTAGTGTTACGAACCAGCACATAAATCGCGCCAAGCTGAAGAGGGTCTCAATAGGGCATAAATCGTGGCAGCCCAATGAGGTTTAGCCCATGAACACATGAAACCTACTATCATGGGATGATTTATAGTCTCCTTATAATCCTAGAGACCTTGGCATGATTTACGCTTAATTTGTCTTACAAGTTCATGCATTAATCGTCCTAGGCTGAGATGATTCACGTTTTATATAACCCTATGCACCCTAAGACGATTTATATAATAATACTAAAAGGGTAATCACATTGTAAAATTTATTTCAGGGGAATCAGGTAATAGAAATTTAATTGATAGTTGATTTTTTTTAACACCTAGTACGATTGTTATATATCTTATACAAATTTGATTTTGCTAATCTCAAACTATATCACTTGTTTAAGTAATAGATGATTCATATACTCATTTAGTTTCATATTATTCAAACCCACATAAAATTACCATAGTTATTAAATATGTACAAAGATCTTTTCTCAAAATAATACTGTTACACTTTATTTTTTGTGACTTCGACAAAGTGTCGAATCAAACTTGTATTAATATTTTAGTTTGGAGAGCATATTCGACTCACTTAAAAAAAAGTGGATTCAATCCAAAAATTACTTAATGTTTATACCAAAATGAATAAAATGTATGAAATGCGAATAAATGAAAATGTGAAAAAGTAAATAAAATTCAAAAAAAACGATAGTCAAAATTAAAATAAAGAAAAATGCTCTATAAAAAAAAGAATCAAGATAAAATAATCGTAAAGATAAAAATAACAAAATAACAAATAAAAATTGTAAATAAAACAGTTAATAATTTGAAGTTTAAAATAAATAAAAAATTAAAGTACTTGAAAAGACAACAAAAGCAATCAAATAAATTAGAAATAAAAGGAAAAATAAAAGAAAAAAATAAAAATAAACAACAGAAAATTGATTCCAGACACTTACTTGTATTGGAATTTTATGATTTTTTTTACGTCAGTATGACTTAGATTTTTGCATAATTTTAGTGTGATTGTGAAGTATTCTGATTGAAGTCGTTGAATTGTTTTGAACTTCTCTTATTTATAGATCATAAGAAGTGAACTGTAAAATGTTTCTTCCTTGACACGATCTAGCTTTTTCTTTTTTCTCGGGATCTTTATGACTCACGACCTTGTCTTGACTATGAAGAATCTTGACTGCCAAGTCTGATATTCCACGTCTTCTCTTACCTAGGTTTCTAAGTCCCATGTTTTCTATACCACTTCTGGATAAAGTCACGTGCAATTAACACATTTCGACTTTAGAGACTTCTGACTCGACCCATCTTATAATTGGCATTCCACTTCTTTATGCTCAAGTTTTTATGATAAGTCGAAACTTTCAATGTAGATTAATCCTTGTGTCATATTATTTCGACCTGCACAATACTTCAACTTTCTCACGGATCGATCGATGTTTTTGGCTTCACCATGGTCGAATTGTCTGACGTATCAACTTTTATACCAATAAATACTCATCTATTTATCTATCTATTTATAATTATAATATATAAAAAAGAGATACTACCACAAAGTTTTACATTATCATTATATTGATGGCTGATTTTTAGTTGGTCTATCAGCGACAACCAAATCGTTAACATATCATGTGATTGATCGTTGAAATAAAAAATTTTGTTTAACAAGTCATTTTTATTGACAGCTTGATAAATTTTAGCACGAATTGAACCAATGCCAATGTTAATGGTTAAATTTTAAAAATAAATTTGTAAACAAGTTATTCACGATAAAACTGTCATTAATAAATATATTGAAAACTTGATTTTTTTGTATTTAAAAAAATCTTAATTTATCCTCTTATTAATATGCACTTTTAAGATATAAGTTAGATAAACTCTTAAATTTAAATAACTTTACTGAAATTAAAGTGTCAAATTGTTTATAACTAAATTATTAAATTTTAAATTTAATTTTTTAAATATGTTACTTACATTTGTGTCAATACTCGATAACAAATTTAATTTGATTTTTATTTTTTAAAAATTCAAATTATTTTTTCAACAATGAAACCATCAGTAATAATTAAATTATTTTTGTTCAAATTTCATGCTTGATTAATTTATCAATAGTTAGGTCAGTCGTAAAATTGAGGATTTTTTTAAATAAATTAAATAAATATTTTATTTATCGAAATAAATATTTTTTTAATTCTTTTACAAAAATACGTCTTATTTCAGTGTAAAAGAAATAATACTTCACATATTTTGTTTACATTATAAACAAAATAAGACTGAAAATATGGTGGCCGTATGATGTTTACATATGTTGTGTAATAAACTTATTTTATTTACAGTGTAAATCAAATACGTAGAGTATTATTTCGTTTATACGGTAAACGAAATAAGACCAAACGTGCTTATATATAGGAGTTTCGTTCACAGAGCAAAGAAAAATCTTAAACCGTATGTTTCCTGAATTTTTCTCCCCTTTTTACCATTCTCTAATCAAATTTATGACTTATTTCAAGATTATGACACGCGCTGATCAGCATGATGCGGATATGAATAGACTGAACGCAAGGTGGCACATTATCAGGACAACCGACTTTGAGGTTGGTCTTGTTTTTCGTTTAATTGTTTATATTAAACATGAAATGTGTTGCCATAGTGTGGGTACTTTTATAGAAATACTGTGCAATAAATATTAGGCGTAGGAATATATTGTTCGGAATGGTTTGAACGATCCGGTGTGATGTTAGGCATACTTTGATATGGATTTAGTAGTTAAATATTTATTTCGGTTTGTTTTCCTTTGATGTAGGTTACTAATTTTTTTTAACGACTTTAGTTATAAAAAAAAGGGTTATTAAAAATTATTAGTAAACTTAATTACGTCCGAATATGTAGAGGTTTGTATTTGGTCAAGATAAAAATCCCTGAATTTTTAATTTAAAGTTGTTATAACTTAGATTAAGTTACTAAGTTGATGGTGTAGTATTGTTTCTTATTTTAGTAAATTTTTTTACGTAATCTACTTTATGAATTAGATGAGAAATGAAATTTGTTGTTATTTGTTTAAGTGGTTATGTTTATTTACTTTAAATTACATAAACGTTTGCTAATTTAGTTACGAATTTTTTATTTAGACATTTTTATTTAGATTTAATTATATAGACATTTATTAATTTTGTTATTTATTTCTTAAGTAACTGGTTTATTTAAATGATTTTACAATATAGATGTATGTCTAGTTATTTGTTAATTTAATTTTATAATTCAATTTAAGTTCTTATGTAAACGTCTGTTGGTAGTATTATGTAAATTGAAATTTTTATAACTTTATAGGTTGACACACTCCTGATTTAGATTTTTTATTGTTTACTAAAGGGATCGCTTATTTCTGTCCAGGAAAGTTAGTCACAAATTCCGTTCCACCACCGGATGCCATTCTCTCTTACCTGAGGGAGACTGGATTTGACGACACCGTGACACTGAGGGACTTCGTCTTCGATAATTCTATGATCACAACATTTGGAAAAAGATCCTCTCCAGTTTTTTTAACAATTGATAGAATCCAGTGTGATCTATCATTTTTGATTCTATGAGTGGGACCAGAAATAAATAAGAGAGAGAGCAATGAATGGTTAGATTGAACACTGGATACCATCCAATTTTTTTCTCACTGGAGAGGATCCACTCCCACAACATTTATGAAGTGTTGACGTCTAAAAATCCACACCTTTTACATGCTGTAGAGTGAATGCACGATCATCCTCCAAAACGCTGCCTACCATCTCGAGCTATGTGCTAACGAAAAATTTGTTAGTGGGTGCTTTCATTACTTTCATACTTGGTACCGGACCAGAATTTGAGAGTTGATTGAACGTTTATTTGGTGGCAGACCTCCTACAATATAGCAACAGGGAGCCCAAAATAGAGAGACTTTCTCACTAAAATTTACATGACTTCGAGAGCGTATGTCACTTGATACTGATGATTCAAACATCCTCTGACAATATACAAAATGCTATATCATGTTGATAAAAAATTATCTACTGACCGACAAAGTCCATCTCCAATAACTCCCGCTGCTAAATGACTTTGGAAGGTGCCATTCTTTTTTACCGAAACAAGCACTTAGCTAACCATACATGCTCTAAGGGCATTAATATTGTGTATCAAAAAATTAAAAAAATTTTAAGTTTTCATAATGTTTATTTTAAAAAAGAAACATATAAAAATTAGAAATAAAAAATAGAGTATCTTATTAACTAATGCCCTTAGAACATTTGCCAATAAAAATTCTAAAAAAACTATTAACAATTTCAAATTTTCACACACTTTTAATATATGAAATAATGCATTAAAATCTTTTGAAAGTTATTAGTGATGACTCTTTCTAAATTAAGATTATTTTATACGTCGTCTTTATAAATATATGAAAAACATGATCATGAGAAACACAAAGAAACTGAAAAAATATCATGTATTGTGATTTCAAAAATCCAATGAAAGAAAAGGAATATACACAAGCACATTGTGAATAGAACTCTAATCAAGACAAATTTCGGGTTTGGATATTTTTGTTCGCAATTTCGGTATCCATTCATTATCATGTCAAGTCCTAAAATAACGTAAAGGCATTAAGACTAACATCACGCGCTCACATTTAGTTCAATTTTTTTTTTGTGAAAAAATAATTCTGAATGCCAAAAGAAAGGTGTCAAGATAAGAAATTATTGCATATTCATAATTCATCATATAAAATTAAGTTATGTGGTCGTTGAATAATGTTACTTTTTCTTTGGTCAGTGAGGAAAAGTTCATATAAACCAAGAAACTAAAAAGGATTATTACGAGATAAAAATTCAGATACAGTCAATTTTATGTAAAATTGATAGTTGAGAATCATTAGATAAAAATTTAATCAAATCAATTAAATCATCTAATAACTCTTAGTTATTAACTTCACGGAAGTCTTTCATCTTATTATGATTATTATTATTTGTTTTAGGAAAAAGTCTGAGCTTATCCTTATTGAACAAGGTCAAGGATATAATTGGACGTTGTTATCCACGCGCGGAAACTGCGAGGGGAAAACGAAACACGTAATGAATATCCATTGGCTTAGAAATTTCATTACAAGCAACACATTTTCTCAGCTCAGAAATTTCATTTTCTTAGCTTCCAAACACAAATATATCTCTTTAAATTATTAATATAACCAATTAACCATCGCTATACTTGAAAGTTGATATTGAATGCATGCATATTCAGTTTTCAGCTCAAAAGCTCCATATCCATTTCAAATTTCCCGGTAATTTAACCAAAAACTGCTCTTTTTCTTTTAGTCATAGATGAATGTGGAAAATGAAGTAGTCCTAGTTTGATTCTCTGATTCTATTCTCTGAAATTCTTTTCAGGCAATTTTTTTAGTAGAAGGAAAATAGTTTAAAAATTTGAGTTTGAATTTTGAAATGTGTTGAAGTTTTTAGAGGAACATGGATATAGGTTGTAGCTTGCCGCCCTCAAACATGGTGGTGGATCGTTTCGATTCTTGCATTGCTTTCGGTGGGAAGGGTTTTGGTTGTGCTTTTCTCGGGAACTCAAGAACTATCCTGAAAGCGCGGTTTAGCGGCATGAACAAGATTGGTATTGCTGCTGCATGTAGTAGTAGTAGTAGTTGGAGGAGTAATTCAAGATTGGCTTGTGTAGGAGAGTTCAACTTTTCAAATGTGAAGAGAATAGGGAAACTTTGTGGCAACAGTTCTAATTTTCGCGTTGTGGGAGGTAGGGGATTTTTGTCTAGGTGCCAGGGTGATGATGATTCTTTAGCATATATTAATGGCAATGGCCGGAATATTGATAATGCTGGAGGTGGTCCAAACAAGGTGAGTTCTGATTTGGGTTCCATTTCAGGAGCTGCATCGAGTGAACCATTGGAAGAGGAAAGAACAATTGGGGGTGAAATAAAGCAAGAGGTACAGACAGTGGATGAATTGAAAGAACTGTTGCAAAAGGCCTTGAAGGAACTCGAAGTTGCTAGGCATAATAGTGCCATGTATGAGGAGAGGGTCAAGAAGATATCGGAGAGTGCGATTTCCTTTCAGGATGAAGCATCAAGAGCATGGAATGATGTTAATTCTACTCTTGATATCATCCAGGAAATTGTGGGTGAAGAATTTGTTGCCAAGGAAGCTGTTCAGAAAGCGACTATGGCTCTTTCTTTTGCCGAGGCTAGGCTTCAAGTAGCCATGGAGTCTTTGGAGGTTGTAAAAGGAACTTATGATCCTCGGTCACAAGGTGCCAAAGAGAGTAATGGCGATGAAGATATATTGGAAGAGGAGCAATTGCTTGTGGTTGCTCAAGAAGATATCAAGGAGTGTCAGTCAAATTTAGCGAATTGCGAGACAGAGCTAAGGTGCTTGCAAAAAAGAAAGGAGGATTTGCAGAATGAAGTGAACAAGTTGCATGAAATTGCGGAAAAGGCCCAGACGAATGCAGTAAAAGCCGAGGAGGACGTCACAAACATAATGCTTTTAGCTGAGCAAGCTGTTGCTGATGAACTTAAGGCTGCACAAGTCGTAAATGATGCAGAGATTGCATTATCAAAAGCAGATAAGTCTGCCTCTAGCGTTATTGCTGACTCTGGTATCACTCTACAAGAACAAGAGGTTTTGGACGATCCTAAGGAGGAGGTGGTTCAAAATGTTTCTGGCGATGACACTGTTGATACAGACACAGATTCCCAAATTGACAATGAAACTTTGCTTGGCAAGCAATCATCAGACAAGTTTTCTGATAAAACCAGCCAAGTTATTGAAGATACGGCACAGTCTGATTATCTGAGTGATCATGAAAATGGACAGTTAGTCTTAGACCCATCTAAAGAAGCTGAAGTTGAAGTAGAGAAAATAATGAATTCAGTTCAAATGAAAAAACAGGAAACACACAAAGATGTAAGAGACAATCCACCACTTGTTCCCAAGGCATTGTTGAATAAGTCTTCCAGATTTTTTCCTGCATCATTCTTCTCTTTTACTATCGAAGGTGATGATTATACACCAGAATCATTTTTCCAAAGTTTCGTGGAGTCAGCACGGAAGCTGTTACCCAAGCTAGTTATTGGGATATTGTTACTTGGAGGGTGTGTATGATCTATCTACATCTAGTTTCCTTTTTTGTTGCAGTTGTTCTTACTTCATGAGTTGTTCTGTCAATTTTAAGGATGATTATATTGTGCTATCTCAGCCTAATATTCATCATGAAGATTCCTTTGGTATTCAAGAATGGTGTAATTCCCTTGCAGGATTGCCTTCTATGCAAACAGAGCAGAGAGGAGTGCGCAATTACTTCAGCAACCAGAAGTAATTACAACCACTGCTGAAGAAGTTTCCACAAGTGCAAAACCTTTGGTTAGACAGCTTCAGAATCTCCCCACGAGGATCAAGAATATTATTGCATCATTACCTGATCAAGAGGTATGTTTCTTCTCATGTTTCCCACCTTTACTACATTTATTCTTCTGCTGTATTTGCTATGTCTAACTGAATGCCATGATATTTATTCAGGTGGATGAGGAGGAAGCATCCCTTTTTGATATGCTTTGGTTATTACTTGCTAGTGTTATTTTTGTGCCAGTGTTTCAGAAAATCCCTGGAGGTAACTGATTTTCTTTTCAAAATGTTAAACTGAGTCGGTAAAATTATAACAAAATTGATTGTCTAACATATTGTTTAGGCAGTCCCGTTCTTGGTTACTTGGCTGCTGGTATCCTTATTGGGCCCTATGGTCTGTCCATCATTCGTCATGTTCATGGGACGAAAGCAATAGCTGAATTTGGAGTTGTTTTCTTGTTATTCAATATTGGCCTTGAGGTGGAGTTTCCTTTAAGTTGTTCGTCTACCTTAGTTTTGGTCATCTTTATAACCAATAGTAAACTGAAGCTGTGAACTGTTTTATTTAGCTCTCTTTTGAAAGGCTTAGTTCAATGAAGAAATATGTCTTTGGATTAGGCTCAGCTCAGGTAATGGGAAACTCCATTTTCCTTCTCTCTTCTTTCTTTTTATCTTTTGTTTTTCCTTGGGTTCTTTGTAACATATTAGCCAGCAATCCTTAGCTTTTGTGAACAAATGCAGGTTTTGGTGACTGCTGTTGTTGTTGGCCTAGTGGCTCATTATGTTTGTGGTCAAGCAGGCCCTGCTGCTATTGTCATTGGGAATGGCCTCGCATTATCATCAACCGCTGTTGTTCTGCAAGTAAATTATCAGACCAGTTCTTGTGCTTCTATTTATTCCAGATTTTCTAAACTTATACCTTCTTTTTCTGGACATAGTAGCTTTAAAATTATCCTGCATCTGCTAATAACTGAAGTTATGGTAAATACTATTTTATAAAGCTTGATTCCTCAAGTTGGAACATATGCTCCCGTTGGAAAGATTCTACGAGTTTAAATATTAAGCATGACAGTCAAGCTGTGTTCTATCCTTTTTATACTTCTGTTTTCATGTCTGCTGAGTTTGCCATGCTACAACAATTCCAGTGAACTGTTTTGCAGGTATTACAGGAGAGAGGTGAGAGCACATCACGCCATGGACGAGCCACATTTTCTGTGTTACTTTTTCAGGTTACTTTGTACCCTACCCATCTACCCATCTTTCTGGATACTAACGATTCTTGTGGATTGAAGTAACAAAAACATTATAATCTAACATTTACCATATAGTATAGTTCTGCTTATATCCCCAATTATCGTCCTATAGTTTGTAGCTGGTTGATATTCAGTCAATATGCAGTTTCTGAAATTGATTGTTCATTATTAGCTCTTGACTGCATTCGTTATTGCAATAAATTGATTTCTTTATTTCTTTTCAGGACTTGGCGGTTGTGGTCTTGCTAATTCTCATACCTCTTATTTCACCTAATTCATCTAAAGGAGGGGTAACATTTTCTAGCATTCCTTATCTCAATATATATGTATCAGATAGGTTATAGTTAGACTATGAACTACTATAAAAAAATAATTTTATGTCCATAAAAGAATACGAGGACATGGGAGTCAAAGATAAAAATTTCAAAACATTACTTAATGATAAATGTCATGGGTGAATCTTTTCTTCACTCGGAATCCTTGATGTTTTAGAGGACTTGCATTTAATTGGATAATTCTCTTTCAGTTTATTTTTTACTACGTATCAATGTATGCATTGAATGGTTTAAGACACGTTTATCTCTTTCCAATTGAAGTTGGTTCATGCTGAACGCTGGACTGGAAGTCAATGACTTACCATACTTCTGTCATTTTCGTCATTATTCACCATATATATGTTGCTGTTCTGCCTATTTTATCTTAAAAAGAAATAAGCAATCTCCATTGCCAGGTTGGTTTTCAAGCTATTGCTGAAGCTCTTGGTCTGGCTGCTGTTAAGGCAGCAGTTGCCATCACTGTCATTATTGCAGGTGGACGATTGGTAAGTGATATTCAGAATTGAGGTGTGTGATGTATGCGGAGTCCTATTATTTTTGTCCTTCAATTGTTTTACTTTGTAATGTTTCCCACCCTTCTTTGTACAGCTACTTCGACCAATATATAGGCAGATTGCAGAAAATCAAAATGCAGAAATATTTTCCGCCAATACACTCTTTGTTATTCTTGGGACAAGTCTTCTCACAGCCAGGGTAGGTGTTTGAACCTATTCTTTTCCTTGTATTCCTTTCTTTTGACTTTTGAGACAAAAACAAGGTTTGACCATTTTCTTTTTTGTTATGTCCATTGATGTTATTTTACTTCTTATGTTGTTCTTAAACAGGCAGGGCTTTCCATGGCACTAGGAGCATTTTTGGCTGGTTTACTACTAGCAGAAACTGAATTTTCCTTACAAGTGGAATCTGACATTGCTCCATATCGTGGTCTTCTGTTAGGTCTGTTCTTTATGACGGTAGGTTCTCTAATACTAGTATTCACACGTTCATTAGTTGTATTGTTTATCTATCAGCAAACAAATAGCCATATTATGATTTGTTAATCAGATGGTCAATTACTCATAATTCTTATGGAGATCTTGTACAAGTAATGGCCATCTAATCATCTTGAGGTGTGATTTTTCGAATAAACCAGCTTAAATTATGCAATTAATGCAAAGTAGTTTTTGTGATTTTCAGGTTGGAATGTCAATTGATCCAAAACTTCTTGTTTCAAAATTTAAAGTCATTATGGGGACGCTGGCACTCTTGCTATGTGGCAAGACACTGTTGATTACTGTGATTGGTAGAATTTTCGGTATTTCACTCATTAATGCCATAAGAGTTGGCCTCCTTCTTGCTCCTGGGGGAGAATTTGCATTTGTGGCCTTTGGTGAAGCTGTTAATCAGGTTTTGTTCCTGAAACATTATTCTGTCAAGAATTCTCTGGTTTACAGACAACATTCATTTAAAATAGCTCATTCTAAAAATTCTGATAGGTTGCAAACTTAAATAACCTATGCTTTATTTATTTATATCCCAAGAAGAGTGACCTTAAGAAATAACAAAATCTGAATGCATACCAGTTTATAAAAAGTGGCAAGATTTTGTTTCCTTACAACTAGAAATTCAATTGGATATAAAATAATATTTCTCATTGACACTGCTTCAGGGCATAATGTCTTCCCAGATGTCCTCTCTGCTGTTTCTTCTTGTGGGAATTTCAATGGCCCTCACACCATGGCTAGCTGAAGGAGGACAGCTGATTGCTTCCCGTTTTGAGCTACATGATGTCAGAAGTTTATTACCTGTAGAAAGTGAGGTAAGATTGTTTGTATGAGTGGCTGAAACTGACTTTATTAACTGCAAATGGTTATAAATTTATAGCTTTACCAGTATCCATTGTTGGGCTTTCTTCCTGGTTAACTCTTTTTTTGCCTGTATTTAGTTTAATTAGGAGATTCTTTTGTAGTGCCTCCTGCATTTGTGGTTGTAGAAAATTTATTTGGCTAGATCATATTTGTTTAGCATCTATTACGTTTTATTTAATTTAGTTAGATCATATTGGGTCGGATGTTATTCCACTTTGTATCCATTTTTGGGATGCTATTCGTCATTCATTATTTTTTGTTTAGATTTGTCTTTAAAAATTGGTAGCTAACTTTGTTTTGGAGGAATTCTTTTATAGACAGACGATCTGCAAGATCATATCATTATTTGTGGATTTGGACGAGTTGGCCAGGTGATCTATTGCTTTATTGGTTTAATTTATTTTCAATGATATGTTTGACGCTTTACCTACTTGTTATTTTTAGATCATTGCACAACTTCTTTCCGAGCGACTTATTCCTTTTGTTGCGCTAGACGTCAGAAGGTAACTCAACTCTAACTGAAATTACAATCATTTTTCTGGTTGCTTCTTTAGTTCTTTGTGATAAATTATTTTGTAATTATTTAGTGGTTTTTGTTATTAATGAATGCCATTTCTGTTGAAAAATAAACACAATTACAGGCATACACAAGCACTAATCGTTTAGTAGAAAACAATTCAATTTTGATTTCCTTCATAATACTTGGATTCTTTGTGTATTTCTCAATACATAATTCTAGAGAGCACACAGTTCTTGTTAAAGAATGCTGATACTTGTTGAACAAAATGAGGAAGAAAGATTCATTTCTTTAGTTTTCTTCAAAGAAGTATAAGCTACGATATATCATATGTACACTTTTAGATAGGAAACAACGAGTACATGACCTGCCCTTTCTTTCATATTTGCTAATTTCCTCAGTGATAGAGTGGCAATTGGGCGTGCCCTGGATCTCCCAGTGTACTTCGGAGATGCTGGTAGCCGAGAGGTATTTCTTTCTCAGTGCCTGAGAATTGAAATCAATCAATCATATATATATGTCCATTACCCCTGACGACATGCTTTGTACTGCATAACAAGGTCCTACATAAGGTCGGGGCTGAAAGGGCGAGCGCTGCTGCAGTAACTCTAGATTCTCCTGGTGCAAATTATAGAACAGTTTGGGCTTTAAGCAAGCACTTCCCGAAAGTAAAGACCTTCGTCCGTGCTCATGATGTTGATCATGGATTGAACTTAGAAAAGGCTGGAGCCACTGCTGTAATATTCTGATACTCTTCTATCTTCTGTTTGGATTATTTCCTCATGGTATAGTTCAGGAAAAAAGATGAAAAATGGATTGTTGCTCCAAGCTAACCTACCATACTGTTTAACAAGGAAAAAAATGACCCTATGTAATGTACAGGTTCTGCACTAGTTTTCAGTACAACTGGCTATTATAGAAATGATTTTCTTGAATTTTGTCTATTTGAACTCTCTATTACATGCATTTGTAGGTTGTCCCAGAGACCTTAGAACCAAGTCTTCAACTAGCAGCTGCAGTGCTAGCTCAGGTAATGTCATTGGAGCAGATTTATTGAACTTATGAATAAACTTTGTATGTCCCAATATTTTGTTGACACTTATCTATAGAGGGGGAGAAAAAAGAAAGAGAAAATGGGAAAAACTTAATGAATCTTTATGTCACAGGCTGAAATTTTTGTTTGTTTTTTACCTCAAATTATTCAGTTTGTGGTCAAAGTCAAATTTTTTCATACTGATGGTATGAGCATATTTTCACTCTCTAATGCATAGTGAGATTGGCCACATCTTACTGAGGACTAAAGCTTCTTTTGAAACTGAAAACAAGAGAAAAAAAGAATTGAAAAGAAAATACTCGGAAAAGGTTTCTACATTGTGTAATTTTTCAAGTTAATGACATCATGACACAACGTTATAGCATGGAGATGGGCAATCTTAGCTTTCTAACCATTTGTAATCTTCAGGCTAAACTTCCAACAACAGAGATTGCAGCAATCATAAATGAATTCAGATCACGCCATTTAGCCGAGCTCACCGAAGTACTTCTTCCTTTTAAACACTTACCAGCCATTCACAATTGACTTGTCATAGTCCTCAGAAATTGCAAAATCTCTATCTACATTTTTTTTCACTCGTATTTATACTTGATGTTTTAATTGATTCATGTTACTTTTTTTCTATTTCTTCAGCTATGTGAAGCAAGTGGAAGTTCTCTTGGATATGGATTCAACAGAGCTATGACTATGAGCAAACCCAAAGCTCAATCCTCAGATTTCTCAGATGATAACCAAGTCTCTGATGGAACAGTGGCAATATGAAGATTCCACCCCTATACACAAAACACAAGGAATAATGATACAAAATAATTTTGAAAAATTGTATAGAAGATTATATGTTCTATCATTATTATGTACAGAAGGAGCATATTATTATTTGAATGGAAAATGCATCATCTTTCTTTGTCTTGGCAGAAATTCTTTATTCATGCTCCTTGGGTTTTGGAAAGCATGTATAAGATGGCCTATTTTTATTGCTCGTATCATTCCTATCTAGTTCTAATCAAGTATGAATCATGAATGTATAGATATTTATCATTAAGATAAATAAAGCAAAATAACCGAAATTGTAAGTTTTATATTTACAATTTTACATGACCTATTTCATGTTTACAGGTGATATTAATGTCGTATTCCACAAAATACATGAAAAATCGATATTATACTTATAAATTATTAAAGAAAAACACTTAACTGTCTCAAGAAATATAAAGGTATAAGTATTATATGTTTTACATTTTTAGGAGAAATTATTATATATTTTTTTATAATTGAAAAAATTCTAAAGAGATATCATTTTAGTTTGTAAAAATAATTTATTTATTCAATAAACAAATAAATTATTGTAATATTTTATTAAACTAAAATGTAACTTTCCTAAGGATTAAAATAGAGTAAATTTTTAAATTTGTTCCGACAATTTTTGCTTTGAAAAACTGTCTTATATCCTTTTTTTTATTATATTCAAATTCATAACCATATAAATTATGAGATAAAATTATCTATTGATAGTTTAAAAATAAAATTTTTTTTGTTATATAATTTTATTATTTTTTAAAATAAAAATTCAAAATTTAGAGAATTTAAATTTATAAAAAAAAATTGGGTATGTATATTAGACATTTAGCCCTTCCTTATGTATAAATATCTTGGTATATAATTTGATTTTCACTATTAGAAAAAGTGGTATATCACTCAATGCTTCCGTGAGAACTGGACTTGCTTGCCGCTATGATTTGATCGGAACACTCAATTTTCGCCGCCGAAATCCTTATTCAACAGTTAAGTAAGTGGTATATCACTCTATCCTTCCTCTTCCTTTTCTGCTTATTCAATGTCTTGTTCCTTCGTTACGGTTTCCCCAAATTCCTTTCTTTTTCTTCTTTGATATTCTGCTCTGTTGGTCGGTTAGTTTCGGGTGCAGAAGAAGAGAGGAACCCTAGGCTTTGCTCCATTTTCGCCTCTCTCTCTCTGCTGTTTTTTCTTCTAAATCCGCTGAATATGTAGTTGTTCTAAATATGCTGAATTGCTTTTGTGTGAATCTGCTCTGTTAGGCATATGATATACTTATAGTGCTCTGAATTGCTGAAGTGCTTTTGTTGAATTATTGAGTTGTTGTTTGTTCTTCAATTATTGTGTTGCTTGTGTTGTTCTAGTTTGTGGATCTGTTTGTAAGGTATAAATTATAGTTGTGTTACTTGTGACTTTGAGTTAGACATTTATGCCAATTATGTGTGATTAGTTTAGGTGAGACTTATGAAATTAATTTTATGTTGTCAATGTATATAATTTACTAGTTCTATTTACATCCTACACTAGCCTTCCGAATCAAGGTAAAAAACTACGAGTTCACTCCCTTCTGTTGTTTCATCTTTGTTCTTTTAGGTTTGTTTTCTTCTTTTTTGTTTTTTTTCCCCTTCCCCGTGAATGGCCGTGATTGTGCAATTAATTATCAGCAAAGATAATTGAACATGTAAAACCTTAATCTAGAACTTGACCAAAACTGTTTTGTAAGGGAAAACTAATTTCTCACCCTTTTCGATTGGTAATGGATGAAAATTTTAACTTAGGAGTTAAATTGGAGTTTTACTCTTACATGAATAGTGTAGTAAGTAGTGTGTGGAACTGTGGATTTTAGAACTAGAGAATGAATGCAATGAAAACGGAGTGTTTAAAATTTTGTCTAATGATTCTTCAAAATCAATTTATTTGTATTACTTTTGTTTGTGTTTGACTAGAAATGAGGCCTACAATGATGCTTAGGGCTCTCAACAAGCAGTTCATTGGATTGATCTCGGACAAAAGCTTGACCAGTGCACCCAATGCTGCTGTGAAGAAGCCACTGCCGCTCGCGGCCTCTCGCAAACCAGCGTTCATTGATGCATTCCTTCACAAGATGAAAAACAACAAGACCCTTCTCATGAACAAGACCATTTGGTCTCGGAGATCCACCATCTTGCCCGAATTTGTGGATACCACTGTCAGAATCTACAATGGCAAAACCACCGTTCGCTGCAAGATCAATGAGGGAAAAGTTGGTCACAAATTCGGGGAGTTTGCACTCACCAGGAAGCGCAAGACCAGAGAACAACAATCCAATGCTAAGAATGTCAAGCCCAAGAAAAAGAAGTGATTTTTTTTTATCTGGGTCTTGGAGATTCCAAACTGATGGGTATTTTTGTTTGAGAACATTTATTTAGATGATGGTGGTTGTTTCGTAGGAACACTATGTTGTTGTAGAATGTTTAACAATTTTGCTTTCAGATAATAATATTATGACAGAGCGATTCCATGAAATTTGATTATAACAATTCTTTCTTTTATTGTTCTTGAATCAAATGAGTTTTATTTATTATTATTTTTAATAACTTTGTACTCTTGTTTCTATTTTAGTTTATATTGTAGCTCATTGTTCTTTCCTTGATGAATTTGTGCTTGAGAGGAAGTGTGGAACAGAAATTTATATTTGTATATCTGTTTATGCTGAATGTCCTGCTTGCTTAGAGCTGATCCTGGGAATAATACTTAAGAACTTAAAGTCTTAAGAGAGGATGACAAAAAAAATTATAGAACTTAAAGCCTCTATCTCTAGGAGGACATTTAAAATAAGTGATATTTAAGTAAAAAAGCCTTGAAATATACTAGGAGGATTTTGCGTAAGTTTTGGTCCTTCATCCAAATTGGTCTTTGGTCCTTCATCCAAGTTGGTCCTTCATCCAAGTTTTGCGTAAAAGGATCTTAAAACTTGTTGTTAAGAAGTAAAAGCTGTTTTACCTTTAGATGTAAATTATTTTTTAGAAAAACTTTATGTTTAAATACAATATTGAAAGATTTTATTTTATTTTTGAATATCCTATTCTAAAATATGAAAATTATAATTTTGCAGGAAGAAAACATATGTTTACTTTTTCTAATAATTTTACTTTTATTAAAAATATTTTGTCAAACATATATTGAAAGACAAAATGACAATTTCACCTAAACATGAAGCAAGAGCAACTGAACAAGTTGCTTGCTCAATAAGTCAATAGTGAATAGAAGTTGTGGTAAATGCTGATTTATGATGTCCATTTTCCTGATTTGAGTGAAGAATTTCAAGTAGGTATGATTTCAGATGTTAGACTCACTTAGGTGCAGAGGAGAGATATGATTATCAAGTTTCATTTGTTCTTTTAATTATAAACATAGAAGAAAATATGTTTTGGTTACTTGTTGCATTCCACTGTTGTCAAGTCTCACAAATATAACACGATTATTCCTTGAGCTATGCTAATACGTCTTGCCCGAGTGGCAAATATTTTGACTGAATATTGTTTTGGCAGGAAAGGTTCACTTCTGTTGATGTGTCTTATTATGTGCAGCTGCCATTACTACAGAGGCTTCTGCTAAGGTGATTGATGGGAAGTCAGTGGCAAAGCAAATCAGAGCTGAGATAACAGCAGAAGTATGCAGGATGAAGATGCTATCGGAGTGCGTAACAAGAAGGAGGCTTGTGAATCTGTGGGAATCATTTCTTTCGAAGCTAATTTGCCTGAGAGTTCCACAGAACAACAAGTGTGATCCTTCGGTTCATGGCGTCCTTTACCTTCTGTATGCTTCTAAATCTCTTAACTGCAGTTCCATTTTTCTTGAATCCATGATAAGAGCTTTTTCTGCTATGCTAAGTTATATTTTAGTAGCGACTGTTTTCAGACATGAAACAGTAATGTCTTGGATTGTTTAATGTCTTAAAGGAAGCACCATACATTTGTTGACAAGTCATCTTCATTTTAATTTATCATGTGACAGCACATAAACGAGCACAAAAATAAAAGGAAAAGGAAGAAGTTTAAAGAGGCAGCAGCTGCCATGTTTCACTTTTCATGTTTAATAACGCTATTTGTACAACTAAAAGTTATCTAACTCTTTCTTTATTGTTGTTATTGTTATTATTGTGAGATTAATTAGTTTATGAGTTACCAATTAAAATATGTTCATTGTAGGCAACTTTAGATTGTTGTACAAGTAACACTTTTGTTCCATGTTTATCAGTTTATTTAGTTTGATCGGATGTGCTTTTCACAAAGGTAACCAAACATGGCAAACGAATTAAGATTCTAAAAGATAGATATTTCAGAACCAATGGCAGCATCATTTTAAGAAGTGCCAAAGTGGATATTTCATCTGTTAGGTTAAGAGGTTCAACTAATCTTAAAGATCTGTTCGTTTGCAGCATTGTAACATAGTTTCAGTCCCCAACCAATACATGGTACAATAAATAGCAGTGACAAAATTTTAAGAGAAAATCTTTGTAAGGGTTTTTAATGTAAGTGCCATATGAATTCCAATTCTTCATCTTTGACCAAATTTAACTGGCGATCTCAATAATCATCCATTTAAAGATCTATTCGTGCTCCAAACTGATCAACCGAAGTCTTCCCCTTTTGTTTTGTACTCCGAAGAATTGAAACCTGCAAGATATCACAACGGAAAAAAACCATCATTTTTCAAAAGGTTAGTTCAGAAGAGGATCAAGCTAGCAGAGCTAGATAAACGTTTTTTGCACTCATTCTAAATCGCATACTGAGCTAAAAACACAGATTAATAGATGTGTGTTGGCTCAAAGTACGAGGTTCTGTAACTCAAGGATAAACAAGATGCTGAAGGGTCTAATAACCATGCTAAATTAGAAGTATGAGCATCCATTTCTAATATACCAAGTTAAAATTCAATCAAACTAACGATATTAAGTATTCTAAAGAAAAATCACAAAATCATTTTAGCTATGTTACCTTGGGCCGTTCCATAGAGCTTCCAAAATACCCTACCCCAAAGGACAAGGAAGTGTAAGCAGCTGCCATTTCCACAGCATTCAGCCTTGATGATTTTCCTAAATCCTAAAGAAATTAACATTTAAATAAAAAGATCAGATGATCTCCAGGGTTTTTTTAATTAAATAAATAATTAATTATTCATTTTCAAAAATGATTAATTATTTTTGGCAACAGGGTATTGTGTTTAAAAGATTAAACTGTATTTTGCACAAGAGATTTGAGAAAATTGAGTTAACTTATTTCGCATTTGTTCCACATTTCACATGAAGGTAGTGGGAAATATGTTGATTTTTTTCAAGCTAAAACCACATCACAGACATGCAGAGTGTCCTTGAGTTTTATGTGAAACTCAAACCCCATGGGGGCACATGCGAAATGAGCGGAACAAGTTAAAAAAATTAAACTCAATTTTCCTAAGTCCCTCATGTAAAATGCTCATAGTTGTATGAAATATGTTGATTTTGCAACTCCCTGGTGCGAATGCAGTTTAATTTTTCAATGCAATATCCTATTTGCGAAATAATAAAGTTGTGTATAGTTGCAACTTCTACAACTTTTGCGTATGTTTGGAAATAATTCTTTTTTTATTTAATTGAATTAAAAAAATCTTCAGACATAATTATTAACTGAGAGCTGAAGGGACTCACAATTGTAGATAAATCCGACTGCACAACCAAGATCCCATCATTGCTATCTATGCCACTTTGATTGCTATCCTCAGCAACTGCACGTAAGACTTTGGCGCAAGCAGAGGCAGCACCAGACTGTGAACTGAGGGAAAGTAAAGTTTAAAACTAGAAAGATACCAACTGTTACTAGAATGTACCTAGTTAGGAGGAAGAAGAAGATAGGAATAATGCTAAAAGTTAACTATATCACTAAAATGACACTATAAATGAAGTGCACAGAAACCCTCTATAATTGGACGATAATCCATATAAAGATTCTCTCCCTATTTCTTATATATATATATATATATATATAAACAGTAATCAAGGAATTAACCATACAGTGACAATGAAACACAGCACTCCCTAGCTGCGAATCCTTTCATTAGGTGCTCTCCTGCACCTGAGACGCAACAGCCAACCTTGAATGGAGATCCAAAGGGATCTTTTGATGATGCCCAACAACCTGAACCGTACATTGCTGCTAACCCAACTCGTCCACTAACCTGTTGGATAATTAGTGGTATATTTAATTATGACAAATTATTTACTATTCCTCAGACGAGTACCCATCTCTCTTCTTTTCCTTTTTTTCTTCTCTCTTTTTTTTCAGAATAAGATTGCTTGATATTTGATATGCATGTAGGCTCCCCCCCACGGGAACTGTTTACCATCGAAGTGTTCCAATATACCTGCCATTGCAGTACTTCCACATACCCCAGAACATTTGTTGGGAGAGTCTTCTGTTTTAGATCTTGCAGCTTCAATCATATATTTGTATTTTGACCATTGTGCTTTAGCCCTTTCTGTGACCAGCCACTGTTATGATACATTCTAAAGTTTTAATATTTGGTGACAAGCTCCAAGCATAAGTGAAATCATAATATGAAACTAAGACCTCATTGGCCTCCGTTATACTAGATGGCAAATCAATGCCCTTCGACTTGGCCCATGAACGAGCTCCTTCACCCACCAAGAAACTGCAGATTTACAAATTTCTTTATGTTAGGCAATAGAGATTATCATTTCAGTGAGTCCTAATGAGGTAAATTTAATTTTAAAAAGTTATGCTAACAGTGCACTAAAGGCACTTGTTAAAAATACACAAGCAGAAAAAGTTTTTAGAGGGGAAAAAAAAAAGAATACGGAGTTCCAGTTAACAAGTAAATCGGTAAAGAATGAAGGTCGGTATTCTAGATCATTTTTAAGTAGCCTGATTTAAATTTATTGTTAAAATCCGTTTAACAATTCCATTTTGGATTCAGAGACAAGGTGATGGAAAAGCCTTTGCTCACAGATGCAAGAGATGTTAAGTAGTAATTTACATTGGTGGAATTCGGCCCAAAAGTGGAGATCCAGTCATTTGCTCTTTGGCCAACAAAGCAGCAATTTGGATAGCATTTCGGACACCTGGTCTATAGTAAATGCAATAAATACATAGAAACAACTTAACAGAAAATTTGACATACAATAACAAATTCCAAAACTCTTGCCTAAGCAAGCATATATTAACAAAAGACATAAGCCTTCCCAGATAAGTAATCATTTATCATTTTACCCAGACTTTGTTGTGCTAAATTTGTTTTCACTTTCCCATTTTGCAAAATATTTCTTGAATGTTGAAACTCTTGAATCTATCATGTAATGCAACAGCATGCAAGTACCTGGCACAGCTCCAACAGCACCAAAAGCTCCAGATTTGCCATCCATGATACTGGCATCACACTCAATGCCGCCATCTTCTGTCAAATTAGAGCCCCTTCCTGCATTTGTGCTTGGATCATCCTTCAACACAAGTACCCAAAATCAATTCCTTTCAATTATTACAAGCTTACAACGACAGTATCTTATCCTAAATGTAAGTCATATTCCGCTACGTAGTGTCTTATGCTAGAACAAATGTTTGGTTTCTATCTCTCAAAATCAAGTCTTGCCTATAGAATTGATCTTGGCATAAGTGAAAGAGTACCAAACATAAATCACTTTACATTAAAATCAATTCTAACTAAGGGGGAGTTTGTTTCAGCATATAGAGGAAAAGAGAGAAAAAAAAAAGGGGGGGGGGGGGTCATTTTACGGCTCAACTTTCTATGTGATTGAAAATTTTCAAAACATAATTTTATGAAATTCTTAATTCTTTAAAAGTATCCTAAGCTAAAACGGACGCAGTCTGGATTAATTCTACAAAACCTGAAAAAAAAAAGATAAAAAGGAGAAAGGATTGATTTTTACGCTAGGAATAAACATAGGGAACAAGAGAAATAAAGTGGAGGACCTCCAAGACTTGAATGGCAGCCACAACAGCGTCTATGCATTGTCCTGAACCCTATATCAACCAAATTAAAATAATAAAAAAATGGAATTAAAATTGGAATTGAAAATCGAAATTGAGAACCGGAAAATGAAAATTTGTGCTTACATCGGAAAGGAGTTGAGAGGCGGCGATGCAAGCGCGGTTCATGGCGGACCTGAGGGGTTTGTCGTTAGAAGGAGAGTGGTAACCGGCGCCAACATGAACCGCCACGAAGAACCTTTTTCGTTCATTTCCTTTTTCTTTTTCATTTTGCTGGTCCTTACTACTACCATTCCCATCAACCATTGCTATTTCTTCTTCTTCTTCGTTGCGCTCTTGTTACTGCGTGAGTACTTGCTTCTTGTCCTTCGGTGTAAATATTATTATTATTATTATTACTACTATTATTATTATTAGAAAAAATGACAAATTGATTGCTGACTTTTTTTGATTTAGAAGATATTTTTGTCTTGATAATTGAAAAATATAATGATGTTTCTGATTTTTTAAAATTATGGATAAATCTATTCCCCTATTAATCTCAGTCCGTTAGCCCCGTCAAAAAATGCTGAGTTAGCTGTCGTGGCTCTGACGTGGACGTAACAGCATGCCACGTTGTCGTAAATAGTATCTACTGCATCTAAGAAATTATAACTAACTCGACATACGTTGAGTACTTGCATTTGCCTCGGTTGTCTCTATATTTTTTTTATGTATTATAATGATTTTGATATCCATGTTAATCACAACAATAATTTTTAAAAGGACATGTTACTAATGAAGTATTTTTTAGACAAAAAACAATGAGTGTTATTTATTATTCAATAATGCATTTTAGATTTTTTTCATTAGACTTATTTAATAAATTTTTAAATAATTATGTCATTCTAAATTGAAAAAATACAGATTTAATGATGTCAGAAGTCCAAATAAAAGATATTGTACTTGCAAAAATTGAAGATTTGCTTCAGTCAAATGGCAGGTCATTGAAAGAATATTGTGGAATGCTATATTCTCCAGAAAATTTAGTGTCCAGCTTAAAAGACATAATTATAATGGAAGAGTTGAACTTTGATATTAATACTCTTGCAAGTGAACAAATATGAAGAATTAATAGAAGACTGAATTATATCTTGCTTTGAACCTTTGGAAATCACAGGTAAAATTTGTCTAAAGTCTCCTCTGAGGACAATAACTTTACCTCCAAATTGCAATGAGCATTATACGAATCTGAGCACATCAAGATGTCTCTGAGATATTTGTCTAAAATTTCGTAACAATACTTACTTATTATAAGAGCTTCATCACATATGATTAATTTGGCCTTAGTTATTAATCTTGCAAGAAGACTTCCTTGTTTAATGTTACACAAAGAATCTTCATTTATAGTCAAAGAAATTTTAAACCTTAAATGTGCAGTTTTTCCATTAGGCAACAGAAGTGCAGCAATCCCACTTGAGACAACATTTAACAATATATTATAAAAAAAATTGATTATGAAAAATTTAAAAGAATAACATTTAAACAAAGCACTAATCTTTGAAATTGCATTTTCAAGGATGACATAATTTTTTGAAAACTAAACCTAAATTGAGAAAACTCAATCTCATTATATGCTGCACTTCGAAGATTTTATGGCTGACGTAGAAGGTATAGAAGAGATGAAATTTGAACTTGGCCTATAAATTTTCTTAGAAGCAATTGCTCAATAAAAAAGCGAGCTCCTCCTAAGAAAAAACTATTTTTACCCACATTTCATAATATATGAATAAATCCAACCATCCTTCGGTCAAATAGAGTTCATTGTCCTTTTGTTAAACTCTTACATCCATATGATTAGAACCTGGATCAATGAATACAACTCGATATGGTATTTGATGGATGTGATGCATTATAAACGATTGCGACAAAAGAGAATCGCACTATAAGGTTAGATGAAAAAAATAAACATGAGTAAGAACAATAATCAAATTATCAAAAGAATAATAGAATGGGTATATCAATAATCATGTATCGCATGAGATGTTTGTTGCCTTTGTGATTGATTGTGATGTTCTCTTTTCTATTGTTGATAATAAAAAATTTAGGAATTGGGTAAAATACATCAATCCAACTCTAGGCCTAATTATTAGAAATATTCTTAAGGAGGATGTGTTGAAAATTTACTCAAGGAAAAAAGAAAAGCTTAAAAGTACTTTGGTAGTCATTCCTAATAGAGTTTGTTTGACTTCTGATTTGTGGACATCCATCACTACAGAGGGTTATTTATGATTAACTGCTCACTTTATTGATTTAAATTGGAAATTTCAAAGTAAAATTTTGAGTTTTTGTCATATGCCTCCTCCTCACACGGAATTTGATTTGTCTTCTAAGATTTTTGAGCTTTTAAATGAGTGGAGAATTGAAAAGAAGATTATGACTCTTACACTAGATAATGCATCTGCTAATGATACATGCCAAGATCATTTGAAAAGTACATTAAATATGCATGATTGGTTGTTGTGTGATGGGAAGTTCTTTCATATTCGTTATTTGGCTCATATCTTGAATCTTATTGTGCAAGATGGATTAAAAATTGCTCATGATGCATTGGATAAGATTAGGAAAAGTGTGAAATATATAAGGGGATCGGAAAGTAGAATGATAAGGTTTAAAGAATGTGTTTCTGCGATTCATGGTTTGAATTTTACAAGTGGGTTGCATCTAGATGTTACTACTCAATGGAATTCTACATACATTATGCTCGAAAGTGCTATCAAGTATCGGAAGGCCTTTGAGTATTTGAAGGCAACCAATCATGCTTATAAGTATTGTCCTTCAGTTGATGAATGGGGGAGAGCTGAAAGGATATGTGAATTTTTATTCCCCTTTTATGAAACTACTAATTTGATTTCTGGCACATCTTACCCTACTTTGAATTTATATTTTCTAAAAGTCTATCATATTCAATGTGTTTTGATGGGAAGTTTGAGAAGTGAAGATAAGCTTCTAAAGAGCATGGGAGAAAAAACGATGAACAAATTTAAGAAGTATTGGAAAAAGTATAGTGTCATTCTTGCATTTGGTGCTATTCTTGATTTTAGGTTTAAGATTTCTACTTTAGAGCTTATGTATGAAGAAATTGATGCTGAGACTGCAAAAGGGAAGGTGGAATATGTGAAAAAGAAATTATACAAGTTTTTTAAAAAATATGACAAGAATTCCCTTCCAATTGTTGAAGCACACGGACATAGTATTCAATCTTCATCCATGGCCCATACCCCTGAAAGTGCAAGCAAGAAACGACTTGCGATTATTGGCGTAAGTAATGTTTAACACATTTTAATTTTCTTATATTATTAATTGTCATTATTCTATCCTAATAAGATGTGATTATTTCTATTTTGCTAGAAATTGATGAAACGTAACCATCAAGCTGAGGTCTCTAGTGGAAAGAATCCACTTGATACATACTTGGAGGAGCCACTTTTGTCAAAGAATTGCTTTGAAGATTTAGATGTTTTGGAATTGTGAAAATTATATGAGAGTCGTTATCCGAAGTTATCAATTATGACACGTGACTTATTGAATATTCCAATTACTACGGTTGCATCGGAATCTGCCTTTAGTATTGGAGCTCATATCATTAACAAATATAGAAGTCGAATGCTGTCAGAAAATGTTGAGGTTATGATTTATACTCGTAATTGGAATAAAGGCTTTATTGATGGTAATTAGATTGTTAGTTACTAATTTAATATTTATATAATATTTAAGTATTTATATCTTATTCTAAATTTGGGTATTCTTCTAATTGTAGGTGAACGTGAAGGTGAAGATGTGAATCCTCAAGGTGCTAGGCAAGGCGGTGTTTTAACTTCCAGATCAGATTCAAATTTTATTAATTTGGAAGTTGATAATTGATTTATGTGTATTGATTTAAGAATTTTTTTGGGTGTCTTGTTGATTTATGGATTATGTTATGTGTTTTGTTTTAATTATAGTAGGATTTATGTGTGGATTATGTGTTTGTTTTATTATTATTATTATGCACTTATGTTTGAGATTTGAGACTTATTATTTGTTATGTTATTTTTATTATTGTTAATTTTAATAAAAAAAGTTATTATGGTTAATTATAAATTTTTTATAGATTAATAATTAATTTAAGATATTACTCTATATATTAAAAAACTAATTCGATGAAATAATTTTATTATAAAATAAAATAATTGTTAGTACTTAGTATGTTAAATTGAATTTTATCATAAAAAAAATTGGTTAAAAAATATTTCAAAAAAAAAGAGGCGAGCCGGCCCGCCAACCCGCCAGTCCGCCTTTTGGCGGGACAGAGTAGCAAGTTGAACCCATATTAGTTTTGTCGGGCGGGCCGATCCTCCCCATATTTGGGCGGGTTTTGGCGGGCCAACCCGCTTTGCTACCCCTAAATACAGTACACCTTCCTCAACACTACAACAACCATCATATCTCATATACCTTAATTTCATTCAACAATATCATACATCAATCCCTCAAATGCATCAATTAAATCATAGTATACCTATTCTAAGCATATACATTCATGTAGGGGTGGAAAAAGGTCAGGCGGCCTATCAGGGCCTGCAGCCTGGCCTGTGTTTAGCCTGACCTGGCCTGGTCTGTTATAAAATAGGCACAGGCCCAAGCTTTTTTAAAAGCCTTAAAACGTTAATAAAGCAGGCCCAGACTCACTAATTAGCCTTATTTGGCCTGTCAGGCCTGCTTGGATCTGTTAAAATATAATTAAATATATAAATAATTATTTATTATTAACAAAATTATGAGATATTTTAAATTTATTATATTTTATTATAAATATTTTTGTATATTTTAAATACGTTAAAAGTTTAAATTTTTTTATAAATATTAAATATATGACATATTACATATAAATATTTTTATTAAAAAATAATTTTTTTAAATAATATTTTTATTTTTGTAAAAAAAATTATTAGGCCTTTTAACAGGCTTCAGGCCAGGCCAAACTGAATAACATGTCAGGTCTAGTACTTTATAAAGAACCTATAATAGGTTGCAGGGCAGGCTCAGACCAATTAACTGTATGACAGGCCAGCCTGGCCAGGCCTGTTAAGAGCAAAGCCTGACCTGATCTGGCCTGTTTCTACCCCTATATTCATGTCATCAAACCAACAATCATCAATTCAACATCCATCCAACAACACCAAATCCATATCATAATTCATTCAACATCCATCCAACAACACCAAATCCATATCACAATTCTAATCAAGGTTACTAAGTATTAAATATACTCATACATTCTAACTTATCCTATGGTCACCTAGTCTAAGTTTTCACAAAACATTATATATTAAATACGTAAAACGTAAATTATACCTTGACCGATTTTCGCGTATAACCCGAGACACCACCAAGACACCAAGAACAACCCTCAAAGCTCAAAAACTTCAACATATACATATACAAGCCTAATTCACATATATCACATCCAAATTCAATACCCAAACTCATATAAACTAGAATTTATAGAATTTTGAGAGTCCTCACCTTATATATATATATATATATATATATATATATATATATATATATATATATATATATATATATATGTCTTGATTGAGCAAAGGCCCACAAGTTCCTCGAGTTAATTTGAACCTAAACATCAAGACATCGAATTTCAATAACCAAAGTCTCAAAATTTCAAAATTTCAAGAGACTGAGAGGCTGAGATGAGTGGTGTAACTTACCTATAAAATTGAACCAATAGAATCATAGAGCTCGACGCGCAGTCGCAAACGGTGCAACGATTGGAACTCGGACGAAGAAGTTATGGTGGTTTGTTTGAATGTTAGGGTTTTGGAAGCTCTCCTCTTCCCCTTCTAACAATGGCAGCGTGAATGAAAAGAGAAGGGAAAAGGAAGCTATGTCTTCTTTAAGGGATGGGTTCGGTTGGGTCCACGGATCCAATTTGGATCCAGTTCGATCGGTTCGATTTGTTCGGCTCAATTTTGGGCCAAATTTATTAAAATTAATGTTAAAATTTTCGTTTTAAAGAGTTCTATCCTATTTTAATATAAGATTTTTATTTCTAATCTTTTTTATTAAAATTTAATTTATCGACTAATTATTTACTAATTTAGCGGGATTTACACATTCAGATTTTAATAATTTATTAATTAGTTTATACCTATTATATTATTGTATACTATATGTATTTATTGAAAAAATAATATTAATAAATATCGTATAATTATGAAAAAAATAAGTTATAATCAATAAAATATTTTTAGTTTATTTTTTAATTTGTAAAATTTTAATAAAATTTATAGGTAAATAAAAATATAATTAATTTAAGAATGAGTAAATTTTGTAATTAAAATTAAAAAATTATATAAAAATAAATTATTTGATGAAAGACCAACAAGTTATAACTCAAATTATATAATCTCTTTATGTTCATCTAGAAATCGCAGATTTTAGTCTCACTTTTAATTTTAAAAAATAAATTATTTGATGAAAGATTGTTTTATATATATATATATATAATTTACAAATATGATAACAAAAAGTATGACAATTTAGTGGACTTGCAGCAGGAAGGAATACGCAGTGTCATAAGTTCGTCCGCATTTACAACTTGAGTGATTTAGTTGGTCCGATTTTTATTCGATTTAACTGGTAGGTTCTGATTCTTTACGTGAAATGGTCTTAGCCAACTGATTTGTCTATATCTGCAACCTAAGCAAGTTGGTTTGGTCTGGTTTTTATAACTATAATATTAGGATAATAACAATTTTTGTTAAATTATACAATTAGTTTTTATATTTTTATTAAAATTGTAAATTGATTTTTATATTTTAAAAGTTTGTAATTAAATTTTTGTACAAAATATAATTTTGTAATTAAGTCCTTAATGATATTTATCGTAAACAAAACGTACATTTATTATATTGTCCTCTTTTCTCTTTTTTTCTTCCTTCTTTCTTCCGTCTTTTTTTCTTTTTTTTTTTATTTCCTCCACATATCAACATAAAAATAGTAGCTCAATTTATCATAATCTGTTAAGATTTGGTTGAATTAGTCCCACATTGCTTAGGAAAGCAAATGGAGTGGGTGGCCTAAACTATAAATATGATGCTAAGTTCTCCATATTTTTTGCACCAGTTGAAAACACTTAAAGCTTGTATCTGACTTTTCTTTTCCTCTATACATTTGATTAGAGAGTGTTGTGATTGTAGTTAAATATTTGCTAAGAGAGTGTGGGTGTACTGTGGTGCCGGTGTTAGAGAGAAAGAAGTCTATGTGTTGTAACAATTTTCACATAGTGATATTCTCTGGTTGTCATTTGACAACGGCCGTGGTTTTTTCTCCAGTAATTGGAGTTTCCACGTTAAATTCTTGTGTTATGATTGTGTCTATTTTATTTCTCTGTGAAATGTATTTTCTCAAGGGGGAATGATGTATTATTCCCAACATGTGGTATCAGAACTTTGGTTCGGTGGGATTTATTCTTAGTATGCTATGTGGTTGCAGCCTAGTCTGACCTTCCACATCAGAAAAGAATTTTGTCCTGTGGCTTGAGGTTGATCTTTGGTTGCTGTTGTTGTTGCTGGAAGGCCGTGTGGCACTGTGAGAGTGCAGTTTGAAAAGGTTCTGGCTAAGGAAAGACTTGGTATTTAAGTGTGTCCATTGTGACCCACCTCTCTTTTCTGGGTACTCTTCCTAGTGCACGGTCTACAGTTGAGTTATACTATTCCAGTATACGGTTGTAACAATGTCAGGATATTCAAGTGTTGTGAAGCTTGAAATAGAAAAATTTGATGGAAGAATCAATTTTGGCTTGTGGCAAATACAAGTCAAGGATGTGTTGATACAATCAGGTTTGCACAAGGCGTTGAAGACAAGAAGTATCCTTATGGTATTGCCGCACTGCCATGAATAAGGATAAGTTGTGGCAATCGGGTCCACAATTGCACACAGCATTGGTTGGCGTTGAGATGCAAGGTGTGTGGCGGAGTTATGTCGATGGCTGAAAAACTTCCAGAAAAAGCCAATTTGGAAGTTGCACCATGAATTTTCAGCAAGGTTTCGATCTGTACCAAGGCAAAATACTTGGAGTGGTCTAATTCCAAGTGAGTATACTTTCATGGTGGAGTATGATAGTTCTTTGAACTATGATTGTCGGTATAGATAATGGCAGCAAAGAATTGTCGGTGTTGACTATGGAAGCTGAAGATGTGTGACTATTTCAATCAAGGTGGAGATTGTTAGGATTTGGTTGAATTAGTCCCACATTACTTAGGATAGCAAATGGAGTGGGTGGCCTAGGCTATAAATATGAGGCTAAGTTCTCCATATTTTTTGCACCAATCGGAAACACTTAAAGCTTGTATCTGACTTTTCTTTTCCTCTATACCTTTGATTAGAGAGTGTTGTGAGGTGTAGTTAAATATTTGTTTTGAGAGTGTGGGTGTACTAGGGTGCCGGTGTTAGAGAGAAAGAAGTCTATATGTTGTAACAATTTTCACATAGTGATATTCTCTGGTTGTCATTTGACAACGGCCGTGGTTTTTTCTCCAGTAATTAGAGTTTCCACGTTAAATTTTTGTGTTGTGATTGTATCTATTTTATTTCTCTGTAAAGGGTATTTCTTAAGGGGGAATGGTATATTATTCCCAACACAATCATATAGAAATAACAATAAATAAACATATTATAATCTAACAACTAAATAGCTAAAAAAGAAAATTAAAAAACTTTTCTTATAATATTAAAAGCAAAACGTAGGAGAAAGAGAGGAACTCGTGAGCATAAATACGGTGGATTCAGCATGACAATAGTGAACTAAAGAGTGAAACAAAGAGTGTTGGAGCGGGTACTGTTTTGGAAAATAAACCGAACCAACACACCCAAACAAAATTCGATCCACACAAGACCCATCCCCAACACAACCATCACAACCTATTGGTTTCTTAGTTGGATTAAATCTCTTGGAGAATTTGATGAACGACAATCAATACGATGACGATGAAGATCTCGCCGCTGCCGAAGATATTGTGAGTAGTCGAGAGTTGTTGTATTTAGAGTTGGGGCAGAGGATGGTGGGTGTGTGGCGGATTGGATTCGATGATAATGTAAAGGCAGAATGCAGGATAGTGGACGGTGGATGGGGTGCTGTTTTGGAAAGTGAAAAAGTAAGTTGGGGTGGGGTGGGAGTGGAGTGGATTCAGATAATTTAGAGAGTTTTTGGTCATTTTTAAATGGTTAAATTATACATTTAATTTCTATACTTTTACTAAAATTACAAATTAGTTTCTGTTGTCAAACACATACAACTCGTATGTTTAAAACAGTGAATATGTTGATGAATATTTTGTTAAATCAAACGTTGTTTGAATGATAGGAATTAAATTACAAAATTTAATTTTGTTTAAAGACCTAATTACAAAGTTTTAAAATATAAGGAACAATTTACAATTTCAATAAGACAAATGTGTAATTTAACCCAACAATTTTTGGTTAATCCTATCAAACCGGTAAACCGACTCCCTCGAGCTTGAGCGGTTCGACCCCAAACATTTCTTATAAAAGGCACAAAAAGCCAAACTCTTCGCTTCTTCTCACGTTGTCAGTTCTGTCCTCCCCGCCGTCCAGCCACTGCTCGCCTCTGGTCTCCATTTGCTAACCGCCCCTTTCATCTGTGTTCTTCCTCTCTTCTATTCCTCTCTGTCGCCTACGCCACCTCTGTTCTGAGCTGCCCTTTTGCCGTCGCATCTGCCGTTGTCTCCTCTCTTGCCGCCGGCGCCGACGGGTTCTGATTTGCCGTTGAGCTTATCTTCTCTGTTCAAGGAGTGTTTTTTGGAAGCAGAAGCAGTGTAGAAAGCTTGTGAGGAGCCAACTCTTATTATCAATAGTTTTGGGTGTAGATCCAATTTCAGTATGGCTTCATTTGGATTATACCAAACGAGAAAGAAAACATTGTAATTTTGTGCATCTGAGGGCTTAACAAGAAGATTCCCCCTATTGAGCGCGAACAGAGGCGCTTGTTCACGTCAACCGCAGAACCCCGTTCTTTCCAAAGAGCAGCGAGTTGTGTTGTCTGCAAGTGCAGTTTCAACACTTCCAGGAGACGGGTACCTCAGATCCCTCCCATCATTTTTTCACATTATGTGTTAGATTCTTAATTTGAGTTTTTATTTTTCTTTATTTTCTTCAGTTCCATATGCAAACTTTTTTTAAAGATCCAATTGTTCTGTTAGGAGTGTCAGTTTTGATTTTCACCATATGTAAATAATATCACTAATGAAAACAGTTTTGATTAAATGCTTATTTAAGATCCAATGCCATTTGTTGTTTAAACTGGACAGAGTTTAAAATTCTTACAAGCTATTCAGTTTTACATACAGAACGAGGCTTAAAGAATTTATTTCGACCCTCATGGTGCATAGCATTTATCAAACAATCCATGCATGTTAAATATCCCGCTATGATGCTCTTGTAAAATTTTGGCCAACTAGTTCTCTTCAATGAACGGTGTATATGTGTGTGGCTATGTGTAAATTCTGCTAGTATTACAATTGCAAGCCCAATGCACTTGAAATTCCGTTTTTTAACAAGTGGCAACTGACTATATGCTCCTTTGAGATGTGTGTGCAGGATCACTGTCGATCCTGTGGGAGAACTTTGTGGAACGAACATTCATCAAATCAAATGGTATGATACTACTAGGGAGTGATACACTAGTTTAAGTATTATCCTTGAGGAGCTTCATAGAGCAACACTTTTATATGCAGACTTTTACATTATTCTTTTCAAAGTCAATTTTGGATCTTCTTCTGTGATCGTCCTCCTGGTACAGTCCCCAGTCTCAATCCTCCAGGAAGGAGGATCTGCAATCCAATGCATGGGTACAGTCGCTTGGGTGGAGGAGCACGTTCCAGCAGCTCGCCGCCACCGTCCCCGCGTTTCCGCCATGGCCGGAGCAAGGGCAGCAGCTGCAGCAGAGGTTCATCAAAGGAGGACACTAATTCGATGGAGAAATTGGCCTTTCTTCTCATGTCGGCAGTTTTCAGAAGGAGAGGGTTGCTTTTGTTTGCGCCCTTGTTGTATATTTCGGGGATGTTGCTGTACATGGGTTCTTTGAGCTTTGATGTTGTGAGTATAAAAGATGGTGTTGTTGTTGTACACAAGCGTGCTCCTCCCGGTTCAGTTTATCGAAGTCCTCAGGTCTTTGAAAAGCTATGGCCTTTCATGGTGGATGAGGGTGCTCAAGCCAATGCTAATGCCACTGGAAATGTGGTATCCAATCTTTTCTTCTCATTTCAATTTTTATTCTACCTTTCGTGTTTAGTCCAGTAGACCAAAATTACCTCAATTAATGTTTGAAGAAGTGAACCTCGGCAATGGTGAAGAAGGCTTTTAGTTTTGGTTCTTCATTTAGTTTACCAATTAAAAATAATTGATATTTGCATGGTGCTGTCTGAATAACTACTTCCAATAATGACATTCTGAATTTTGATGACTTGTACATTCTATTGGATTGCTTGGTAAAGGTTTGAGGAGTGTCAGCAAGATAATATTTCGAGGTTGCACTATATATTGTTACAGCTAACTCGAGAGGGGGGGGGGGGGTCCATTTTTTATTCTTTAATGGGTAATGTAAGGGTGCAGTTAGCTAAACCTCTAATTTTTATAAGCACAGGAAATATAAAACAAGGGGAACACACAGATACGGTCCATCACTAACTTTGCATAAACAATATTTACACGGAGTTCCGCAAATAACTTGTGAGTTAAACGCTAGTTATTGCTGCAACAGATATATGAGTGCTTATATCATTAGATCTACTAATGTAGGATCAAATAGGTCTAATACCAAGTTGGTGCCACTTGAGCTAACGAATTGTCATAGTATTTTCAGCCATGGAAAACTTGTTATTGAATAAATATTCATTTTCATAATTCCTAGTATATTGTCCATTTCTTTTAATAATATGCTTTTGGCCATGACTGAATAAAGATGGAAATCATGCAGTTGATGAAATCATGGAATCTAAAGGAGCATAAAGGGTGGAAGCCTTGTGCTAACAAAAGTGTTCCTCAAACAGGTCTTTGCTCCTCTGAATGAGAAGTTGTGTAATCCTGAAATTTTGTTTTCGTTTCTTGTTGCATAAAGCATCAATTTATTCACATTTATATCTTCTGTATACTTCCTTGTTTATTTTGTTCACCATTAACCTTTTAGATCATGAGTCTCCATCATTTCATCTCATGTGTTTGTTATATTTGTTGAAGCAATTAACTAACTTTTTCTTGTCCTCCTCACCCCCCCCCCCCCCCAAAATTTTTTTTTAAAAATTTTAGAATTGCCAAAGTCAAATGGGTTCCTTATAATTGAAGCAAACGGTGGCTTGAATCAGCAACGCCTTTCGGTATGCCTATTGATGAAACCATATTTTTCTTTTTTCAGAACTTTATGTATTGTGAGTTTTACATCATATGTGGTGTGCATGAATGGTGATTCCATTCCGTGTAATAAGGGAAGGCCATTTTTGCTATAAGAAGAAATGGTAAATCCACATTATTCCTTGGTTTACATAGCCATGTATGGAGCATGGAAGCACCTTTCCTCCTACAAAAGGAAGGATTGAAATTTCATGCTGTATGAAATGGGAAACCTTCATTAGTTTTTACGGAATGACAACTGTTGCCCTTGTTAAATTTCTATACAATTTAAATTTTTAGCTCTGAGGAGCATCTATGTTTATTTCGATAAACCTTGATTCAGTTCCACTTTGATTCCATATATCAAACTAGATTACAGTTATATTCCATTCTCATTACATTAAATCACTGTTCTGTGTATCAAAGTAATGGATGGGTGCAATGCAACTTTAAATCCTGTGCATAGGAGAGATTGAGAGTGCTATTAATGATCTACAAAAATGATTTGGTTTTGAAAATCTATGCCTAGCGAGTTATGCTCTATGAAGTTACTGAATGTTGTTCTCTAGGTCATTTTGCTTTGAATGGAAGTATGGTGTACTCTGTTAGGAATATCAGATAAAGAAACTAGACAAACTGACAATGGACATTAATACTGGGGATTGCTGTTTGCTATGCATCGTATTTCCATATTGCCTTTTATCAGAAAATCCAAATTTTCATATTGTCTTGGTACTTACTATACTAACTTTCATACAGATATGTGACGCTGTTGCTGTTGCTGGACTACTAAATGCAACTCTTGTTATTCCAATATTTCATTTAAACAGTGTGTGGCGAGACAAAAGGTAAACTGCTTTTGTTCCACTTAATTTCGGAATTGGCAACCTGAATACATTGGTTATTTGATTATTCATGTTAATTGTTGTTAAATACTAGCCACTAAGGTTATTTTTTTTTGTGGAGAGGGGTGTTTTGGGGGGGGGGGGGGGGGGGGGGGGCGGGGGATTTAGCCTTCCCAAAGAAAAAACTATAAAACTGATGTATGACCATATTTGTATCAAGGGTATAAAAGTCCATAGAAATGTGACCAAAAGGTAGCTAATGAGGTCCAACAACTTTATAGTTTATACAGGAGTAAAGATGTTTAGAATCTCTAGTTTGATAATTTTCCATGTTTTCTCATTCTGCTTCCTATATGTCTACCTTTAACTTGCAAATAATACTGGTGACATAGGGTAGATGGAAGATCATCTTGTTCTTTGATTGCCCTTTAAATAAAATCATTGACATGGACTTCAAATTTTAGGATTGAAAAATGTTTGCCTTGGAAGGAACTATCCAAACAAAACCAACCTTTAGTAATGGAAAATCTTTCACATCTGAATCCTTTATGAGGCTAGGTATCCTTTAGATTCTTTCTTACTTATGACCTTCGTTCTCTGTATTTCATCTCTATCTATAAATTGATGTACTCTTCTATATAAAAGTAACTGTGAAAACCATTAAAACACATACTTAAGATGAAATAATTAATTGACCTTGGTCATGTACAAAATTGTATAAGTAGACAAACTTCTTGTACCAAAATGTGTTGTAGTACCATTCATTCTTAAGGCAATCCATTTTAATATTCTGAACTTTGGACGTTATGTAAACTTATTACAATATTAATACATATGCAAAACTTCTACCACAAATGTTGAATTGAAAGTCTTAACACATTGGTCACGAAGGGATATCCTACAGCATTTAAAGAAACACTTTTTGATTGGATGATTTTACACCTTGTGTCATTATATGTCTACTATCTTCTTGACAATTTGTTTTTCTTACTAAAAAAGAATAAAAGAGAAAATCAATCCCTCGCTGCGCATAATTAAGACATCTAAAGTGCAATGCTGCAATCTCAGTTATGTGTCCGCATATCTGGAACACGTTTATGTAGATTTTAATTCTATAAAAAATTACATAAAAGTTCTCAGATATTTTGTTTATCATGTTATGTAATCCAAGTTGATGGCAGTTATTTTCTAGTCCATATGAATACTTCTGAACTTGTTTATGTGTTGATATTTTTCTTTTGATGTCTGGCAGCAACTTTGGTGACATTTTTGATGAAGATTTCTTCATAGAAACACTTGGAAATCGTGTGCATGTGGTAAGAGAGCTCCCAAGTGACATACTTCAGAGGTTCAATAATAACATAAGTAACATTGTCAATCTTAGAGTTAAAGCTTGGTCTAGTCCTGCTCACTATCTTCAGAAGGTCCTTCCTCAACTATTAGAAATGGGGTGCGTTTTTTTCCCCCTCTGTTTCCTCACCATTGGTTGGCCTCCAATTCTTCCCAGTGACAATTTCAAGTTTTCCAAATGCTAAAATGTCAAATAATATTCTAGTAGAAGATAGAACAAATGTAATATATTCCTAATGTTTACATGTAGTCTCTTCACTCATCAATATTTTGATAACTGAATATGTTTAATTTAAGTAGGATTATTTGCAGGGAACAAAGTACTAAAACCCACTCAACATAATGAAGTCACAATTAATGGAAGCAATATTAGAAAAATAACCAAATACACAGAAATAAATACCTGATTTTCAGGATCCAAATGAGTACATGTAAATATGAATTTCCCCCTTTGACTTATCTTGAAAAACTTTATGGTACCTGCCATCTTTTCCAAAAAATCTCATAGATGAAAGTATTGTGTAAGCTTGATGACCATACTTTGCTTGATTCAACTAATGTGTTGTTTGCAGAGTTATGTTATTGAAATCTCTTATTCTTTTAAAAATTTAGGCTGGGCGTTTATTTTGTTGTTTCCTTTATGCTGACAACTGGTTGGCTGCTAGATAAGGTTTTGTTGATTAAGTATATATAAGTTGGTGTAGGCTTTTAAAGGCATGAATGCACATGTATATACAGGAAGTAGAACATGAAAGCAGAAATGATGCATTTATATTATATATAAATGACAGCATGTCTTGGTGCTTCGAATTTAAATTCCTATTTCCTAAAGAGTGACGCAGTTATTATTGCTTCATGGCTTTTGTGTCACTCCTTTGCTGACCAGGAACAAATGCAGGCTTATTGTTACTTCCTTATACGCATGCTATAAAAGATTCTCCTCATAAGAAAAGTAGTTCTTGTCAATTGCCGTGGTTCTTTATTAGTACTGTTAAGTGTTAATTTATGCCCTTGCAGACATGATTTTCTCCATATGTTGTCTAAGGCTTCTAAGAGGGATTTGTTCATACTTGCTACAGAGCTATTCGCATTGCACCTTTCTCCAACAGATTAGCTCAGGATGTACCCTCAAAAATTCAAGAGCTTAGGTGCTTTGCCAATTTTGGAGCTCTCAGATTTTCAGAATCTATAAGAACACTTGCAGAAAGCATGGTTAATCGGATGGTTGAACATAGCTCCCACAGTGGAGGGAAATATGTTTCTGTGCATCTTCGATTTGAGGAGGTGATATTCTAAAATGTTTGGGTTAGCTAGCTATGTTTCTTATGCATAATTTTTAGTATATTTTACTTATGATGATTGATTTTTTTTTTTAATTTATAATGACTAAGATATTTTAGCTTATTAATTTTTCTTTTGTTTGGATTTGACTAATTTATTTATTCTAATTTAGCTTTAGTATTTATGTATTTGGAACAAGTTGATTACATTTATATGGGTAAACTACCAAAATGGTACCTGATAATTCATGCCGTTGTCAAAAATAATTTTGAAAGATACGAACGACAAACCAACCCCTGAATAATTTAGAAACATGACAAAAAAACCAAAAATATTTATAAGTGCTAAACAACTTTTGTATTTAGCAATTGTCCATTTGATTCAAGTTTTTGTGTAATCATTTAGATAATTATTTAGAAGGTGGATATAAAAAATTGTAGCAATATTCAATTTCTAGCCTTTTTTTTTTCCGTAAAATCTATTAAAGCATTTGAATCATTCACAGAAAAAAAAAATTTTAAAAATTCAATTGGTGTAAAATCACCAAATTTTAAGAATAAAAAGTCGATCTTTCTAATAGTGGTTGCAAAAAATTGCATTAAACTTTGATCTCTAAAGCTTTTTTGAAAATATATATTTAATATCTAGTTATTTTTGTCACATTTTTAAATATTATGGGGGTTTATTTGTCATTGGTATCTTTCGGGGTTATTTTTATGGGCAATATGAATTTTTGAGTATCATTTTGGTAGTTTACCCACATTTATATTTATAAATATCAATTTTTTTGTTTGTTTGTTTGTTTTTTTATATGTTGAGTAATATACTATGTCAAATCTTTATAGAAGTTACTGATGTTTTCTTTAGTTACTTCTTTGTACATTAATTATGTATCATAATTAATAGTGGTTATCTGTATAAAGGATATGGTTGCATTTTCATGCTGTGAGTATGACGGTGGGGAGGAGGAGAAGCATGAAATGGATATTGCTCGGGAAAGGAGTTGGCGAGGCAAATTCAGGAGAAGACATAGGGTAATAAAGCCTGGTGTAAATCGGGTTGATGGAAGATGCCCATTGACTCCTTTGGAGGTATACAGATTACAAATTCATTTCTTCCTTTAATTATGGATTGGTGTGCTTTGTTATATTTTGGCAAAATTGTTATCTTTGCAAATGATCTGAAGTTTTTGCTTCTCGTGTTTCTTCTTTATTTCCCTTAAACCCTCGTATAGAAAATAGCCAAGATACGGGATGCATGCAGAGAACTGTAAACATTCTGAGTGGGCGTGTTAAGTTTTACATTACTTAAGGATATTGTCAAAAATTGGCTTTATGATTTCTTGGCACTCCTCCCTCAAGCCAGCTCTTTGGATGGAGTTATGCCCAAAATTTACCTTTCATATACTAGTTATCAAATGAAAAATTTAAATAGAAAACTCAAAGGAAGACATGATTTTTTTATTTGAGCAATGATAATTGCATATTACAGTTTTATGCACAGGAGAAGTCCCCTTGAAGACATGTTGTATGTGACTACTAATATGTTTTATTGCCTCAATTGCTTGGGTGAATCTTGCTGTAAGAATAGTATGTGTGATCGTTCTGATATTCATTGCTCAATTTTGTTTGATGCTGTAGGTGGGAATGATGCTTAGAGGAATGGGTTATGATAATACAACCTCCGTATATGTTGCAGCAGGAAAGATATATAAAGCACAGAAGTACATGGCACCACTCAGACAGATGTTTCCACGATTACAAACCAAGAATACACTGGCTACTCCAGAAGAGCTTGCTCAATTCATGGTATTTGTGAATCGAACTATGCATAGATCAAGAAAAATCCATATTATATTGTATAGAAATGAAAGATGATTTCATTAAGAAGTAAATATCTGTAACACATTTATGAGGCAGGGCTACTCTTCTAGGTTGGCTGCTCTTGATTATACTGTTTGCCTACACAGTGAAGTCTTTGTTACAACCCAGGGTGGAAATTTTCCACACTTCTTGATGGGTCACAGACGCTATATATATGGAGGACATGCAAAGACAATTAAACCTGATAAACGAAAATTGGCTCTACTATTCGATAATCCTAACATAAGGTACAACTTTGGCTCTCTTTCTTGGTTTGTATTTGCATTTTCAGTTGATGTGGGCAGCAAGAAATGTGTTTGGTAATACATTCAGTATAATGTGATGAAACAGAGATGGTTGAATAATCATCATTATGGTTAGCATTGGTTTTAGAAGTTTCTTGTTGCTTCTAGCAGGGTAGTTGCGTGTGCATACCTTCTTGACGTGAACTATTTCTCCTTGAAGGTATATTTGAATAGAGGAACATAATTGGTTAAAAAGCCCCTTCATGAGATCCTACTTGGTGATAGAGGCTCTAAAATTATGTCTCAAAAATTTAAACTGTTAGATAGAGATACATTCTTTAACTCCAATGACGGTAGTAATCTTCAAATGTTTATCATTGATTTTATGCAACCTTGCCATGGGTTAGGGTAACGCCCTGGGTTGTCGTTTATTCTGGATATGTGAAGACATTGGGCAATCTTTGTTTTTCATTCTTGACTTTTTCCTGCAATGCTTTATAGATAGATAATGTTATGTTTATGTTTTTGTTGAGGTTTATTAATATTTATTAAAAATGATTGCTGCATACACATTTGATTGATTTTATCTTTTTTAGGCAGATTAGAATTCCTTTCTCAAGACAAACTAATGCTTAGCCAGTGGCTATTAACTTATTATGACTAATGGCACAGTTTTGAAGATAATATTTCACCCTTTTTATGATTTGGATGCTTGTCTCAACGAATTTGATGTTATTTATCACTTATTTCTATAAATGTTGATGTTACTGTTCTTCCAGGATCATAACTTGATGTTTTAATTTATGCATAATTATGCAGGTGGGAAGTTTTCAAACAACAAATGAAAGACATGCTTCATCACAGTGATCAAAAGGGCATTGAGTTGAAAAAGTCTGGTGCTTCTCTTTATACGTTTCCCATGCCAGATTGCATGTGTAAACAGGAAGAAGCAAGAAGTAGAAATTGTAGCTCTAGGAAATGTATGATGTTTTGAGTGTAAATATATGGCCTTTAGGAACACGTTCAATACCTGTAATTTATTTTTATATCATTTAGTTTGATTTTCTTTTTTCTTTTTAAATATGGTAGAGTTATTTTAAGTAAAGCTTATAAAAAGTCCACAAATTAAGTTTTAATTGTTATTTTCATTTAAGCGCAACAAATGGCACTTAAGTGTACGTTAAATAATTGTAAACAATCATTCTTGGATCCTTGCTGACTGCTGAGTTTAGCATGGCAATTTAATTGCGTGAAGGCTATATTGAAGCCTTATAATTTTGGTTCTTGATTTACTAATTAGAGATGATTGATATTTGCATGAGCTGTCTAAATGACTACTTTCAATATGGCATTGAGTTTTGATCTTATACATTGTATTGGATTTTGTGGTAAAGTTTGTGGAGTGGCAGCATGATAATATTTTCAGGTTACACAATTAATGTATGTGTATAAATACATGTGAAATTTAATTTATTTTCAATGTATATTTGTATTTTAACATGTATACTTTTTTTTTTGCCTGCAAATTGAATGAAATAAGCGCTATATGTATTTTTTAAAAAATAAAATTATAAATATTAAAAGTAAAAAAGCATACATTACCCAAAAAAGATTGTGACAGTTTCAGTATAATTTCTTTTAGTACAATTTGAAGTATTGATTAAATCAAAACCTATTCTTAATATAAAAAAAAAATAAAACACCCACATATTTTGAAGCACACAAATTTAAACAAAAAATTATGCATGAAAATTTCGACTATACTCACATACTAATCAAAACCTATTCTTAATTATATATTTTTTATAATTAAAATTAACAATTAAAAATTACTAAAACACTAATGTATCGATATACTTAAAATTTTAAAATTTTTCTATATTATGTATAAGTATAGAATCGTAACAAGCAAGTAAAATTTTAACTAATCATATTCGAAGTTTTTTAGTATTACCAGAAAAAACAGTCAATCAAAGCGGGTAAAAGTAAAACTAATATATTAAAAATTAATTAAATATTACTTGTAAGCAAATGAATATTCATTTAAAATATTAAATATTTAAAGGAGGAAAAGTTATTTACGGAGGACAAGGTTAAAAACATAAAATATAAAACAATTAAAAATTTAAAACCTTGTTTTCTGTTTATAGTTAGGTAAACTAATCCAGTGTTTATATATATATATATATGCAATTGAGTATATGATAGTAACAAACAAATAAAATTTTAACTAACCATATTCGAAGTCTTTTAGTTTTAGTAACGAAAAAGACAGTCAATCAAAGCCGGTTAAATTACTCTATTAAAAAATAATTAAATATTACTTCTAAGCAAATGAATATTCATTTAAAATATTAAATATTTAAAGGAGGAAAAGTCGTTTGCGTTGGATAAGATTAAAACTTAAAAGCCCTAAAAGACGAATAAAAATATTAAGTGAAAAATTTATTTTTGTAATTAAATTTAATTATTTTTTATGTTTTTTAATTATTAATTAAATTTAATTAATAATTTGATCATGTAGTAACGTAGTATGACCGAAACATAAAACAATTACAAATTTAAAACTTTGTTTTCTGTTTATAGTTAGGTAAACTTCATTTTTTTTTTGGGTGTCTTGTTAGGTAAACTAATCCAGTGATGTTTCTGTTTGTTCCTATCTTCTTCACCTTTACCTTTATTAGTGCATAGTTATCTAGAAAAGGTGAATAATTGACATTTAAGATAATCTAGAAACAAGGGTGAATCATGAATCATGAATCATGAATGTGTACACAAAAAAGACAATCTAGAAGCGTTAGATTTAATTTGTGAATTGTGATGAACGGCAACATCCACATCACTAATAAATGGTCAAAGTAAATGCCATGATACTTGAAGAAGAAAACTGTTCACAACTCAATTGACTATATAATAATTAGATCAATCAATTTTATTTTTATTTTTTTATTCATTTTTTTAATTTTATATTCTAAACAAAATTCAGTTCTATATTATTTTATAGCCGTCAACGGATTCCATAAATATTACTAACAATCTCTCTCCATTGTTCAAACAAATCTCATCTATGATCTATCTATAGTTAAAGGCAAAGCACAGCGTAGCATCCATGGTTTCAGCGGCAGATTCCATACAAAGGTAACAACTTTCACTTTTTTTTTAATACCCTTTTGTAAAAAACACAAATTTAGAGGGGCATTTTGGATTTTTTTCCCCAGGTATGCAGTAGTTACAGGTTCAAACAAAGGGATAGGGTTGGAAACTGTTAAAGGGTTGGCATCAAATGGTGTGAAGGTTGTTCTGACAGCAAGAGATGAGAAAAGGGGATATGAAGCTGTTGAGAAATTGAGGAGAGAGTGTGGTTTCTCTAACGAACTTGTGATCTTTCACCAGCTTGATGTAACTGATTCTTCTAGCATTGCATCATTGGTGAAATTTGTGAAATTTCAATTTGGAAGACTTGATATCTTGGTAAGTTTCAAGATTTTTATGATTAATGCTCTGCATATCAATTATCATGATCTTTTGCTTCATCCTTTTGTATTTTTGCAGACTGATGCTGAATATTCGGAACGTTGCTTCATCTCTATTTTCTTTTAAATGTTCTACCTTTTATATTTTTTTTAAGTGTTTAACTTTCCCAGAATAATGCTGAATATTCTGAACTTTTCTTTTTTGTCCCCCTCCTTTTTTCTTTCTTTTTCGTAAGTGACATTTATTATAAAATTACAATGCTTGGAATCTGGCTTATGCATATATGCAAGAATTTTCTTTTTATAAAAACTTGGTCTTAATCAAGCAAATTCTGTGTCTGATTCCAAGAGTAATTCCTCTTATGGCAGATTTTCTTTTTAAAATTTGGCTTATTGGAATGATTCTGTTAATTCTATTTGCTTATGAATAATGTTTGGTAAAGCCATATGTTAAAATATGGAAAACACACCGACTGAAGAGTACTATTTGCAGTGTTGCATTTTTTTTAATTGATGTGAAAGTCAATACTTTACATTAAATAACAAAATTATTGTCCTGTAGGTGAACAATGCAGGAATCAATGGTTTCGATTCAGCTGATCTTATAGGATCAATAATTAAGTGGAAAGAGCTTAATCAAACTTATGATATGGCTGAAAAATGCTTAACAACAAACTACTATGGTGCTAAAGAAACAACTGAGGCATTTCTTCCTTTGCTTCAGTTATCCACTTCACCTATGATTGTCAATGTTTCTTCCACAGCAGGGTTGTTACAGGTACAAGAAAATGGCCAAAGTTTAAGTATCTTTTTTGGTTTTGTTTTCATTTCCTGTCTTCCTTCTCAATGCTTTCAAGAGTGAAAACATGAAATGGAAGTAGACAAACGAGGTTCAATTGTTTTTAGAGTCAAATAAATTTTTGGTCTCTGTAAATTTGTAATTTTCCATTTGGTCCTTGCAAAATTTAAGATGATTAGTCTTAGCTCTTGCTGTTTGTTTATGTTAAATGATGATAAGTCTCTTCTTGTCACATTCGCATTTGATAAAGGATAGACTGAAACTAAACATTTTAAATTTTGCAAGGAACAAACAAAAAATTATGGATTTTAAAGAACTACACTTCTTTAACCCTTTCATGGAAATGGAAGACACTTAAAAAGAAACAAAGACTAAGAATAAAAACGAGATTGATCCTTTACTTTCTTTAAATTGACTTTTTTAAAGTGTGAACTTGTCTCTGATACTTTGACAACACTGACAACATTGTCTTATGATGTTTTTTTCAGCACATATCAAATGAATGGGCTAAAGGGGTGCTAGATGACACCGAAAACCTCACAGAAGATCTAATAGACAAGGTACTAAGGGAGTTCATGAAAGATTTCAAAGAAGGTTCATTGAAAACCAAAGGCTGGCCAACCTATCTGTCTGCATATATGCTCTCAAAAGCAGCCATGAATTCTTATACAAGGCTTCTGGCACGGAAGCATCCGAAATTCTGTGTTAATTGCGTCTGTCCAGGTTTTGTAAAAACGGACATTAACCGAAATACCGGAATCTTATCGGTTGAAAATGGTGCTGCTAGTGTTGTTAGATTAGCATTGTTGCCTAGTGGTTCACCTTCTGGCTACTTCTTTGCTATGCAAGAATTGTCAAGCTTTTGATTTTTGAAGTTTGATGAATGATTAATTTTTGTTACATATTATGCAAATTACTAGTGAAAATGAGAGTGGTGAAATTCTTTACCAATGTGCAATTTCTTGAGATAGTGAAATGTAGGGGAATTTTTACATGCAAGTTGGCCAATTCTATATTTCTAAATTCTGACTATATTCATGCTTCAAAATGGTCAATTTCAATTGAAATAGAATAGTCAACTCTAATTTTGCAAGTGGTGTTTTGAAATTTAATGCTCTAGAATATGATGCTTCCATAACAAAGAAATCTTCAGCATTAATTAGTCCAATACATGGAAAATGGGCTAGTACCTTCTCATGTTATTATTAGTTTCTTTCGAATTGCATTTGTTTTGCGTCTACAAAAAATTGTTAATTATGTGGATTAGCAATTATCTTGTGTGATAATGAAATGTGGGCAAGTTTACATGCAAATTGGGTTATTCTGTATTTTTCTGTTGATGATGATGCTTCATATTTTGAAATTTCAATTTGAGGAAGAATGGTGAATCTAATAATTCGCAAGGGATATTTGGAACTTTAATGTTCTAGAATACGAACCTTCCATAACAGATTTTCTCAACGTTATTTATTCCAATACATTGAAATGGATTAGTACCTTCTCAACTTAGTTTCTGTCAGAGTGCCTCTTTTTCTCCTACAAAATTTGACTAATTATGTGAATGACAAAATACTTTATGTGATGGTGAAATGCGGGGAACTTTTCATACAAGCAAGTTGATTTTATATTTTCTCATGTTGTTGATGCTTCAATAAAAAAAGAATGGTCAATTTTTTTTTATTAAGTGATAGTTTTGAGCGTTAATGTTCTAGAATATGAACTTTCCATTACAATTTACAAAGAAATTTTCAATGTTTGTCCAATACATTGAAATTAGGCTAGTACCTTCTCTAGTTATTAGAATTTATTTTCTACAAGTGTGTCTTTTTTTTCTATAAAATTTGATTAATTGAATCTCGCTTTATATAGTAATTTATTTGTTTAAATTTTTAAATAGAGTTTTAATTTGTAATGAATTAGTTATTAATTCATTGGAAACTATTCGATAAAGACATTAAAAATGTCTTTTTTTTAAGACGTTTACATGTATCATGATATTATTGGACATCTTTATTAAATCGGTTAATAATTTATTTTTTAATAAACTAGAACAAAATCGATTTATTATAGCAACAATAATAAATCTAATTGTCTGCACTATAATTATTAGACCCAATTTGATCCGATTGATTTACACAATCTAAACCAAATCATGTTTAAATTTTTTGATAAAAAGATAAATATATCCTTGATTTTCGTTTAAAAAAAAAAACATGATCCAGTAGGTTATGTAAATTGGTCGATTCGACCGAATCGGATAACAATTAAATTTATTGTTATTGTTATAAAAAACGGTTTTATTCTAGTTTGTTAAGAAATTTAAAAATACCCGATTCATTAATACATTTAATAATAATATGACATAAGTGTCTTAACAAAAAATATTTTATATGTCTGGATAAAATGTGATCTTTTATTATTAATTTTACAAGTGAAATAAAAAAATATTAAAAAATTAAAAATAATATTTTACTTTTTTAATTATCAAAAAAACTTGAGAGGATTATTTTTTCAAAGAAATAACATGAGAAACCAAAAAAAGTTTTGATTAATGGTGTGAATTGCCTATTTTCTTGAAGGCACGTATATAAATGCCGAATCATGGAATAATCGGCGTTTTCACATTGCAACATGCCACATATAACATATTTCATAATGCCAGGTGCCCAGGACCGATAAAGCTAGATTTTAGTTACATTAAAAAGTGAACAAATAATTGGCATGGAGTAATAATTAGTGCTAATAATTATAACCACCAATAGTCCACTAGGCTTCCATGGACATTGTAGCACTGCATTGGTCTAAAGAAAGACTGTAATTACTTGATAAAAGAGATACAAGAAGAAGAAAGAAATAAAGAGAGAGTATATTTTTTGGCAAATGTTTGGGAAAACCGCAATTACACATCTTTTTTATATTTGGAACACCACCTTCTGTATTTAGGGTGCCTAAGACCAGTTCCAATGAAAAAAAAAAAAATATTATTCCCACTTTACTTTATGTTAGAAAAAGCATTGACTTACTGTTGAAGCACCAAAAGAAGCAGTCCCTGCTCAAGGACTAACGAAGGACCGTCTCTGTTTATTGGGATTTGGACATACCAATAAAAATTTAACTGCAGTTAGAATTTGGCTTAAAAATTTTAATATAAAAAAAGATAAATATTGTTTTGGTCTTAAGATTTGAAGTCAGATTCGAAATCATCCCCAACGTAATTTTTGATTTAAAATTATTCTTAATGTTTTATTTCGTATTAAAATCGTTCTTTTTGGACAATTTTACCCTCATTTCATTTATTCTACTCTCTCATCTCTGTATCCCTAATCTCCAAATTCTATCTTCTCCTCATCTCCACCGTCACACACAAGAGAGAGCTAATCAGAGAAGAAGAAAAGAGAGGAAGAAGAAGAGGGGATGGTGAGCCAGTGACCATGGAGGAGGAGTCGCCCGCCGTCACACGCGTCGCCGTCTCCATCGTGTCGCTGTCGCCATCGTCTCGCCGCTTCTCGCCATGGTTAGTCATCCATGAAGCCGCGCAAGAAAGGAGCTGCTGCCGTGGGGGAGGTCGTCGCGTCGCCGCCGAAGAGAGAGAGAGAGGGAGCCTGCGAAGATGGAGAAGACACCACAGTAGTGGTGAGTGGTCACCGTGTTGCCGCCGCTTCCGTTGACGTTGCTTCTGGATTGTTGTTGCTTTGTTTTGTTTTTGGATTCTTGTTCTTGTTCTTGCTTTTGGATTGTTCTTGTTCCAGCAGTAGCAGATGTAGAATCTGAAAGGTGGGATTCCCGGTTGATTGGATGCTTCCATTAGAGCTTCTTTCCCTCCTGTCATTTAAGGGCACCTAGCTTACAATTACTAGTGAGCTTCTTCCCCTCCATCCGAAGAGTGAGTAATAGGTGGAATGACTTTTGTTTTGATAGCATGTAAGGTAAACGGATATGGATGATAGTTGGGATTCCAAGTAGCAGAGCCAGCCAATTTAATTAGAGCTATTGTAATTCTCTCTATTTTTTGTTCTTGTTTTTTATTCTTGAAATTGGATTCTTGTTTTTGATTTTATGTTTTTTATTCTTGAAATTAGATTTGAGTTTTGTTAATTGTAGATTCATAGTTTTAAAAATTTTGTTAATGGATGAAGAAGAATTTGCAATTCTGAATTGTGTTAATGGAAGAAGGAGAAAAGAGTGAATGATAGAGAAAGGGGTAGTTTTGTCATTTAAAAAAATATTTTATTAAAAAGGACGATTTTAATACGAAAAAAAATCTTAAGGATGATTTTAAATCCAAAATTACGATGGGACGGGTTTGATTCCGACCCTCAACGTGAGGGATCAAAACAATACTTATTCCTAAAAAAAATAGGAATGTTTGCTGAAAATAGAACTTTTTAGTGTATATATAAAAAGATGGATGTTGCAAATATAGCAGGTGTAACACATAGGTCATGTGTTGACTCAATACACATGTTGCGTGATGGACACGTAGTTTAATCAGCAGTAACACGCACTTTGCATGCTGTTCACGTAGCGAACATCAAGCCAATATGCACCTTACGTGTTGAACACGTATCAGGCATGCAAGCAACATACATCCTACGTGTTGGGCATGTGACAAAGACAAACGCTAGTTGGATGGCTTTGCAACACAAAATCTGCGAGGTAAGTTATCTACCTATAAAAATTGAAACTCGTTACTATTTTACTGCATTGCAAGAGAGGTATTTTTCTCTACTGGTGTGATCGAGGACACTGCAAATATAGTGATTTACCACAACGGTGAGATTATACGAAATACATATGAGGATGTGAGCTTTACTTGTGAGAGTATATTTTCGTTTGTGGTTCCATGTACTATAACGTTTGCGGAACTATAGTAAGGGCTCTGTCAGAGCATAGAGAGTGATATTTTAAAGAGAGTGAGCAACATTCTCTATCGAAGTCCGGTTGTCGTATTTGACAGCCTGATATAGTTTGAGGTTATGCCGATCGTTGGTAAAACAAGTATTCAGCGGATGTTTCATATTTACCAACAAACTCAGGTGCAATATCCAAGGACATAGTTGTATGTTGAGTTTGAACATATAACTGTGGATGAAGTTCAACATGACCCAGATGTGTAAGATAACAGAACTGAAGCATACAAAGGAATGAACAATGATAGCGACAAAGAGTTCAAAGCTACGTATGAAGCTAGTGACGAAGACGAGGATGATGACGAAGACGAGGATGGGAGAAGTGAGACAGTCGCGGAAACTTTAGTAGTTCCACCCACAACTAGTCAACCGATGGACATTCCATATTTTATGCATAGTTTGGATCTTAATGCCATGCATAATGTAGCGCGACACATAGTCATGTATGAGACGCAAAGGTGTTTCGGAACCAAGTGAGAAATTTCTGTTCTTTTAACACGCAAAATGCGTGTTGTCTCACTGCTCGACACGTGACGAATCTCTGTTGAAAATTTTTGTTAAAACACCTCAAAATTCTACACTGAATATACAACACGTAAAGTGTATATTGTGTCCGTCTCTCTGCACCTTCACCCTTATATAAAACACTCCAAATAACAATATACAACAAAAAATATCGTATATTTATTCATATAAAAAATAATTTTTGTTAAAATTTATTCTATAAATATAGTTTATATGCACTTTTATTATTACAGCTTCTTCTGATCTTCTCTAATACTTTTTTCAAAATTTTCCAACTAGTATTTTGCTAATATTATGATTTTGTTTAAAAAATGAATCCTAATAAATTCAATTCATTTTTCGTTAACTATATATATTTTTTAGCGTAAATAATATTGTTAATTAATTAAAATTCTGAATAATATATTGTTTATTATTAATGTTATTTATGAAATTATTTAATTTTTTTTGTATGTTATTAATTTATAATATTTAATTATTTTTTAATTTAATAAAAAATTAATTTAATGGTTATATTAATTTTTTATTTTAATTAATTAACTCCATAGGACCATAATGTATAGGGGCCAATGTGAGTTACTCCTATTGAAAAAGAAAGAGATACTTTTAGTTTATATTTATTATTTATGATGTAAAAATTGATATAAATTTTTTTTTTATGACAAATGAGTCATAAATATAAAAAAGAGATAGTTCTCCATTAAAGCTTCTCTAAGATATTAGTGACTTTGATAAAATTACTTAAAAAATGAAAGGAATAAAAATGAATCCCACCCTTTATTTTTGTATTAAATAGTTGTGAAATGAGAAGTTAGCCATTATAAAATTCATCTTTTATATATCTATATATATATATGAAATATAATTATTTATAAAATATACCTCATAATTATTTATATATAAAATATATAATTATATATATACGAAGTAAAAAATATAATTATTTATACATTCTTATCTTCAAAGGAAAAGTTTAGGGGCCAGCAATTTTATTGAATTTTGGCCGGCATGTAACCAGCAGAAAAATGTGAGCCATTGGATGAAATCTCACACCAATCTCACACCATTAAATCATCATTGATGGCTATTTAATGGCTACTAATAACAAAAATTACTAGCCCCTTAACATTGCTCATCTTCAAATATTTTTTATTTTCTATTTTTATAATTAGTAAATTGTTGTAATTCAATATATTTTGACCCTCTTTGTTATACAAAATATTTTGTAACTTATCATAATTTTCGTTTTTCATATGATATCTTTTGGTATATCACTAATTCTTGTGTTGATCAAGCAACAATGATGTCATCAACATAGACAATCAAAGAGGTAGTATCATCTCCCTTACAAAGTATACGAAGATTTTTCTCCTAAGTGATCAGAAAAAGGACTTTGTTACGTTGATAGCTGGCAAGGATTTCATGAGAAGGATTTGGCCACAAATTTATGCAAAAGATTCATCTAATAAACCCATCAAGAAGCAATGTACATATTCAGCTTAGAGAAACTCGTGCATTGCTTGAGCATCACCACAATTGCATTGAATACATGCCAATATGAGTTCAATTCTTCTCATAGGACTTTAACATTTGTGAAATATTGAGAGACAGGCATGGCACTTTGGCGAAGATTGATCAATTCATGGTTCAGTTCGAAGTCACGAGGAACATTACTATGCTGGAAGCATTTCTTTAAATCATTCCATAGTTGTGTGTAGACAAGGGATGTGGCAATCTCTTTAATTTTGACGCTGAATTCAGAATCAAAGTGCTCACCACGTCGTTCACACATTGCCAATTTTCAAATCTTTTTGACTCAGTGATTGGATCAGATTTGGTGGAAGAATTAAGCCATTGATAAAGTCAAGCTTACGTTTGGCGTTCAAGAATTCATGAAGAAAATCCAAATATATTAGTCTTTATCTCAGGTTTAAACTATAATACCAAGCTCCAATTCTTGAAGAAAAAATCATTGAACATAAACATAGACAACAATTATTTAGAATTTAATTATGTAAAATAAAATTATCAAATAATAATTATTTTAAGATAAATCTAGTTAAAACATATAAAATAATTATTTTATTTTATATTATTTGATAACTGATATATATATATATATAATATTTTTATTATAAAAATTATTATGCTATATATATTTTGTCTCCATTGTCAAAATTTTTTTAATTTGTCATTGATAGTAGGTCTTAGTTAGGATGCTGTGGTCTTTTGCTGAGCTTTTTTTTTCAAAAACACAAGGGAAGCAAAATTCATCATCAGAACCCAAGGGAATCAAATTAGTGGAAGAGTCTCGATTGGGTTTTGAATTCGAATTTTGAAATATTTTCTTGGAGAAAAAATATACAAAACTCAGATGGTCATGTTTACATACACTTATATCGTTTTGGTGCATTATGATGTAACCTTATTATTCTTAGTGGCTAATAAGGTGGCTATAAAGAAGAAATCAATCAAGAATACATGATTAAAGATTTAAAGTTGATCTCTTTTTACTAGCAGATACAGTTTCATTGAGTGGTCAACAATTTTGTCATTCTAACCCGACAATTTATATTCATACTAGAATTCACCTTTTTAATAATATCAGAATATTAATAAATACTAAAATTATAAAAATTAGACCAAACCAACTAATTAGACACCCGGCGGTGAATTGAAAACGGGCCCCTAGATTGGTTTAGTTTAAAGTTGATGAAAATGTTAACTAGTTGGCTTTATTATTTTAGCATATTCTGATTTAGCAAGTTATAACTTATAACTAATAGTTGGTTATGTTATTTGTAGTTGTAGCTGAGCTAAGCTGACTCTGCATCTAGTTAGATAGTAGTTATTTAGCATAGCTAAATTAATTAGCTGTTAGTGAGAATTATAAATAGAAATAGCTAAATATATTGTAAATTGATTTTTCTCATTCTATTTTTCTGTATTTAATGAGAAGTTCACATTCTCACCCATTCTCTCTAAAGCACGGTTTTTTTTATGGTGCAGTGAGCAGGGAGGACTGAGAACATGAAGAGAGGTGAAGAACAGTTGTAGATTAGAGTTGTGATTCTGCTAAAATGGCATACGCCTCCATTTTAGACATAGAGGTAAATTGCGATCAAAACTAAGATCTCACAACAGTAGAGCTTCGAAGCTTAGCAAGACTACTATCGAGACTTTGCGAGACTAGATTTTTAGATCTGAACTCGAATGGAGCCAGATCAAGTGCGAATGTTTCGGTAAAAACTAAAAATTGTTTGATAATAAATTGGTCAAAAAATCAGTTAATTAATCAAATTAATGTAATTTTTTAGTGATTGACTATTTTAAAATAATAATAAAAAAATTATATATTTTATACATAAATATATTATTTTATTATATCTAGTTCGAATCTAATTGAATGTTTTGAAAATCTAATTAGGGACGGTAATGGGATTTCATGAGGACTAGGAAATCCTCTCCCGTCCCTGTTTTGTTTAGTAAAATGCTCCATCTCTATCCTATTTCTATTACGGTCTCATTTATTTTTTTTTCATAAAAAAGGCGTGGTTATCCATAGATATTAAACTTTAAAAGAATTTGAAAAAATTAATATAATCATAATTAAATTCAATACAATTCAACTAAATATATTAAATTAAAATACAATTCAAACATAAATTTAACATAATCAATATACACACAAAATTTTTAACATATCAATTAAAATAAAACAAAATAAATTTCCAACAAAATAATATAATAATTCTTGATAATCGATCATAATTAGTTAATAATACTACTTTTCTAAAATGACACAAATTAAAAAAGTTATTGCAAATTCATTTTTTTTTTTATCTAATCCCACCGGTTTAATTTGATGATATGTCTATTTTTCAGAATTTTGATAAATACTCTACAAATTCACTTTTTAATAATAATAATAATAATAATAATAATAATAATAATAATAATAATAATAATAATAATAATAATAATAATAATAATCAAAGATGTAAATATTTTATATTATAAATAAAAAAATTTGAATTCAAAACTTAAATTGAGCAAAAAAATAATTTTATAAGTGCCATCTGATGGATTACCATGTGTTCATAATACGCAGCGGAAGAAAAGAAAGTAATCCTTAAAGATCTATTTTGTGCTTAAACTTTATTCTAATACTAAATATATAGTAGATCAGATCTAAATACCTGTGTACGCTAGTAAAAATCACTTTCTCCTTCGATAGTACGAAGGCATCCACACCGAGACCAACATTTTGCTGTCAACTCTTTGACTAATGAATATCTGATCTAAATTGAGAACCTCTTTGCAACTCTTTGCACACCATAAAATTCTTCTCCAAGAATTAGGCTCACATACATTTATGTGTATAGAGGTAAAGGAATAAAATTCTTGTTATTCTCTCGTTGCTTTCCTGTACTCTTGACGTACATATATATAGTATGAGATTTGTTACTGATTTTAAATTTGATTCTCAATTCAAATTTAAGTCATATCTTGAAATTCTAAATCTGAATCATTCAAATTTTATGAATCATATCATAACTCAATTTGAAAATAGAATCAGTTAGGATCTCATCCAAATTCAAAAATAGAATAACTAATTATTCTCAAATCTCATTTAATGTTCTCAATTATCATACTATTATTATATTCTTGGTGCTAGCAAAGAATATAATAATATTCCATTTGAATTAATATAATTATTTATTTGATCAAATCAAAATGATAATTAAATAATTCTATAGCAAAGGTTAGAACACTCGTTAGTGTGTGACCCCATAGGTTCAATACTAAGCGGGTAGTAAATTAGTCGTACTAAATTTACTAATGTTGGCGTCTAGCAACACTCCTCAACGACCCGATAGTATGAAGTAATATATTTTTACTAAGAACCTCAGAAGAATAAAGTATAATTCCTTCCATCTTTTCAGCTCTTGGTTAACCCTTAGAGTATGGTTTAATTGTCAAACTCTAACTTGTTACCATTATTATAATGAACTGTGAATGACCTAAGAAACTCATTTTTTCATTCATTCAATCCCCTTGGCCAAGGTTTTATTCATCTCATTCATTATAATCATAGAGCTCAAACTCTTTACCGAGAGTTGACAGATTCCTTATTGACTGATCATTAATTCTACAAGTATTTAAATCATACTCAATATCCATTCAACTAGCACCCTAGGGTATTAGGTGTCCGGAATCAAAGTATAATAAATACGTTGTTAATTACTATGACAGTCGCAGGTCAAAGGAAACTCTATTACTATATTCATCTTGAGAATATCCTATTGACAAATATGCGATAATTATAACTATTAGAAATTCTCAAAGTGAGTCAGTTCAATGGTCATATCTCTATATGCACCATCTATATATATAATTTAATAAACGAGATCTATTAATCTTCATCCAATGAAGACCATTATATATATATATTGATCTTTCCGGATTATTAATGTCAATGATAAATCTCTAAATTTAATCAAGGACCTTATTATATTAACATTTTAATATAATAATAATAACAAATTATTCGACACGTGATTGATTGGATTGTGGTCATACTACTTATTCCTAACACCATCTGCAATAATTTTTTAAAATTATTAAACATAAATAAAATAATAATTTTTTTTTAATTAAACATCGATGTCATACATAGCATCAGATATATAAAACAAAACATTATTGGATTTATGTTTAAGAAGGTTGTTTGGACCACAATATTTCATAAATTAAATAAAAAATGGGACCCCGATATACATATCTATCATTAAAAATATTTCACACATATTATTCACCAATTGTTTAATTACATTATCTTGAAATATATAAATTTTTGGTGAACGAAAATTATATGTATGAGTACGTACCATCGATATGATAGGTATACAAATAATTTAAATTTGATATCCGTGCAATAAGGTAAGACGGACCACAATATACATCTATCACTACAAACATTTTAAACATATATATAATTTAATCAATGGTTTTTATATGATTTTTTCCCCTCTTTTTAAAACATAACTATAAAAAAAGAACATTGAATTCTACCAAGAATTTTCCTTGGTCTCTTCTTGCACCAATTAAATTGAGAAGTTACACTGATAGAATAAGTAGTGAATATGCAGTTTGTTGAGAGTGGCTAAAAAAGATAGTAATAGTTTGTTATAAATGTTCTTGGTTTAAATTGGCGCAGAGCTTTATTAGTTAGTGCTCTCTGTCATCTACCAAAGCCAGTGCACACTCTTATATAAGGCACATTCAATAATAATACTGTTGTCGGTACTTGAAATTGGGTTATTTTGGATATCAACGTGAAGTTCAGATTTTTTTTAAACAGCATTTGATTTCTATTGGTGTCAAAATTCGTTATTTGTGTTCTCCGTGAAAAGGCCAATGGAATGATACTTAAATTAACAAAAATTTTAAGTAGATTTTTAACAGGTTGAACTCTAAATATACTTGAGATCAGATTGTCAGTATATAATAATAGTAATAACCACATTTTTTAATGTAGTTCCACTTTTAATAGTGAAAGATCATTTCCTTTATCTTAAAAAGTTGTTGATATTTTTTTTCTAAAAAAAAAGAGAGAGTTAATAAAAAAATATTTTAAAAATTAGTTACTTATTTAAATAAGTGGAGCCGATCTTCTTTATCGTCGATCCAGACTTCTGATCTTTAAGGTCGGGTAGATACAAATAGTGTTAAGTCCCTTAATTGAAATTTATTTATTTTGGACCTTATTAATATTTTTGAACCACAGTATAAACAAATACCATTCACAAATATAACACTCTTTTTTTCTTTCTCTTCAATGTCACTCAAATAAAAATATTATTTTGGTATAAAGATACTTATTAAATTTATAAAATAATTGTTTTTTACTGATGATAAAATAAAAACAAAAAACGACCAATATATTCAACGAATGTAATTTTTTTCTTTTAAAAAATTAGTAATTCCATGCAAAAATTTTGTAAATATTCTTAAGCGATATTTAGCAAAACTCCACAGATAAAAAAATTATTAAGAAATATTTTTAAAAAATTATTTAAAATATTTATGAAAAATTAAAAAAATATAATAAAAAATAACTATTACTTCTTTTAGAAAATAAAAATTTTTATGATTAAAAAATTAAATATAAAATAATTTATTTATAAACTATTATTAATATAAATTTTTATGTTTTAATCTCATTTTATAAAAATTTTAATTAAATTATTTATTCAAACTAACCTTAGACATGCAATATCCATATTTGATTCCTAATGTTGCGTGTGTATATATATATATATATATATATATATATATATATATATATATATATATATATATATATATATATATATACCCTTAGACAAATACCACTAATATAATTAAACGCACGCATAGACATATCTGTCCCTATAATGACGTGTAAATATGTTGATATCATACAAATAAATACTCTCCGTTTGGTTACTCTCTCCTAAAAATATCCAATTATTGTGTACGGTGCATATATATTTTATTTCGTATATATCTCTCATAATATAATTTTTAAATAGAGACAAGATCAAAAAGAAGAGCAGCTTCGCTATAAAAGGATGCCAACAATTAGCTGATAAAAATAAACCAAAATTATTTTTCTTAAAATTGCTTCTGTAACAAATTAAAGCTTTTAATACGCTGGGCATCATCAACATGGGAGAAGAAGCAAAAAGGTAGAGAGAAACGATAGTCTCATGAAATTATATATATTTAAAAAAAACATTAAATTATGAAATTGGATGTTTTTAACCATTATTATATTGTGGATTTTAATCTTCTTATGCGAGTCTTAAAACGTACTTCTAAAGAAATTTAAAAAGCAAAGGAAAAAGAAATTAGTATATGAAATTTTTTTATACGAATGCTGTGTTTTATGATATCATCATCAGTAGAAATAAATGCTTAATTTGAATTTTATAGATATCAAACAGATTCCTTATATAATAATATGTAATTAATAATTTTATAAAACTAGTTTATATTTATAGTATTGAATATCCCTCAATTAAAAGTGTGATATAATAAATTGAACCTAAAAATGGTGGGAACTTACCTAGGAAAATACATCGCTTAATTTTCCTGTTAACACTTTATTTTTGTTAACACTTGGGAAAAAAAAAGGGAAGAAAAAGAATAAGAAAAAAGAAAAGAAAAGAAAGAAACATTTGCTCAAAATCGAAGCTAAACAATGTGTAATCGGGCTCAAATATATTTTATAGCTTCTTAATTAGTAGTAAATTCTAAATGTAAGATTGATAAATATAATAAGAGGAGTGCTAGGGTCAGCAGATTTTGTGAATTGTAGTCATCAATTAGCCATTAATAGAATATTTAATGGTGTGAAATTTTATTTAATAATAAAAAATTACTCATTTTTTTTTTGTTGGCTAAGTGCTAGTCAGATTAATGAAAGAATAAAGTCTATAATTACCCAAGAGACTTCTATATTTTTACAAGACTTTTATCCACTTGCAATGATAAAAAAATCTCAATTAGTAATAACTAACATATGTTTGCTTTATTAGGTATGCGGTAGTGACAGGAGCAAACAAAGGAATTGGGTTTGGGATATGCAAGAAATTGGCATCAACTGGTGGCGTTGTGGTGGTGCTTACAGCAAGAGATGAGAAGAGGGGTTTGGAAGCCATTGAAAGATTGAAGAAAGAGTTTGGCCTCTCTGATGATTCTTTGCTTTTTCATCAACTTGATGTCACTGACCCTCCCAGCGTTGCTTCTTTGGCAGCTTTTGTTAAGACAAGATTTGGAAAACTTGATATATTGGTAAGCTGTTTATTTGTACTTAATATTTGATTATTTGTTACACATTATTTCATTTAATAAGTACAAAAAGTATACGAGGATAGTTTCATTTCTATTTTATTTTTGACGTTTTACTATTTCATTTTAATTTTTGAGGATATAGAGTATATTTTTTCTAAATAAAAATATGTAATAAAAAGGCACTGATCTAGTCACCAAAAAAAAAAGGCACTGATCTGATAAATATTATTTTCAAATAATGTTAATACTTAATATCTGTTACACATTATTATAAATCCAACGCCAATCGATATAATTTCTAATAGGTGTTTATAGATGTTGGGACGAATTAATTAAAGTCATGTGTGTATTGGATTGATATTTGATACTGTTTATTACCAAAGAATTATTAGAATATACATGTTCGACACAATAATATTGGTGCAGGTGAATAACGCAGGTGTTCCTGGGGGAGTAGTAAATGGAGAGAACGTCCTTAGAAGGGTAAATTCCCTCATTCTCATTAAAAATAATTAATTAAACTGTCTAATACTATAAAATTATTCAATTATGCACATAAAAAATAATAACTAAATCAATTATCTATATAAAATATATATAAAAAATATATGAAATAAGACATAAATATATAATAATTAATTTATTAGTATAAAATTATTTTAAGCTTTTAAGATAATATCTGATATTATCACTAAATAGATGGCATCATATCCTTAACTAATTTGTTGGTGTAGAAAAGGGGTGAATTAACGGGTTGGACCGATTGGAATATCATAGTTAGACAAAATTATGAGTTAGCTAAGGAATGTGTTGAAACCAACTTCTTTGGAGCTGAAAGAGTAACCGAAGCTCTTCTTACTCTGCTTCAGCTATCCACTTCACCAAGGATTGTCAATGTTTCCTCCGCAATGGGGGTATTGAAGGTAATATATTTAATCTGTATATATGTGTGTATTTTCTACAATTAAAAACTATATCATGCATTTTACAAATGCATTTTTTTTCTATTTTTTGTTTAGATATTATTTAAATTTAAAAATACTATGTACACATTAAAAATCAATCATCATATATTTCATGTGTTATTTAATATGTATTTTATATTTTAATATATATATTTTATACTATAATTAATTTGGTGATTAATTTTTGTATATACCTAATATAATTGATTATATTTTGCTAGGGTTTCAAATTTCTATCCTAGTTTGAGAAAAAATGAAAAATTCATATATTTTTACTTAATCATTTATATTTAATTTTTTAGATAATTAGATTACATGGTGACGAAACTCTTTCCTTATCAATGTTTATAGGGCAATTTACCAATTTAAAAAAATTTGGAGAATCTTTTACCAGATTACAACAATTGGAAGTTGCATACCTTTATGTCTTGTTTCATTTTATATAGAAACCGTGAGAGCTAACCACGGTTTTAGAATCAACATAAACCGTAGCTGGTAGCCAAGTTTTATGATGATATGACTTTGAATGTAAACCGTGGTAGGCAGCCACGGTTTACGTGAGGAGAGAGCTATACATAAACCGTGGTAGGCAGCCACTGTTTATGAAGGATGTAATTCGTGCATAAAACCCACGGTTTATAAATAATTAGAATTTTAAATTATAAAATTTGTATTAGTTTCTAATTTAAAATTTAAATAGACATAATTTAAATTAATAATTTATAAAATTATATGTATTCGTATTATTGTACTCATATGATTTATTTTACTATTGTATTCATATGATTAATTATATTTATTCTATTTAAAAAAAATAACAGTTGCTAATTTTTAACTAATAAATAAATACACTTATATTATTTTTAAATTAAAATTTTTTAAATAAATGTACTCTTATTATTTTAAATTTTTAATTTAAATAAATATATTGTATTATTTTAAATAAAATTTAAAATTAATATAAGCAGGTTTATTTAAAATTTAAAATTTTAATATTTTAAATAAACATATTCTTATTAAAATTTTTTAAATTTAAATAAACGTAATCATATTATTTTAAATAAGTATATTCTTTTAATTTGAAAATAATATGAATGTATTTAATTATCATCTAATTTCATCTTTTATTTTTATTTATCCTCAACATTTTAAATTATCATATGATAATACCATTGAGTGGTATAATTTAATTTTTGAATTATATTTAATAACTTCAGTGACAATCGTTAAATATGCCTATTGATCTTTGACTGAGTTTTTGAGATATTAGTACATATATGTAAAGTTCACAATGTAATTATGTTGGATGTCTTATATCATGTATTTTGACTTTGGAATACTTCAAATTACATTATAATCATTGAATTATAAATATAGTGGCTGAATGATGTGCAATAATATTAATAGTAGTTGATTATAATAAGCCATGATAATTTTAATAGTTTTTTTTATCTTAATGCAAAATTATAGTGTCCAGATTAAGTATATAAATAATTAACATATTAGTTTCAATAAATATCCTTATAAAGTACTTTACTTTACACAATTACAATAACTAACTATAAGTTTACACATATCATTGATTTATATAGTATCATATTTGTAAATTTATAGTATCATATTTGTAAACTTATAGTTAGTTATAGTTAGTTACAAATATTCATATGAATACAATAGTAAAAATAAATCATATGAGTACAATAATACGAATACATACAATTTTATAAATTATTAATTTAAATTATGTCTATTTAAATTTTAAATTACAAACTAATACAAATTTTATAATTTAAAATTTTAATTATTTATATAAAATTAAATTAATTAAAAAATAAAAATATACTAATACAATTCAAATCGTATTAAAACGTAAATAAATTTGCTGACTCTATAAACCACAAAGCTCTTCGAATTCTCTATCAGCCACCCTACTTCATATAGTCGCTCATGTATAAACCGTGGCTGCCTCTAGGGTTTTATGTACGAAACCATTTCTTCATAAACCGTGGCTGCCTACCACGGTTTATGCTTGTCTCTTTCTTCACGTAAACCGTGGCTGCCTACCACGGTTTACACTCAAATTGATTTTCTCGTAAAACCTGGCTACCAGCCACGGTTTATGTTGATTTTGAAACCGTAGTTGCCTCCCACGGTTTCTATATAAAATTAAACAAGACAAATTGGTATGCAATTTCCAAATGTTGTAATCTGGTAAAGGATTCAACCAATCATTTTAAATTGGTAAATTGCCCATGTTTATATATATATAAACAATTATTTTATTTCAGCATATACCAAATGAATGGGCTAGAGGATTGTTTGAGGACATTGATAACCTCACAAACCAAAAACTTGGCGATGTTCTGAGAGAGTTCCTTAAGGATTACAAAAAAGGTTCATTGGAATCCAAGAACTGGCCAATAGTGGTTTCAGGCTACACAATGTCAAAGGCTGCTTTGAATGCATACACGAGAATGCTTGCTAAGAAATTCCCTAATTTTAGAGTAAATTGTGTGTGCCCTGGATTTGTGAAGACCGATTTGAATGAGAATACTGGATTTATGAGCATTGATGAAGGTGCTGAATCTCCTGTAAGGCTTGCATTGTTGCCTGATGATTCTCCTTCTGGTCAATTTTATTCAGTGGATGAAATCATTCCCTTTTGATGCGTGTATATCAGGGTATAAGAGTGATGGTATAGTCTTTTATCTGTGTGCTTCATAAGGATTCTTCTAATTCAAAATTTACTCAATATATAATGGACAGTTGTTTATAGTAATTAAGGACAATAGAATATATGTGAGTGAAATTTTAAATTATGAGAATTTCTAGACATAATAAGAAGAAATTATAATTTCTCATATGTAAATATAGCTGCAGGCTTCTTTGTCCTATTTCATCTATGTGCATTCGTTGTTGTCCTATGGTTTTTTTTATTTAAATAAAAATTTATACTTGTTAATTTAAATAATGCTAGTATAAAGAATTATGTTTTTGTGTATTATATCTTAATTACATACAGAAGCAGTTCAATTTCGTAAGGTGAGTATATTAAATTAAAGAACAATATCATTTTACAATTAGTGTGAGTAAAATTATAAATGTATATTTGATATGATAATTTGATACGTATCCACTATAATAATTTTTTTGTCTATTGCAACATATATTTAAAATAACACTTTAAAAATATTGTCTAAAATATATATAGACAAGAAAATAATAGAACTTAACAACATATTTTAATCAACATACTATAAGTGATGCCTTTGAATTAAAAGACACTTATTAAGTGTTGCTCCATCAAATATACAAAAGCAACTATTATAAAGTTAATATCTTACTTTTTATAAGAGTTGTCTTTTAATTTATTTTAAACTTTATTTTTTAAGTGTTGTTTAAAATTTTTAATGCCTCTTCTAAAAAATAAATCTTATCTTTAAAATATATTTTAACTTTGATTTTTAGTTTCTATCGATTTTAAAATAAAACAAAATTCAACTTAATAAAAAAAATAATAAAACACAAAGTTAAGATTAGAAGAGAAGGACCACAAAAAGAGGATTATGGTTCATTATTGCGCGAAAAAAAAGAGAAGAGAGAAGGAAAAAAATGCACGGTAAAGGGAGAGAGACAGAGAGTGGTAAAGGGTTCATTATTGCCACTACCACTTTCTTCACCTCCAACACCATCTCTGCCTTGCGCTGTTGTTGTTTCTACCTTGTGCTGCCAAATCTGCCACTGTTGTAATCCATCTTCTCTGCTTGCCGTCGTCGTGTTTTTCATTGCTTGAGCTAGCGCCTTGTTTTGCTCTACTCTGTCGTGTTCTTCTGCTCACGCCGTTCTGAAATCTCTGTTCTATTCCACGTTCTAAAACCTTTGCTCTGCTCCGCCGTGGTGTCGTGCTCTATCCTCTCAAACAAATCGACAACTCTCCGCCGTTTACCTCTTTCTCTCAAGCCTCTCGCCTTAGTCTCGGTCCTCAGACATCTCTTTCCTCCATCGTCGTCGTTGAAGGCTTGTAGATTGATTTTACATACTATTTGATTAATTTAGTTGAATTGTTGAATTAACAACAATTAATCACAATTTAGCAATGTGACTCTAAAGAGTATAGCTTTTCCGGTAGCATTTGGTGCGAGAAAAGGGATAGCATAGTTTGGTTGTCCCAATTCCTCTCCTAAAAGGTATAATAGTTTGTTAAAAATTAGTTTCTAAAATTTATCATTAAGCATAATTAGAAAGTCTCAACACATGGTTGAAAACATACCTACGACGGATCTAGAAAATTTTAGTAATGGGGCAAAATTTATATAACATGATAATAATTTTTATAATAAAAATAATATATGTATATAAAAAATTAAATATTAAATTATCTATTAATTACTGTATATTTGTGTATAAATACATGTATTGTTTAACTTATTTTTAATGTGTATTTTATATTTTAATAATTTTATACAGATAATTATTTTTTATGTACATATAGTATAATTATTGTTATGATTATATTTTATTATTGTAAAATATGATTAGCTTTCAAAATATCTAATATACAAATTAAAACACTAAAATAGTAATTTAAATAATAATATATAATTTAAAATTCTATTCTTTTAGGTTTTATATTTTTAAAAAATTAAGTAATTTTTCTCTTAACACTACCATCAAAATTTTTCTTTTTCCATATATATTACTAAATAATTATTTAAAAATTCACTTTCCAACACAATTAGAAGCCGACTCTTATTGATATTCATAGTTAAAAAAGTTCTTTCAATTAATATAGTTGCTACGTAAAAATTAAAGCTAATTTAAAAAGAAGATAAATAATATTCTTTTGAGTTGATTTTTAAAAAAGAATACTAATTTCGTTTAAATATGAGAATTGATCATTCTAACGAATATCTAATCTAAAATTTTTAAATTAACGATTAAGTACCAAAAGTTGAATAAAAAATTATTGTGGGGTCAAATTTAATAATCTAATGAGGACAAATAAATATTATTATCATATACTACTAAAAAAAATTTAAATTATAGTGGGGGCGCTTGCCCCCACACCACAACACTTGGAACCGTCCCTACCTACGATATTTGAGATGGTTCTATCGTTGGTGAAGCGGCTCAATACCATTTGGTGTCATGTTTTTCCTGGAAAGAGTTGAAAGATAGTTGTTTCCAGCATCCACTAATGAGTCTCCAATGATGAAAGAAGCTCCTAAGCTCTATTTCTGAGCAGCATAAGTTCCATAGCTACTAACAAGCAATAATAATAAAGTGGCCAGACAGGGAAGACTACTTCTGGCGTTGAAAGCCCAAATAGGGGAGACCAGACACTTGTGAATTTAGAGAACTTCTCTCCTAAGCAAGCTGGTAGCCCTTTTATAGGCACTATGAACACTCACACTGCATCACTCAAGATCCATGAGTACAAAATCAAGATGCCATATCCTCAGAGACTTCAGTTGGCAGAAAAGGATGATCAGCAATTCTCCAAGTTCCTAGAAGTTTTCAAGAAGTTGGAGATCAAAATCCCCTTTGCAGAGGTTCTTGAACAAATGCCTTCATATGCTAATTTCATGAAGGAAATACTGAATAACAAGAGGGATTGGAGAAAATCAGAGAAGTGGTGCTTACCAAGGAGTGCAGTGCAGTCATTTAGAGGAATCTTCCCAAGAAATTTAAGAGACCTTTCACTCCTCCCAGGAACCCAGTGCCTACCCCAAGAGAAGAGGGCATGACCATCATAGTGGATGCTGAATCCATACCAAAGGAGGAAGTGCAAGTTGCTAAAGGGTCAGAGGAAAAAGAAGCTCTAAAAAAGGCTAAAGTTACCCTGTCACATGCTCCCTCTATGAAACCCATTCAAGAGCTTGAAACACCACACCCTCAGAAGTCCCAAAAGGGGACCGAGGATGAGCACCACTCACAGTTCTTGAAGGTTTTTAATCCTCTACTACCCCCTGATAGAGGAGGTACTTGCATGCAGAGTACATTGCTGAGCCTCTTCCCATGGTGGAAACTCATACAGTCTCCCCATACATCTAACCTAAGTTCGGTGTTGGGTGTGCACTATCAACTAAGGAGGAAGGTCCCAAGAGAAGGATGCCTTAGGGATGGAAAAATAACAATATCTCTACTGAAGGCTTCTCACCAGGGATGAGGGTAGTATTCCCTACAAGCCCAATCCTGCCTCAGGCAGTGAACAGGATCCTGTCTCTTGAGCATATTAAGCTGATCCATGAGAGCACAGGAAAGAAGCTTCCAGTATGGAGTAAGGATTTATTCCTCTATGACTATCTTCCTCCTTAAAGGAGCTGTTCGTTAAGCTAATGACGGTAAAGAAGCGCTTGTTGGGAGGCAACCCAACCATGAGTAGAGTACTTTTGTTTTTCTTCCTTTTGTTTATTTTCATTTGAGTTAATTTTAGTTTATTTTCATAGTTTTTCTCTTTTTTTTTAACGTTTGTGATCATATACAGCACTTAGAACAGAGACAGAGATGCTTGGAATGAAAAACAAAACAACCTGGAGAGAGTCCCTTGCTGGCATTGAACGCCAAACAAGGAGGAAGCTGGGCGTTCAACGCCCAATCAGGAGAGCAAGGCTGGCGTTGAACGCCAGAGAAGGAATACCCTAGGCATCCAACACCCATCAGGGAGCAGGGAGCTAGCGTTGAAGGCCAGAGAAGAAGTCCTCTGGGCGTTCAACGTCCACACAGGAGCCAAGAAGAACCATGTTCTGGTCTTTACCTGGTGTTCAACCGTTGAATGCCCAGGCAGGGCAAGCTCACTTGAGCTTTAAGGCCTCTCAAGCTAGTGGGTTTCACCCAAAATCCCATCCACTTTACATTCAAATCTTTTCCACCCATTTTTTCCTCCCATATTTTCTTTGCTTGGGGACAAGTAAAATTTTTAAGTTTGGTGTTGCAGAGCAAACTCTGAGTTTATATTATCATCAATGGCACCAAAGGAAGCTGAATCATCTTCAGGAAAGAGCACAGCTTAGGGAGCAGCAGCCGCCATCATTAAGGTGGTTGAGTTTCATTGTCCTCTTATCTATGTTATTTCTGTTTTCCTTGTACTTTACTTTATCTGCCTTCTATTCTAGTGCATGATTACATCTAGTGTTTTGTGTCTTTTTAGTATCATTTCTTACTTTGTTTTGGTTATAAGATATCCAATGTATCTCTCACCATGCTTAAAAGAAAAATTTATTTGAAAAGAAATAGTGAGATACATAAGTACCGAGTTATATCATAAGTTAATTCTAATTATTTTGATGTGGTGACCCCTTGCATTTATCTTCTGAATGTATGAATTAACTGTGCATAATTGATAGTGATCTTGAGAATGTTAACTCTTGAAGAACAATGGATTCAGAGAAGTATTATTGGTTCTCTGAAAAATAAAAATTATTGATTTTTGAAGTAAGAAAAAGTAGCAAAATGAAAAAAAAAAGAGAGAAAAAGAAAAATAAAGAAAAATCCAAGAGCCCAAAAGAAAAAAAGGCAAGAGCAAGGATTCAAGACTTTGAGCATCAATGGTTAGGAGGGTCACAAGTTGGCCTAAAAAGTTCAAATGAGCTGCTATCCCTAACTAAATGCTTGTGGTGTGAAGGTGTCAAGTAAAAAGTTTGAGACTGAGCAGTTAAAGTCGTTATCCAAAGCAATAAAGAGTACGCTGGTGCACAAATTCCCACACTCCGAATGGTATTATTTGAACTTGTTGGTATTGACTTGATGATTAATGTTGTAATGAGGGTTGAAAAATTTCATGAAGATGGTAAAATGAGTATGTATAGTAATATGTGGTTTGTGGCTAAACTTGTAAAATTGGGTGGAATATGATGTTATTGAGCTACGGTTGCTAGAATTGTTGTGTTATGGTTAAGGGTTGTTTATATTGATGATTGTGGTATGCTAAGTTGAGTGGAGATGAGGTTTGAAAGGAAAATGTGGTTTTGGCAAAATGAGGTTTGGGTGTAACTTGGTAAAAAATGGTTTTTGATGAACTTTGGAAGTTCATAATTTACTCCTCAAATTTTGAATGCAAAAGAGGTTTATTTTAAATTAAAGAGTGTTTAATAAGACTGAGATTGATATAAAGTTTGTGAAAAACGGAATTCCATAGAGAAAGTTATGGACGACAAAAGTTTGGTGTGAAAAATGTGTATACAGGTTGTTAAAACTGGTTTAACAGCTTTTTGGACAATCTGCTATTTTTTGGAAAAACGTACATCCACGCGTACGCGTGGCGTGACATTTTAAACTACGCATGCACGAGTAGCCCATGCATGCGCGTGATGAGCCAACATGCATGACCATGCGTACGCATGACCCACGCGTACGCGTGACATGCTGTTCTCACCTACGCGTACGCATGATAAGGGAATGCGCGCGCGTGCTACCTTTTCACACTACCACGCGTACGCGTGGCCCACTACCACGCGCACTCGTGGCCTCTGCTTGCTGCAAGATTGGAATTTTATGTTTCAAACCAGATTTTCACTTCTAAAACTCCATTTTCTTCCTTTTAAACCTAAGGTATATTACTAAGTCCAGTAGCTAGTTGCAGCTTGGAGAATACGGTAACTTGGAGATGAAGTAAGAGTTAAAATGGTGAGTTATATGAAGGAGATGAAAATGTTAAAAGAATTATAATGCCATGGCTTTGATAAATGATTATATAATGATTATGAAAATGAAGTGGCACTGAATCATGATATCCGAGATACGAGTTTCCTTGGGTAAGAACCGTGGCTTGCCACCACGTGTTCTAGGTTGAAACTCGATACTCTGTTGACCCTACGTCATAAGGGTGACCGGGCATGTATAAATTTTTGGGTATGGATAGCCCCTATTGAGTTATTTGAATGATGTATGAATGTGAAACCTATGCATAGACTCATGGGGATGCGCGACAGAGGACAGTCTAAGGTTTTCGGACTTGTCAGGTTGGCTGGATAACCGACAGATGAGCCTCATCAGCCATAGAACAGGTATACATCATGTGTATTTGTTTGTTTTGGTTGTTATGCATTACCTGGGATTGCCTAACTGAACATATATATCCTGTTACCTGTTATACTTGCTACTTGCACTATTTGTTTTTTACTTGTGCGTGATCTTGTTTGATTGCTTGTCTCTGCTGGATTATGGATGACGGAGGAACGGAGGATGGGTAAAGTGAGTTAGTGTTGATGTTAAGTTTAAAAGTGAGTAAGTTTAGGAATGTTTAGACTACCTACCCCTATTTATGGCTTCTGCTTAGATACTAAGTTTTATAATTGTATGACGGAGTTTTAGGATTGCCTCTAGCATTCCTAAGACCTTATTTATTATACACGTGTCACCTTTATCATGCTGAGAACCTCTGGTTCTCACCCCATACTGTGTTGTTGTTTTCAGATGTAGGTCAAGAGGCTCCTCGCTAGGCGTCTGGATCTTTGAAGTGGAGTCGTCCCTGGGTTATTTTGGGTTTTCTGTTTATATATATATGCACCTATGTACTTAGCTTGCTCTGCAAGAAACTTGATTATTTTGTTCCTCATAGAGGTTACAGGAGAGTTAGGGACTCGTTTTTGTATTTTGGGTGTTTGGGACATTTATGTATATATATGTAAATATTCTCCGGCCAGCCTTGGCTTCACAGACTGAGTCAGGAGCTAGTTCCTCTGTATTATTGGCGCTCTTATGACTCTTTCATTTAATCCTATCTTTAACTTTTAAATTTCTTAGCACGCAAGTAATTCTATTTCTCGAGTATTGCGCTTTTCATTTTGCGAATTTGTTTTACCCGTTTTTCAAGACTTCTAGTATATTATCTCTTTTCACTATTATATGTATATATTGTATGATTAGAGGTCCGTAACACCACACTACTTCTATTTTACGACTTAAGCATAAAATTCTGTGTTGTAGGATGTTACAATAATTAATAAATTCATTTAATTGTAATAATGATAGGTTTGGTCTACTTTAAAATTAAAAAAAAATAAATTTTTAATCAATACTAAATTAACAATTAAAATGATTGATAATTAATATAATTATATATTTATTATAGTTATTAATTGTAGCTATTAACTTAATATATTTTATGCCTATGATTTTTTTTATATATATAAATATATATTCGTAAATAACTAAATTTTAACTTGATGAGTATTTCTTTATACGTTAATAAAACTTTTAGTACAACTATTAATATTTACAGAATTACTATTGTGTATTAATAATTTTAAATTATATACAAATGAAGCCACTATTTATTATTTGTTCACAATAACTTCACATAATTGATTAAAATTTTCGTCGTATCTTAAATTATTTTGTATAGATATTTTATTACAGCGTCAATAAAATTTTTTAGTGCAACTAATAGTATTTTTTAGGATTTAGTTTTTGTTAAATTAATAATTTAAAAATATAATTTACTATTAGTAATGTTTTTAACTTAATTATTGAATTTTTTTTAGTTATACTGAGAGTCAATAAAAATAAATTTATAAACCAAAAAAAATATATTAAAAAATTTAAAAATAATATCTCCAAAAATAATAGCCGTAATATATAAATTGAGATAACAATTTAAATTTTTTTAAAACTAATCTAATTAAATGCTAATATTAGAACTAAACTATTTAAATAATATATTAGCTATTCTAGACCTTAGATACAAATAGATTATAATCATTCTCGAAACAATAACCAATTAAGATAATGACATACCTTAAAATTTAGAATTCATGTAAATTCAGATTATCCTCTTGTTAAATAAGCTTTATCATCCGGTATTTATGTTATGTGGCAAGACATAGAATAGCCATGACAAGTAATTAAATTGACCTTTATTCTCATCGATGGCACTGCATTGAGGCACCAAGAAGGTAATAATTTCTGAAAAAAAAATCACAATATATTATAAAAAAAATTTGATTATGAAAAATTTAAAAGAAGAACATTTAAACAAAGCACTAATCTTTAAAATTGCATTTTTAAGGATGACATAATTTTTTGAAAAACTAAACCTAAATTGAGAAAACTCAATCTCATTATATGCTCCACTTCGAAGATTTTATGGCTGACGTAGAAAACATAGAGGAGATAAAATTTGAACTTAGCCTATAAAATTTCTTAGAAGCAATTGCTCAATAAGAAATCGAGCTCCTCCTAAGAAAAAACTAATTTTACCCACATTTCATTGGGTTGGTCATAATATATGAATAGATCCAACCATCCTTCAGTAAAATAGAGTTCATTGTCCCTTTGTTAAACTCTTACATCCATGTAATTAGAACTCGGATAAGTGAATATAACTCGATGTGGTATTTGATGGATATAGTGCATTATAAACGATTGTAACAAAAGAGAATCGCACTATAAGGTTAGATGAAAAAAATAAACATGAGTAAGAACAATAATCAAATTATCAAAAGAATAATAAAATGGGTATATCAATAAAATATCATAAAAAATTATAACTTGTACCTTAAAAGAATAGTTTTCAATAGAAAACAAAGAATACATCCTTATTCTATGAAAAGAATAACATATTAAAAACTTAAATAAAATATTTTGCCTCTAAAACTTAGACTCATAAACCTTATAACCTTATACTAGTATATATACCCGTGCGATGTACGAAAAATATTTAATATTTTTTTTATATCTGGGATATTTTAAAAAAAATATTTTTTAATATATTTAATTTTAAATTAAGCTCCATTTATTTCTTTTTATTCATGTCAATACCAAACAATAATATATATCAAAGAAATTCACAAAATAATTGGATTAATTGAAAAAAAAAGGCATAATATGCAATAAATTAATGTATTAATTTTTATGAAAAATGTGCGTACATATTTTTTTGTCTTTAACATTGATTGTTGCACATTTAATTTATAGGTTGTATCTCTATTTCTATATCAAATAAAATTTAAATATTATTTATATAGAATTTTTTATCCAACTAAAAAAAAATGAAAAACACAATTAACAACAAAGAGATACTAATTGATCAAACTGTATCTGATCATTTTTATTTATCAAAGACTTCTCTATACTTAACATTAATCGTACAATTCTCAAAGATCTCACATGATTCTGAATTAAAACCTTTATCCCTTGCTTGCTCTTAACTCTTGAAAGTGTCACATATAATTGTCCGTGCATAAAAATCAATCTCGATAAATATAGATCTACGGTTTTCAGCATATGTCCTTGAATCTTGTTGATTATCATACCAAAAGACACTATCAATGGAAATTATTTTCTCTAAAACTTAATTGGAATGTTATCATTATTTGGAATCATAATAATCCTTGGGATTAATGCAGTTCCTCCTATTTTGATCTCTATTAGTATTTTACATTCAACCAAGTGATTTTCAAGTCTCCTAACATGTAGTCGTGTACCATTATATAGGTCATCTGACTGGTCTATATTCTTAAGTAACGTCACCGGAACACCAATATAAATTACAAAATAATATATTATTTAAAATTTATAGTTATGTATGTATGGCTAAAAATACTATAGAAAAGAAATAAATACTTATAGTCAAAACTCTTAAGCTTTTTAAATTTTAATATAATAATAAACTATCTATTTGGATGATTTTGCATATACTTAATGAATTATTTTGTGAAATTTTTTCACAATATGCATCTCAATTTAGGTCTATTTTTATATCACATGAAAACAAAATAGTTAGAAACATAATAACGATTAGAAATCTAAAAAACAAACTTAATAAAACTATGACAATTTTTTTAATTTATCCCATTTCATCAAGTTCTAATACAACAAAAAAAAACTTATAAATTTATTAGAGATCTCTAAATGTTAGTATAAATTAATGAAATCTCTATAAAATTCAATTATTAGATCACACATCATACACAAATTACAAAATGCTAAAATATAAATTATACCCTAATCTAACCTTATTATTTATTCTAGTGGTAACTAACTCTATCCACTATCAATTCCATTTTTTTCAAATCAACCTAATTGTTGTATGATTTTTTTTTTCAAATCAACCTAATTGTTGTATGATTTAGTTACCACTAGACATACGTCATGCTTTGTCATTTTTGTGATTTGTGTATGATGTGTGAACTAATCGAATTTAGTAGAGATTACATTAGTTTATGCAATAAAAAATATTATACTTGGTAAAAAAAATGTAGGTAAAATATTGTGTATTTATAAATAAATGTTTTTGTTGTTGGCCACACAGTTAATCTCTCAAGCAAAAAATTTGATTAAACATAACAAATACGTTTAATAATATTATGTCTCATGTTAAACCATTATAGAACTGGTACAACAATTTAATGTAAATTGTGATAGGATGAAAAAATTTACTGATTTAAATTTAAACCACTTCACAAAATTAACAAATAATAAATAAACAACTTTTATAAATATTTTATTTTAATTCAAAATAATACATTCTTATGAGTAATTAATTTTTATACCATTTAAAATTCTTAAGGAAATAAACTCCATTTATGATAAAATTATAATAAAATTACTCTCATTTATAGAATAAAATGGTGACTTTTGTATAAAAAAATCTTGTCCAAACAAAATAATCATCTTCAATTGTAATGAAAATAATTGATAATGCATCATAGGACATATTGATTACAAAATTTTCGACACCAATTTTTCCCATCTCCAACTTGAATTACAAATACAAATAGTAGAAGTAGAACAAATAATTAAAAATTCACAATTCAAATAACAATCATTTAGGTAGCGTTTGTTTTCGGAGACAGGACACGGAGACATGGACAGCACATTCTTAAAAAGCGTTTGGAAGCAAAGACATGGACACTGAACATATTGTCTCCGGGACAGTTTTTTATACTTTTGTCTCCACTCTTTTACGAAGGACAATGATGGACACGGGATTTGGAAGAGGGACACTGACTGTTTTTATGAATTCTTTTTCTTTTTTGTCCATGGTGCTATTTTTTATTATTCCACTGTTACCCCTTCTTATTTTTCCTATTTTGCGTTGTTCTCAGAAAGTACTTTTTTTTATTCCATGCTCTTTTTCTATCTCTACGACGTTCTTTTTCTTTCTCTTTTTTTTTCAGGTACTCTCTCCTTTTTATAAAAATTTTTATTGGACTGGATAATTTCTTTTTTCTTATCATTCTTACTTCAACATCATTTTAACCTTATATTATATTATTTGATTTGTAATAAAAATAATAACAAAAATAATTAGTCTGGAGACTTTTAAAAGATAAATATTATAAAGGTAAAATTGATATTTTAAAATGCTAAAAAATAATTTATAAATTGTAATTGATTTTATATAATTTAAAGAAAAATAAAATTTTAGATAAAAAAATTAATTTTCTAAATAAAAATAGATTTTTATGTGCAAAAATTAATTTTTTTCCATTTAAAAATGAATTTTTTTTAAAACTGGTTTTGTATTTAAAATTAATTTGGCTTATTAACCTAAATAAAATTTTTTATTAATCAAACTCATATAATTTTTTTTGTTAATATTAACCATATGTATTCCTACATATTAACAATAAATTTAAAAAAAATAATTATATTTATAAATTTTATTTTAATATAAATACTATTATATAATTTTTTATTAAAATTTTTTACTGCTTCAAATATTTTTTTCAAGTTCTCACTGTCTGTACTCCTATGTACTCTCATTATTTATTAAATTAGTTTATACTAAAAAATTTGGAATCACATGGCTATTTTAGTCATTTTATATAATATTTTAGTCTTGTCTATGTGTATCCAAACATAATACTGGATATTACATTAGTGTCCTATCCATCTTATCCAAACACAATACACAAAACATAATTTTTAATGTCTCTATCCTATTGTCTTTGTCTTAGTATCCTGTTCTGTCGTGTCTCTACAAACAAACGCTACCTTATATATTGACTGAATGATTAAAGTATATAATATTTATAGACCATGAAGAAGCTCAAATTTTTCAAATTTGACAATTCGCAGCTAATAAAACTTATTGATGTTCAATTTTAGGGTCATTTATTTTATTGAAACAACACACAACATTGTCAATTGAAAGAAAATTTTGAAGCACTTCCAGCCTAAAACCACCATTCACAAATCGAAAATTATATTAGCTATAGCAAGTTAATGATAGAAGCTAGAACGCTAACAAATTCCATAAATTCTGTAAACAGTGTTCATCAGATATCAGTTACGTCTATCATTGTGCTAATATACACTGCACTATTTCATGAGTATTGAAATTATATAACATAGGAGTTTTCCTTCGTGAAGAAACCATAAACAAACAAATAGAACATGAACCTAAACTCAAATTCCACAACTTAGACCTGAGAACCAGCTTCCTGAGATGTATCAGCTTCCTGAGATGTACCAGCTTCCTGAATAAATACATTAAAAGAGAATCTACATTAACTCTAATGCAAATAATCAATGAAAAAAATAGACTACCGCAACCACATGAAATATTAGGAGAAATGTTTAAATACAATACTCAATTAAAACTATGAAATACTTGAAGCCAATTATCAATTTATATACAAGGAACATGAAGCTAAAATCAAATGAAATATCTTCATCTTGACAAGAAAAAAATAGATACGATATCATTAATAGTTTTGATGATTTATGATACTATGATTACTCATGCAAGGAACTTAACAATCATAGATAATTATGAGTCACAATATAAGCAAACCTTATGATAAAGTAATCACAAAGCAAAACCATACTATCAAAGTAAAAATGTATCCACACACACAAACAACAAAGTCATAATTAGAATAAACAAATTAAAATGCCAAGATAGACCCAAAATATGGATAAATGATGATGGTACCTGCGCATTACCAATCCCACAGAACTGGACTTTGAGATAATCATTGAATGTTTTCCATACTTTGCTGTAAAAGGTTTGAGGTGCATCATCACCAGAGCGTGCATTGAAAGTAATGTAAAACATAAGGCCAGCAACCGCACAAGCATTAACCCTGACAAGCTTATCAAACTCAAAATTCGCCTTCTACATAGTAATAACAACAATAAAAATAATCATTAGTGAATGAGATTATAGACATAAATAAGATTATGGACATAAATAAAACACAATAAAGCAAAAACCATCATAGACACAACATTTTTGCGATTGTAGATTCGCAAGCTTTTCTGAATCATATCCTTCACAAGTTTCTGCCTATACTTATCAGTCATCGAATAGGGTCCAACTCCGCCACACATTCTACCTCCATAGTCAGGAACAATGAATCCCTGCAAACAACATAAAGATAAAAAACCCTAAAGAGTTAAATTATGAGATTATAAAAAAAAAAGCATGTGGTGAATTTAAAAGAACCTGACTGCGGAAGAACTGTCTATAATATTCATGAATTTGTTCATCAGTGAGTATCTCATCAGGCGGACGGTGTACAGTAGAAGTTTCTTTCACCGTTTTCTTCGGTTTACCATCCCCATCATCCCTACCTCTTTTAGCTCCGACAGAAGCCTTACTAGTCGGACGGTGTACAGTAGAAGTTTCTTTCACCGTTTTCTTCTGTTTACCATCCACATCATCCCTACCTTAGGTCCGACAGGAGCCATATCTCTCTCTAACTGTCAATTTCAGAATCAATCAATAAATAACAACGAAACAGGATAGAAGCACACGGAGTTTCAATTCAATGATGCACAAAATCAAACGTGTGAATCGGAGAAGAGAAGGCGGAGTACTTACGACAATCCCCGGAGCGTATGATATGAACAAAGAGGTCGACGATTCTGATTCTGGTGAATTGGGGTTAGGGTTTTTATTAAGGGAAAATTATTGTAAAATACCGCTAAGAAGATTTAATTATTAAAAAAGACTTTTAATATTAAAATTATTAAAAAGGATCAAATTTTTTTATAATATTTAAAAAGAAGAATCGAATCTTTTTATAAAGAGACAAATATATCTTTAATTATTTTTTATTTATTTTTTATAATTTTTCCTTAAATAATAAAAATTACTAAAATAATAATAAAAAATAAAATTTTAATAACAGTTTTACTAAATATTATTTTTTAAAATTGGTCATCTAAAATTTTAAATTAATAATTATTCTTCAGATACTTACACAATAATACTTATTTCGTGTTATGTATTATAGTAAATTGAGTTTATGAACTGATTCAATTTATCATGTATTTTCTATAATAATAAATTAAATTGGATTGATTAGATTTATTAAAGAATTTAGTGCAGCTATAATTTTTCACTTGTTTTAATAAATTAAAATGGCCTAATTCAATTTATTTAGATATTTTATCTTATTAATAATTAAATTTATCTAATTTAATTTATATAGATATATTTAAAACAGATGTGTAATCAAATAATTTTATGTAGGACATCTGTATAACTTTAATCTCTATTTATTAACGTAAATTAACATGAATGCTTTTTTTTCAAAGATAAAAGACTCGAATCCGCGACCTCTTAATTGAATATGAGGAGACCTCTTAAAAAAAATTAACATGAATGCTATACCCCAAAGAAAATATAAAATGCAGGATCTCTAAAAATTATAATCTTTATGTTGATAAATTTTATTTTTCTTAAAATTTTAATAATTTTTATTTGTTTTTTTAATTTTGTGATCTTTACCTAACAAGAAAAATAAAGCTAAAAAATCTGAAAAATAAAAAATACATAAATAAATAATAAAAATTACTAAAATTTTAGAAAAAAAATTATTAATATAAAAATTATAAAAAATAAATAAAAAATAATTAAAGATATATTTGTCTCTTTATAAAAAGATTTGGTTCTTTTTTTAAATATTATAAAAAAATTTTGCCCTTCTTAATAATTTTAATATTAAAGGTCCTTTTTAATAATTAAATTTTTCTAACGGTCTTTTACAATAATTTTTTTCCTGGTGCCTTCAACGTTAAATTCACGGAGGTAAGTGTTGTTTATTGGGCTTATACGTTGGCCTTTTTATTGGGCTGCTTGTTGGGTTTATTTTCATGATTTTTACTACTAGGTAGATGTTCTTGTAGGTTTATAATTGGTTCCGTTGTCCGGCGGCGCAGGAAGAGAGGGAACAAATCACTTCGTTCAGGCCGGGCGATAAGCGCGAAGCTTCATTGAAACTCGACGCGAAGTTTCAATGTCGGCAGGTTCGGACTTCAAGCGACAACGGTGATGCAGGATACGACGGCGTGGTGGACGAAAACAGAGGCGCAGGCGACGGCGGCAGGGAAGGCAAGTACCACGACACAGGCGTGGGCGAGGTTGCGGTCGACGATAGTGACGCAGGCGACGACAACGTGGCAGGCGAAGGCAATGAAATGGACGACGGTGGGGATAGGGGCAGTAGCGCTTCACAAAGAGAAGAAGATCGCACCTTGAATCGCATGCTTCATAGACAAATCCGTGTGTTTTAGAATCCGGGTCGGGTTGGATTTGGAGCTTCGCTCTCTTTGGATCTGGGCCGGCTTGGCGGTCCGGGTCTTGACAAAAAAAAAATTGGTTCCGTTTCATTTTATTTAATATTTATAGCATCAACAAAAATTTGGTATATTCTTATATTAATGTATCTTTGATATATATAGTATTTAATTTTAACTGCAATAGTTAAAAGAGAAATAGTAATATACATATAAATTTAGTTAGCATGTCTTCAGATTACGTACCAAAAAAATTGTATAAAAATATAAATTTCTAAAAAATGATTAAAAGATGTTGAGCCTTTTTAATAATGTGAATAAAATATACATAAGTATATATTATATAACAAATTATTACTACTTTGTGCTTGCTCTTAAACTAATTGCATATATACACAACATAAATAATAATTGTGAATCTTACTTCATCTCCAAATTTTCTCTTAATATTTAAAAGAATAAAAATTTAAATACATATGTTATTTTTTTAATATAATATATACTGGTCTAACGAAAAATAAAACGATGTAATAATAAAAAAGGAAAAAAAAAGAGACAAATATAAATTTAAATACATATGTTAAAGAAAGGTTGCGATTATATATTTATTAGAAGAACAGACAATAAAAAATAAATTTATAAATTATTATATAGACTTGTTTATTTTATAATAAGTGTCAAGTCTTGCATTACCTTTTTCTCAAGTTATCCCCGGCTTCCTATATAAATAAACTAGCAAAAAGCCCGAGCGCGAGTAAGAGACAATTTTTTTTATAAATTTGTTGATCTCAAATTATAATTATATTATTAATAATAGATGTTTATGTATTATTGATTTGTATAAAAATATTTGATGTAAAAGTTTTAAAATTATCTATTTAAATTTTAAAATAGTAGAATAGGTGATATATGACAGAAAGATATAGAAATTGGATAATAATAACATATTTGTTATATATATCTTGAGCTTGGAAATATGATTATAATAATAATTTAATCTGTTTATAAAAAATTAATATATAAAATTTAAAATGGTTAATGCCTTTAATAATAGTTAATATATTTACAATTAATAATTTGAGTTAATAACTTTTAAATTATATTTTAATTAAATTTATAAAAAACAAATAAGTATATGGATTTATTGTTATATAAAGGTGAAATTAATTATCTTGTATGTATTCTAGTTGAAAAGAGTAATGATATATAACTAATAAAAAAATAAATAAATAAGTCCCTGACTTTTTTTTGCAGACATTTTTGTCTCTAACCTTTAAAAAATGGGAAAGTATGAGGAGCCAATGAAATATTTATACAATGCGTACAATGGAGGTTTATGAAGTATTAGAGATATAATTATTAGTGTTACATTTTTCCATCAGCTGAAGCTTTTGGGATGAGTGGTATCATGACATGGTATTAAAGCGCTAGATCCGAAAGGTCAAGAGTTCGATCCCTGGTACTCAGATGCTTGTCACGCTTACGAATTCTCCACTTTACATACTTTTTTTTTTCATTTCTTTCAAGCTATTTTTGCCCTCAAAACTTTAAATCACTCAAATAAACATATCAAGGCATCGAATGGGAGAAAAGTAAATTAAATTTCGCAATTTAGGGTGTGTGTTGGCTTAGCGTTTGAAGCATCAAACGTAGGTTTAGTTTTTTTGAAAGTTTCACTGTTTAGTTTTGGCTATTTTCTATCTCCCAATTTTATACTTCATTGTTCAGATGATTAATTTTGTTGCTTTTTTTTATAATATATTTTCTCTAGTACTCTCTCATGGATATTATTCTTCTTTATATTTAAGTGCTTATGAAAAAGTTTAAAAAAATAATTTTCTCACACTAAAATTTTTTTATCACATTTTTTTTAAAATAAGTACTTTTAAAATTAAGAAACCAAACACAAAATTAATTCCTATGGCTCCTTCTCCTACTGTTTTCTTCTTCTTCTTACTCTATTTAAAAATTTGCACATTTTAAAATAAGTTTTTTATATTTCTTAATTAAAATTTTTGTACTTTTATTTGAAATTCTTATTTTTTAAGAAAAATATAGAAAGACACAACTATTTTTTATCAATAACAAACCTTAAAGAAGAACCATGAAAATTTTTTATTTTTAAAATAATTTCAATAAAATTTTTTTTGAGTATCACTGTTGATTTTTATAGTACCTGACTTGAAATTGAAAATTAGAACAATTCTAATGGAGTGTTTTTAGAGTATTACTTTTGATATTTCAAGAAATGAATTGATTTAAAATTAAAACTTACATTGAAATTGATCGAGAAATGAAACTAATCTCACCTTAGAAAAAACGGTATCACTTTGATAGAGAACCAATAAAATTTTGCTCCTTATATTATTATGTTGATAGAATAATTAAAAATAATATAAAATTTTAACTAAATTAAGACTAAACATTAAAGAAAAAAATAATTTTTAATTTCAAATCACTATTTATGACATATGATCCCGCAAATGTTTATATGTCATCAGGGGCGGAGCTTGAAACAAAATTTTGGAGGGCCAGATAGAAAATAATTGTCAAGATGCTTTTGATATGGATTCCATTTAAGATAAATTCGTCTAACCTCATCTCTCTGATTTGGGTGATATTGCCAAATTTGAAGCCGTTTTTCAGGGTTTCGTTCCAAAGAATTAAGGTCAAACTCATCAGATGCAATTCTTTGAACTTTTGAAAGTTGTATCTCACTTTGATCGTGATTCATTAAAGTAAAAGAACTATCTACAGATATTGATATTGTAAAAGTTATATGTTCTCCTTCTTGAATATTAGCTTTCCTCTTAAAAAATGCATCAATTCTTTTATTTTTCATGATTATTTTATATAAAAATTTGAATATATATACTGTAAAATATGTAAAAAAGAAGTTAGAAGGATAAATATTAAAATTTATAATATTTATTGAATTTTTTTATCAATTTATATAAATAAATACAATAATATCAATACTTATTGAATATTCTAATATTTTTATCATATAAAAAATTAAATTAAATAAATAGTAAAATATAAAATAATATTAAATTACATAAATAAAAAATACCTAATTTTTTTATATTTGAACTCAAAAGTAGAATGAGTGTTGCTTATTGGATAGAAAGCTGCAAAATGCGAATACACTCAATTCAGTCTAAATTCAACAAAATTATTCTGCTCCTATATGTCATCTTGTAAGATTCAAAATAAAATTAAAATTAAAATTAGCAATAAAGATAAACATTGTAATGTTAAATTGAAATATCAAATCAATTTTTATAATATATGTATAATATATGGTCCGACAAATACTTATATAATATTATGTAAAATTCAAAATAAAATTAAACTAAAACTAGTTTGAAGATTTTTTTATTATTCAACTAAAAAATACACACAATTCAAAACAATCTGTGTTATTTATTTTAAAGTTATTGAATTTATGTGTTTCTCAACTAAAACTCATATGTTATTCTTGTGTCATTCAATTAAAACATCTTTCCCAATTCAAATAATTTGTTTTATGCAATCAAAATTTATGTGTTAAAACTGAAAGTGCGATATTTTTTCTTTTATTATTCGACAAAAAATCTGCAAACTAAAAAAAGTTACGTGTTTTTCAACAAAATTTTTTCATTGAATCACGACTACAAAGTAGTCTATGATGTGTTTAGTTTAGCGTCTGAATCATAATAAATACATTCAAGTTTTCTTAACGTTTCAATCTAAAAATTTTAACTTATGCGTTGGGTTAGCTCCTTAGACTATTAGTTGAGAAAATTTTATTTCTTTTTTATTAATTCTATCCTTTATTTTCTTTTTTAAAAATTATAGGTAATGAAAAATTGTAATACAAAATAATATTAATTAAAAGAGTAATGAGAGGACTATAAAAAAAATTATGATTTTTTTTGTTTGGCTTTGTAATATTATTGTAATTTTTATAAAATTTAGTCATTTAATCGCTTCTATATGAATCCAATCAAATGACGCCATAAATTTCAAAAAACTTTCATATAATTAGAACAAATTAAACAAAAAATTAATCATAAATAATAATAATAAAAAATTATAGAATATTAAAAAAGAGTATTAAGAGTATTAAAAAAAATACTATATAAAAAACATACTAGAAAAAATATCAAAAAGTTTAAACATGTTTAAAAAGATAGTACTATAATTTAATGTGAAGTCTTTTTTAGTAATTATCTATCTAAAAGTGATTTTAACTAATATTATCCAAACAATATTCATTCTATCAAAATCAATTTTGTATAGAGTTACTATTCGGTAGTTTGTTGGATCGGTGGAGGTGAGGATCGGAACTCGAGCACGAGAATTGATGTGAGGTGTGTTGCCAGTAGTCGTCAGCGGGTTGGCAGTGGGACCACCTGCAAAGACACTCTTATGCCAAAGTAAATGTCTATACGATAAGACGGCTAGATTAGGGTTATGGTGATGTACCTGAGGAGATGGATAGGGTCCCTCTCCTTTATCCCCATTCGTCGGGTGGGCTCTCTCATTTGGGCCCAGCCCCTTAGAAGCTTCTGCCAACTGTCTAAATCCTCCACAAGAGGTTGTGTCACGTGATGGGCCGGATCGTGGGTCCGCTTGGTGGACCTCCGATACTTATTGGGTTAGGCCAGAGCAGTGCATCCAATGCGTCAAGTCGTGAGACTCGTGACTGACGCATTCGACTATCTGTGTTCCCGTGAGAGGTGGTTTTTGCCCAACATGGCTTTGTCAGCAAGAGCTCAGGCCTCTAGTACTTTTCTCGCGTGTGGGGGTTGCCCCCAACCCCTATTCGAGGACGCCACTTCGATTATCGTGTCCGGGGCATTAAATGCGTTTTAGTGTGATTTGAAAGTACGTGAAAAGATTTATTCTATCACTGGCCTTTCACACTTCTTCTTCAGTTACGTTTTTCACTTTCGTTTCCTATTATCATTTTCCTTCTTTCTTCTTTTTTTCATAACTGCTTACCAGTACTCACCCATTTTTCCTTCCTTCTGCAATTGCCATTTCCCTCCTTGCTTGTTGATTTCTTGCTACGGTCACGAGAGTCCTGCAATTTCCAACTTCCAGCACCTTTCTGCTTCGCAATTGTTGGTAGGTGACCATTTATCTATGCCATTTTGCTTACTCTCCGCCATTGTCGTCTTGGTTTCCTTTTTGTTGTTGCTTTTTAGATCGAATTGGTGCTTGTTAGATAGCTTTTAGGGGGTGCCATAGGTGTCTTTTTCATGGTTTAAGCTAGAACGGTGTAGTATAGAATAACAATTGCTTATCGTAGAATAACTTAGTTTTGGCTTAGAAGCTGCTTTTGACCTCACGATTTAACTTAAATGGTGCCCCCACTGTAGGTATGGCGCAACGACCTCCTATGAATCACTACGTGTGGTGCACTACCGACGTCACGAACACATCCTCCAGGATAACTGCGGAAGAATTACAATAGCTCTGCAATTCGGGAGCATTGTGTGGCGGTGCCGCGGTGGCACCAAGGAGGCGAATTACGAGCTCCTAGTGCAAGGCCCCTGGGAACACATTTGCCAACTTAATCTTGATGTTCCTCGTGTCCCGGACTAGATATAGGTGTATAAACACATGTTCACCACCTTAGGTGTTTGGCTTCCCTTCTCCCCCTTTATCATGGCCCTTTTGAACATATGTGAGGTTGCCCCTTCGCAACTCCACACGAACAGTTGGGCCGCCTATCTACTATTTTGAGATGGATTGCTTGTGGGAGCGGCCATTGTCAGAAAGGGTTGGTCGGCAACTCCGAGAGGTTCCTGTGCTCATCCTACTCATGAGGCGACGCCTTTGGCGGTTTCCCCCCTCTTCTGGCTCGTCCAACTAGCAGAAAGCCTCCATCATCAACTCGCGTCAGGTCCCCATAAACGGCGTCATTGTTCAGTAGTTCGTTGGATCGGTGGAGGTGAGGATCAAAACCCGAGCGCGAGAATTGAGGTGAGGTATGTTGCCAGTAGTCATCGGTGGGCTACCTGCAAGGACACTTCGATGCCAAAGTAAACATTCGTACGATAAGGCGGTAAGATTGGGGTTATGATGACGTACCTGAGGATCCTTTATCCCCATTCGTCAGGTGGACCCTCTCACTTAGGCCCAACCCCTTAGAAGCTTCTGCCAACTGTCTAGATCTTCCCACAGGAGATCGTGTCACATGATGGGCGTCTTATCGTACGATCGGGTCGTGGGTCCGCTTGGTGGACCTTCGATACTTATTGAACTGGGCCAGAACAATTACCAAACAAAATCATGTTGACACAAACTCACTTTTACCCAAAATCAATTCTGTAAAACTAAGTTCATTCAAACTCCATAAATACTAGCAATTTCCTTACTTAGCTTGCAATGTAAATACTAGTACCTTAAATATACACAACACACAACAAACAATACACATTACATATTGCAAATTGCTCTTCTTTCAGTTTTCTATAGCTCTCTTCTTTTTCACTTTCCTTAGCCAAATCAGTCCATGTAATCAATAATCAACCACCATTGCTCAAGCAATTATAACCAGCATCATCGATAATGTCACCAAACCTCTTTCAATTCCTTTGTTAGAGAAGCGAGAAGGATTCACGTAACCTCTTTTGTCCACATCATGATTTTATCACAAAACTAAAAAGAGCTTTCATTCTTCTAACATCTCTGTAAGATGGCTACAATAATTTAAGAGGTATTTATACCTCTTGCATTAGGTTAAAGATAAAACCCTA